>NC_035438.2:109795320-110119467 GCF_002127325.2 Helianthus annuus | reverse complement strand
ATACTTGTCTCATCCCGGTTTGCTTGCTAGCTTGGATTCCGCACTCGCTAGTGGGTTTGTATAACAAGGTTTAGGTTCGTCATCCTCCGAAGAGGGACCTACAACTATTAAAACAAAAACGATTTGAGACGACTTCAACGAGATAAACGATTTGGATAAACGATTGGTTTTGGGTAGTGATTAGATAATGGGACGGGTGTAGTATGATAGAATCATGGTAGATACGCCGCTGGTACATCTTATATATAAGTGCTTCTATCATATTACATTGCGTGTCATTATTTAGTTCACTGGGGAAACGATTTTGAAACGATGTCACACAACGAGGTTTTTGAAACGATATAAACCATACGAGTGTTATTAACGAGTTTTTACGTGATGTTTACAAGTTGTTATACTAAAACAAATGTTTTTGGGTTAAAACTCATGGCTACGAGATTTTATAAACTATAACCAATTCGATTTGAGTTGGTTAATTATGTTGCAATACACTTTTCAAAACAAGGTTTGTACTTTTGACTCTTGTAGTCTAACGAGGTACTGCAACATATAAACGAGCCATGAATCCGATACTCTCACAAAACCTATGTACTCGCCAGCATTTCTTTGCTGACTTTAATTTTTACATATGTTTCAGGTGGTATTGCTTGATGTTGCTTGCTAGGGAGCTTGTGTCCCTTAGGACTCGGACGAGGCTTTAGTGACTTTAAAACATTTATAAACAATGTGTAGTTTATTTGATTTGGTCTAAAGACAATGAACATTGTATAATATTTCAATAAAACGAAACTTTTAACTACCATGGTTGTGGAACAATAATTCTGTTGCAACACTCCCCGACGTTTCCGCCATGGTTTGTTGTTTTAACGTGGTCGGGGTGTGACAGAAGAAGTTGGTATCAGAGCCAATGGTTATAGGGAATTAGGTTATAAGCAATGCTTTGACTTAGACTATAACTTTCTAGGACCCTAACACAAGTTTACTTGTGTTTAGATTTTAAAACAATACCGTCACCTAGCCTTAGGTGATAACCACAACGAGAACACAATAACGAATCCGCTTCGAAAATTAATCATCTATCCTTGGATGATTGATTACTAGGTTTTGAACCCTCTGTTATATGGTTTTGAACCCTTTTGAGTTTTCAAAATCTCGTCAAAGTTTGGGTCTAAATAATGTGAACACATGCAAACTGGAAGAGTGAATGCTTGTACCCTGAGTTTTCTGTCTAAGGCTAGAGTGTTCGTACAAATCCGCATTATCGGTCCAGTCACTCTTACCTAGGAACTCTTGGGGTGAGTGTTCACTTATAGGCTAGGATGTCTTCGTGATACATTATTATGACCTATTTACTTTGATTTGTCACTGCGTGTCATTTGTTTGTTCGAGGTAACAAACGAATGATCGCCTTCCTTGTGTTTTGTCGATGTTTTCAATACCTCTTTTGTTTCTCCAATTGTCGACCTCACTCGTTTCCCATGTTTCCTTGTTAGACAATGCCTCCTCGACGCGATTCTCGAACCGATGCTCAAACTTTTACTGCTGAGGAAGTCGCAGCCCTTGTCTCTCAGCAAATGGCTGCTGTGCTTCCAGGCATTGTGACCCAAATCCACGAGTTATACAACAACAACAATAATAACAATAATGCTTAGTGTAATTTCAAGAATTTCAATTCTGCGAAGCCGCTTAAGTTTTCAGGGTCGCAAGGAGCAACCGCGCTCCTACAGTGGTTTGAGACTATCGAGAGCACATTCAGACATGTGCAGTGTCCAAATGCGCGTAAAGTTGAGTTTGCATCTAGTGTGTTCGAGAAGCAAGCTCTTACATGGTGGAACGGAGTGATGCGTGATAGGGGTGCCGAAGTGGCACTAGCACAAACTTGGGAAGAGCTCCGAGCTCTCATGATGAGAGAGTTCTGTCCCTGTCACGAGATTCGAGTTTTAGAACGAGAATTTGACGATTTGAAACAAGTCGGGGGAGAACACCGTGCTTATATGGATCGATTTGAGGAGCTCAGTTTGTTGTGTCCCACGATGGTTACCCCATTGGATAAGGCAATTGAGAGGTATATCGATGGTTTACTCGATTCCATATAGGATATTGTGACCGGTGTCAATCCTACTACCGTTCGTCACGCGATCGAGTTGTCTGCTACCCTGACTGAGTCTCAAGTCAGGAAAGGTAAACTCACCCGCAAGGGTGATAAAAAGAAGTCAACCGATTCTGACAAGGAAAAGGGTAAGGGAAAGCAGCAAGGTGAGTCTTTGAAGAAGTAGAGGAAGCGAAAGGGTGCTCAAAACTTTGCTGTCACCAATCAGAACCCACCGACTCAACCTCCTGCGAAGAAAGCATATGCTGGTACCGCACCTCACTGTACTCAATGTAATGGTCACCATGTTGCCCAACAGGCCTGTAAACAGTGTGCTACGTGTGGTAGACTTGGACATTTGGCCAACATTTGTCGTTTTGGTCAAAATCAGGCTGCTCAGGTTCCAGCACAAGCTCAAGGGAATGCTGCGAGATTCCCACCTGGTTCGTGTTTCAATTGCAGAGAAATGGGTCATTTCCGCAACAGTTGCCCAAGATTGGTAAACGCGAATGCGAATGTCAACCCAAATCCGAACGCGAACGCGAATGTGAATCCCGCTCGTGGACGAGCATTCAATTTAAATGGGAACGAGGCGAGGGCGGACAACGAGGTTGTTAACGGTATGTTTCTTGTTAACAATCAACTTGCGTCTATTCTTTTCGATTCTGGTGCCGATAGGAGTTTTGTTTCGTCCTCCTTTGAGCCTTTACTTGCGATACCTAGAACTAAACTAAGGAAGCCCTTATATGTCGAAGTTGCTACTGGTAAACCTCTCGCACTTGATTCTGTTCTTCATGGTTGTCAATTGAACCTCGATAACCATCTTTTCCCTATCGACCTCGTACCGATGCAACTTGGGAGTTTTGACATCATCGTAGGGATGGATTGGTTAACCAAACACCATGCTGAGGTGGTTTGTTTCGATAAGATCGTTCGTATTCCTCTTTCTTCTGGTGACGTCCTTGAGGTTCGTGGCGAGAAACCATCTGTTGGTTTGAAACTCATGTCGTGTACGAAAGCCCAAAGCTATCTACGAAAAGGATATGTTGCTTTTCTAGCTCATGTCACCGAGGAGAAAGGCAAGAACAAGAGTATTCAGGATATTCCGATTGTTCGGGATTATCCAGAGGTGTTTCCTGATGACCTGCCTGGTTTGCCTCCAGTTCGTCAAATCGAGTTTCATATTGACCTTGTACCCAATGCCAACCCAATTGCGAAAGCACCTTATCGTCTTGCACCTTCCGAGATGCAAGAGTTATCGAAACAGCTTTAAGAGTTATCTGATAAAGGATTCATCCGTCCGAGTTATTCACCTTGGGGAGCTCCTGTCCTCTTTGTGAAAAAGAAAGATGGATCTTTTAGAATGTGTATCGATTATCGTGAGCTTAACAAGCTTACCATCAAGAATCGATATCCCCTACCTCGAATTGATGATCTCTTTGATCAGCTGTAAGGTGCTACCTGTTTTTCCAAGATCGACCTGCGTTCTGGGTATCATCAGCTTCGTGTATTCGAAGAAGATTTCCCAACAAACCTTTCCACACGAGATATGGACACTATGAGTTCACTGTCATGCCTTTTGGTTTGACGAATGCTCCAGCTATTTTCATGGACTTAATGAATAGGGTATGTAAACCTTATTTAGACAAGTTCATCATTGTGTTCATCGACGATATTCTTATTTATTCGAAGTCTCGAGCCGATCACGAGCAACACCTTCGCTTAACATTGGAACTCCTAAAGAAGGAACAACTTTTTGCTGAATTCTCCAAGTGTGAATTCTGGCTTAAAGAAGTTTAGTTCTTGGGACATATTGTCAACGAGCAGGGTATTCATGTGGATCCATCCAAAATTGTTGCAATTAAGGATTGGAACACACCGACGACACCCACAGAAGTTCGTTCTTTTCTCGGACTTGCTGGGTATTATCGACGGTTTATTTCAAATTTCTCGAAGATTGTGGTTCCTCTCACTGCTTTGACTCAGAAGAATAAGCCTTTTGAGTGGGGACCCAAGCAAGAAGAAGTGTTCCAAATGCTGAAACAGAAGCTGTGTAACGCTCCTGTTCTATCTTTGCCCAAAGGAAGCGATGATTTCGTTGTCTACTGCGATGCGTCCAACTTAGGCCTTGGTTATGTTCTCATGCAACGAGGCAAAGTTGTAGCATATGCGTCTAGACAATTGAAAATTCATGAGAAGAATTACACAACTCATGATCTCGAACTGGGAGCTGTAGTTTTTGCTCTTAAAATCTGGAGACACTACCTCTATGGCACGAAATGTGTGGTTTTCACAGACCATAAAAGTCTCCAGCATATTCTCAATCAGAAGGAGTTGAACATGAGGCAACGACGTTGGGTTGAACTCCTAAACGATTATGATTGCGAGATTCGCTACCATCCTGGTAAGGCAAATGTTGTAGCCGATGCGCTTAGTCGAAAAGAGCGAGTTAAGCTTCATTCTGTTCAAACTCTATCTGATCTTCAAACTCGTGTTCTTCAAGCTCAGCAATTTTTTGTTTCACAAAATTTGATGGGTACGGAATTGCCACATCAGCTTGGACTTAAACTCGAACCGAAGGACGATGGTTTGCTCTGTTTCAAGGATCGTTTGTGGGTTCCAAAACAAGACGATCTTCGCACTTTACTGATGGACGAATCTCATAAGTCTCGATATTCCATCCATCCTGGTGCTGATAAAATGTACAAGGATCTTCGTACTAAGTTTTGGTGGCCTGGTATGAAGAAAGATGTTGCCTTGTATGTATCGAAATGCCTAACTTGTCTCAAAGTCAAGGCTGAACATCAACGACCTTCTGGTTTGCTTGTACAACCAGAGATACCGGTTTGGAAGTGGGAGAACATTGCTATGGATCTCATCACTAAATTACCACGTACATCTAAAGGTCACGATGCTATTTGGGTTGTCATCGATCGATTAACGAAGTCATCTCATTTTATTGCGATTCGCGAGGATCTATCTGCTGATAAACTTGCAAAGATTTATGTTGATGAGATTGTATCACGACATGGTGTTCCTTTGGATATCATTTCCGATCGTGATGCTCGATTTTCATCTCATTTTTGGAAAACCATGCAATCTGCTATGGGAACCCAATTAAATCTAAGCACTGCTTATCATCCCCAAAAAGATGGACAATCTGAGAGGACGATTCAAACTTTGGAGGATATGCTTAGAGCATGCGTGATAGACTTTGGTGGTAATTGGGATTCTCATCTGCCATTAATCGAGTTCTCTTACAATAATAGTTATCATGCTAGCATCAATATGGCACCATTCGAAGCTCTCTACGGTCGAAAATGTCGTTCACCTGTCTGTTGGAATGAAGTCGGTGAGGCTTAGCTTACTGGACCTGAGCTCATTCTAGAAACGACAGACAAAATCAAGAAAATTCGCGATAATCTTGTGACAGCTAGAAGCCTTCAAAAGAGTTATGCGGATTTACGACGCAAGCCCTTAGAATTTCAAGTCGGAGACCATGTCCTACTCAAGGTGTCACCTTGGAAGGGAGTGGTGAGATTTGGAAGGAAAGGAAAACTTGCACCACGATACGTTGGACCATTTAAGATTGTTGAAAGAGTTGGAAAGGTTACCTATCGACTAGAGCTACCTCCAGAGCTTGGAAATATCCATCCAACTTTTCACGTGTCCAATTTGCGAAAGTGTTTAGCTGACGTTGATCCTCACATTCCTCTCGACGAGATCAAAATCGATGAAATGATGCACTTTGTCGAGAAACATGTGGAGATAGTGGACCGTACATTCAAACAGTTGAAGAACAAACGGATTAAATTAGTCAAGGTTTGTTGGGAATCCAAACGTGGCCCAGAGTTTACTTGGGAACGTGAGGACCAAATGAAGACGAAATATCCGCATTTGTTCTCACAAGTTTCCTCTAGTTAAATTTCGGGACGAAATTTCCTAAAGTAGGGGAGACTGTGACAACTGTGCTCTTTAATCGATGAACAATGCAAAACAATGTTAATTATCAATAATACAATGTGTTTTGGTGTTATTATATGTGTTTTATATGTTTGATGATTTCACAATTCGATTCGATTCGATTTCAGACTCTAAATTGCTTTCTGGAAAGTTATACGCAAACTGGTGCGTAAACGTGATGTGTGTAAAATGCAACATATAAATTACATCAAATGAGGCATAAAACTAACCCTTTTTAAGTACTAATGTTGGAAAAAGTGTGTTTTTGTCTTCCTTTTGTATTTTCAGGATTAAATGAGCTCAAATTAACAAAAGAAGCAAAAAAGACAGCTAAATCTAACATAAATACAAGAAAAGGAACAAAAGTGGATTGCCCGACCCCTCGACAGCATCCTCCCAAGCAAAACAAGGAAGACATAAGGCTAAACACGCCCCGTGCTCAGCGAGCACGGGGCCGTGCTCAAGAAGCAACAGAAAAGACAAACCTGTAGAAGCTTCTATTGCTCACCACGGGGCCGTGCCCAGTGAACAAGGGGGCGTGCCCAAAGTACTGCAGGCGCATTAATTGTAATTGCGAATTACAATTAATGAAGAGAGATAGTGTCAGACAGGCACGGGGCCGTGCCCAGCGGACACGGGGCCGTGCCCAGGCCTTTGTTCAGCCTATAAATAGGAGTGCTTGGATTCATTGCAACTCATCCCTTGGCACACCACCTCTCTCACACTTCATCCACCACCCACCACCATCACAACACCATCATCCACCCCCATCATCCATTGTCCATCATAGAGTGTGTGAGTCGTCTCGGGATCCAAGATTGATTGTAAGAGTTCTTGACAATCAAGGCCATGTTTGGCTAAGTCTCTTACATCACTTGGTGAAGACAAGTGTTTAGTATAATACTTTTTATTTTTAATCTTTTTCACTTTTTATTTGGTTTTGTATTAATGACTTTAATAACTAGTTTCTTATGTTGAAGGTGATTCTTCCTTATCGTTTGTCCATGGTGTCTTGACATTATTTTACTGTCTATATAAAATAAAAGATTTTCACCATTCATATCTCCACGGTCCATATGGAGGTATGTTGGCTACCTGGTCGGGGGTTTAGGGAACGATTTGGTAACTGTCTTGCCCTTGTTCAGCGTTTAGAGGTCCTGCAAGGGACCTGGGTCAAATTTAGTAGTATCTTCTTCAATACCCAAAGGTATTGGATGGTGGGGATCCAAACTCTTTGACCCCCTCATAAGTAAACTAGTATTAATACTATAACCCGGCTATTTAAGACTGTATCCCTGCTGACTCAGACTACTTAGCCGAGGGTAACGTCACCTCCAAAAGAGGGGCCTACCATAATTTGCATTAATAACTTAATTAATTATCTTTCAATAATCTGACCCTTTAGGATTGTATCCTTGCTGACTCAAACTACTGGGTTGAGGGTAACGTCGCCTTCAAAAGAGGGGCCTACTACAATAACTAAGATAATCTCTTAAACAAGTGCAAAAGTGCGAAAATAATCAAAGGTTATACTAATACACGAGTCGGATCCAAGTGATTCATCTTGTCTATCTGTTTTATTTTTATTTTATCTTATTTTTCAGCATTTAGTTAGTTTTATTTTCTTAGTTAAAAAAATCTTTTTCTAACATTTTGATTTGATTAGACGTTGAGGATAAACCGGTACTAAGAGCTCTTGTGTCCTTGGACGACCTCGGTATCTTACCAACACTATACTACGTCCACGATGGGTGCACTTGCCCATATGTGTGTTTAGTGTTAGTAAATATCGTGTTTTATAAATTTAAAACTTGGTTAAAAAGTGTAAAAAGGGCTTAAAATATATATCTAAAACATATTACACTACGCATGCATCAAGTTTTTAGCGCCGTTGCCGGGGACACAAGGATTTTAAGAAAGCTTAAAATCGACGGCATAATCAGTTTTTCAAAACCTTTTTAAAACGCGCGCACATTTTTCTGCATTTTAGTTTAGTTTGCATTTACAGTAGCCTGAACACGCCCCCGTGCTGCATATTTTTAGTTAGATACCCAGATACAGAGTTTGAACACGGGGCCGTGCTCCTTGAACACGCCCCCGTGTCCAACGAGACAAGTAACTTTAATTAAAACGCCCAGATACAGATCCTGAACATGGGGCCGTGTCCACTAAACACGGGGTCGTGTCCAGCCTTCTGTTTCCGTCTTTGTTTTTGTTTTCTGGTCCCGAGACTCAGTTGTGGTCTGTTGAGTGATTCTTAGGATCAATACTCAGGAGGCTACAACTACACTTATGAGGAGAATGATTATATGAGAGACTATTGCACTAATTGTGGAAACCCGCAGTCGGTACAATATTATAACTTATTTCAACCATCCGCTTCATACAACCATTATGAGGAGCCCAGGTACGAGCCATCGACTTCATACACATCCTATGAAGACCCAAGGTATGAACCTCCTCCCTCATACTCATATTTTGATGAACCAAGGTATAAGCCTTCATACTCATACTTTGAAGAGTCAAGATATGAGCCACCACCTTCATACACTTATTATGAGGAATCATGGCGTGAACAACCCACCTCATATGAGTACTATGAAGAACAAAATTACGACCCTTATCCATCATATGCTTACAATGAAGAACAATGGTATGAACCATCTACTTCATATGAGTACTATGAGGAGCCAAGGATCGAACAACCGGATTCAAGCTTTGAGGATCCCGATCCTTACTCTATCACCGACATAGCCGATAAGATAATAGAAAAACTCAAATTTATCGAAAGATGCATAAAAGAATCTCGCGCAAGGGAAGAGGAGTCCCGCGCGAGAGAAGAATTAAAAAAGGAAGAAACGATAATTGAGGAATTAAAAATGGAAGAACAAATAAGTGAAAAACCGACACATGAGCTAAACAACGAAAGGGGTGAGACCGATAACGTTAAAATTCAAGAAGAGTCTAATTTTGAAGAAATTAATCTCTTGTCACCTTCTTTTGAAAATCATTGTTTAGTAACCCCTCATGCTAAGTTTTTAAAAGAGTTAAACACTAATACTAAAATTGAAGAAATGGTAAGTGTTAAGTTAACTAATGATCAAACTTCACTAATAAAAGAAGATCCTTTTGAAATTAACATTACACCGGTTCCATGTTTCTTTCAAAATTCATTTATTAGTAATGTCACCATTGATAAAGATCTTTGTGTTAACATAATGCCCAAACTACATTTTTGAAAAATTAAGTATTAGTGATTTTTCTCCACTTCAAATACCCATTTTTCTATCTAATCGGAAAGTAATAAAATCAATCGGTGTGGTTGAGGATGTTTTGGTTCAAACAAATCAAATGGTTATTCCAACCGACTTTGTCATCCTCAATGACGCTCCTTTAGTCTTGGGAAAATCTTTTGTGAAAACTCATGAAGCTTTGAAAAACCGGAAGTTTAACAATCTACCTCTTCAGTTAGGGGCATTCAAAAGGAGCATAGATCGTGAGCGCTCAATGAAATATCCTTTTGGCAATAATGACCCCCTAATTGAAGATGAAGATGAACCACCTGATACAACTGAAGAAGTTGACCACTTTGTTGAAGAAGAGGTCGCCATAGAACAAGCCTTTAAAGTTCTTGATCTAGATGAGCCACAAAATAAGGTGTCTCTTAAAGACCCACCCATTGAGCTCAAAGAACATCTGAAAGGATTGGAATATGCTTTTCTAGACAAAGATGATCATGCAGCTATCCGATACCTCTTCAAGAAACAAGACGCAAAACCACGTTTGATCAGATGGATTCTACTCCTCCAAGAATTTGATATTGAAATCAAAGACAAAAGAGGAGCAGAAAACATTGCTGCAGATCATCTTTCACGCTTAGAAGACCCAGCTTTGGAGGCAACCAGGGACGAACAGATCAACGAAAAATTTCCAACAGAATCCTTAGAAATGGTGGAAAGCAGACAAGAACCATGGTATGCCGACTACGCTAATTACTTAGCTAGCGGTATAGTCACCAAAGGATGGCCACATCATCAAAGAAAGAAATTCTTTGCCGATGTAAAGCATTACTTTTGGGAAAACCCTTATCTTTTCAAAATGTGTGCTGACCAACTCATCCGAAGGTGTGTCCATGGTGGCAAAGCACAAAGAATTCTCCGCCATTGTCATGAAGGTCCATATAGAGGACATCATGGTGCCGCTAGTACCGCACGAAAGGTATTTGATTCAGGATTTTATTGGCCAACCATTTACAAAGATGCGCAAAATCTTTCAAAGACATGCGATGCCTGCCAAAGATCAGGTAATATTTCTTCCAAAAACAAAATGCCTCAAAATGGCATTCTCGTTTGTGAAATTTTTGATGTGTGGGGACTCGATTTCATGGGACCCTTCCCACCGTCAAAAGGAAACAAATATATACTTGTGGCGGTTGATTACTTGTCTAAATGGGCCGAGGCCGAAGCTCTTCCAACAAACGATGGAAGAGTAGTGGTAAAATTTCTGAAAAAAAATATTCTCTCGTTTTGGAACACCTAAAGCTTTGATAAGTGATAAGGGTACCCATTTTTGCAATCATCAACTCGAAAAAATCTTAACAAGATATGGGGTCTATCACCGGGTCTCAACAGCATATCACCCTCAAACGAATGGACAAGCCGAAGTGACTAACAGAGGTTTAAAACAAATACTTGAAAAAACCGTAGGTTTAAATAAAAAGGAATGGGCTGATAAACTAGATGATGCTTTATGGGCCTTTCGGACTGCTTATAAAACTGCTCGTCTATGGAAAAAGTTGTCATTTGCCAGTAGAAATAGCTCACAGAGCCTACTGGGCAATAAAAAGTGTAAACCTAGACTTAGAAATTGCAGGTAAAAATCGATTTTGTCAAATAAATGAATTAGACGAACTAAGGAATTGTGTATACTCTAACTCTGAAATTTATAAGGAAAGAATGAAAAATTTACACGACAAATATATTAAACCTAATGAATTTCGAGTAGGAGACCAAGTTCTGTTGTTTAATTCACGACTTCGATTATTTCCGGGTAAACTAAAATCTAGGTGGTCGGGACCTTTTTCCATCACCCATATTTTTCCTCACGGTGCAGTAGAAATTAAAGCTCGAAATGGGATTCCATTTAAAGTCAATGGCCAACGGCTAAAACTCTATCGAGGATCCATTGAGGATGAGGAAGAAGAGATCTCGCTTCAAATGGTCAACGAATAAAAAGCATCCACATCATACCTGGTATGTTACGAACAAGTGAGTATACATCGAAACCGGTAAGTCTTCTAACCATGTTTTCGGGAAAAACGGACACTCACACGAGCACACACACACAAAAAAAAATTAAAACTTTGCTCGGCACGGGGCCATGTCCGCTGGACACAGGGCCGTGTCGACGCAACTGTCGGGATAAAACCCTCTTTTCATAACAGTTACATCATTCCACACGCCCCGTTTCCCCGAAAAAGCTCTGGTCCGAGGCGATTTTCTGTAGATTTTCGACGTTACCTCTAGATCTAACAACATCAAGGTATGATTCTATCATCATTAGTAGTTAGATTAGTTACTTGCATGTAGTTAAACATCAAAAATTTGGGGAAAAATCTAGGGTTCTTGAAGTTCATCCGGATCGAACCTCAAATTTTTGAAATAATCTGTTAGTATTAGTTTAGATTAGTGTAATGGGGAGTAAATACACTTGTTTTGTTGATAGATTTGCCCGATTTCTCACAAAAACCTCAAACCCTTGTTTTTGAACCGAAAAAAATAAAATTGAAGGGGTAAACGGGTTGTTTTGGGAAAAACGGCAATTGGGGTTTCATTTTCGGGGGAAACCGCACCTACTTGGCCAAAAATTTTCAGATTTTCGGGACCGGGTCGAAAAATGAAGTTTTTGAGTAACAGACGCCTGGACAGGGGGTCGTGCCCGCTGAACACGAGGCCGTGTCCAGCTAACTGTTTGCAGTTTTTTTTCGAAAATCTTATCGTTTCACGCTAACTTTTTGTGTATTCTTGCAGATGGCGAAGTTCACAAGATTCAATGCCACAGAGCTCGATGCTAGGGCTAGATATGATATACTTCAAACAAGGCCCGAGGAATACTCGAGGCAAGCGTGCACGGACCTATTAACCTTGGTGAACCAGCTCGACCGATTCAACAACCTTGTTACCGGACCACTAAAGGTTGCCTTGACCGCTCGACTTCGTTCGGTACATCAATGTACTATGGAATTCTACAGTACTTTCACCTTCACTTCAAGGTGTGACCCGTTTGACAATGAGGGGGTTGCATTTCGATGTGGTGGGACAAGATACTCGATCTCTATGGCGCAGTTTGGGGCAATAGCGGGACTGTATACGGAAGAAGATTCGGGAAATGAGGAAAACACCAGGGGATTACGAGATCTGGATGAAAATGAGCGCCAAGCCGCATGGGCCCAAATCGGTGAAGGACACTACAACCCCAGCAGCACAAAGAGTACTAAGCTGAGGGATCCGCTTTATCGCTACATTCATAGGCTCCTCACTTACTCTCTTAGCCAAAGGCATGACAGTAGCGGCGTTGTTGGGTTAAAAGATTTGGTAGTCCTTCACTGCATCCACAACCGGAGGGCCCTCGATGTTCCATATCTCCTGCTTCGAAACATGCATCTGAACCGTCGTGCTCGTGCACCAACCCCTATCTTCTTTGGGGGATGGGTGTACCGCCTCTTCAAGCACTTCACGCACATTCCTAGGTCCTTTGAAAGGAGCCCATGGTCGGGACGAGTTGATATACACATTTTCCGCGCCATGAACCTAATTTATGAGGCGGAAGACAGATCAGTGAGCTTTCAAAGGATGCAAGGTCATGCATGGAACCCACAGGAGGCCCTAGTCCTTCACGCTCCACCTCCCCACTACCAGTATCAACCCATGGTGATCCAAGCCAATCCTCCTCCCAAGGAGGCGGTTTTCCTAACCTTCAAAGTTTACATGATCTTTTGCATGAAAACCTCATGTGCACCAGGAACACCTACAACCTTGCCAACAATACATATCACCTGGCCGGGGCTATTGAGCGAAGCATAACCGATATACAAGACGACATCGGGAACATCCGGGAGTATATGGAAAGTCATGGGGACAGAGGTGATGACAGCGATGAGGATATGGACTAGGAGGTTGGAGAAGGAGCAGGAGCGGGTTGATGGCGAGCCCATAGGTTAAGGTCCCTTTTTATCTATCAAAACAATTTCCGGCCTGCGTGCCGAGTGTTAGACAATTTACTTTCCTTAACTCCTTTTTACTTTCTGCTTTATTTTTCTTTTATTTTATGGTTTGGATGATTAACTACGGTAATTTAGGATGTTTGGTATTGCTTGGTATGGTATTTAGTGGTAAAACAGGTACAATTGAGGCTTAGAGTGCTAATCATTAGCACTAATAAAGCCAGGACAGGAAAACCGGAAGAAGAAACCTGTTTTTCAG
Organism: Helianthus annuus; assembly: GCF_002127325.2. Lineage (NCBI taxonomy): Eukaryota > Viridiplantae > Streptophyta > Magnoliopsida > Asterales > Asteraceae > Helianthus > Helianthus annuus. Next base: position 110,105,934 of record NC_035438.2, on the reverse strand, counting down.
CCTTGCAGACTGTCCACACAGGGTCGTGTCCAGCCGACACGCCCCCGTGCCCATCGCCCAGACCTGCTATTTGGCAAATTTCTGCAGATTTTTGGTCAGACACGGGGTCGTGCCCAGCGAACACGCCCCCGTGTTCAACTTCTGTAAGTTCTCGTTACTGGCACCTGAACACGGGGCCGTGTCTACTCAACACGGAGCCGTGTCCAGACTGCTAGTAACATAAACTTTTTTGCTTTTAACACCATTTTAGACATTCAATCAACCTAAAAGTTTATTTTTGGGACACATTGAGGACAATGTGTAATTTAAGTGTGGGGGGGGGGATGCTAAAACCTTGAATTTTGCAAGTCCTAATAACAAGCCTTACACAAAACTCTATTGGAACCGCTAATCACCCCAAATTTTTTTCAAAAATTTTCATTTTTTTTACTTGTCTAAGTTTAAGTTGGGAATTCTAAGTCTAACAAGGTTATATTTTTACAAGTTTACAACCGATAGCGTCGTGATAAAAAGAACCAACATAAGAAAATTATGAAACGGCATGACAAGCTTAGTTAAAATTGATTATATATACTTGATCACATAAAAAACCCATTCCCACAAAAGTGAGTTTTGAGCCTTTATTGAGCATACAAATATACATCTTTACGCTAAATGCTCATTTTTCGTTTCTTGTGTGAATAGCCACTTGGTTCTTACGACTCTAGAACTTGCCACGACAATTCATTCCCGATCCTTACCAACTTAAACCCAAGTAAGTAAATGATGGAGGCATTAGGACTAACCCTTTTTCTTTCAACACCATTATTTTTATTTTCACCTACCCAAAAATTCTCCCTAGTTAACCCCTTTGAGCCTAAACCTTTTCATTTCTTAACCCAAAACCCTTTTTACCCACCAAAAACCCTTTTTATTTTTACCTTTTATTTTAGTAACAAGCTCGGTTTTCATGTGACTAAAAAAAACATATTTTACAATGAAGTTGGAAATAAACAAACAAAGCTCCTCAAACAAAAGCTTGTTTGAATAAATACTTCATTAAAAATAAAAAGTCACAAAAACAAAATGTTTTACGAAAACCGACGCTTTTTACGACTTTCGCCCTTTTCTACTAACCACTAACCCAACTAACCACCTTTAGCCCAAGCCTAACCCTTCACCCAAAAAGTCCTCTGGATATTTACAAAGGTATAAAGTTAAAAAGGAGGAGGATTGATTGCTTGGCAAGCTTATGGTAGGAATAAGTTCCATGTCGTTCTCGAGTGATTCACTAAAAATACACCTTCGGCCGAGTGTGAGTGATTTCCCCCGTGAGGTATGTGAACTTGTATATAAATGGAATTTTAGAAAGGTATGTTATGCCTTAACAAATAATTTATCTTATGAACAGTTTTTAATAAATCATGACGAATAGGATTGTAAATAAATAAAAATAAAACCTAAACAATCTTGGAAAATCCCGACACTCTATGACAAGCCCAAAACCTTCTCTTCTACCCATTCCATTTGGGAGCGTAAGCCACATATTATAGAGTTTTGCTTGAGGACAAGCAAAAATTCAAGTGTGGGGATATTTGATGTGTGTAAAATGCAACATATAAATTACATCAAATGAGGCATAAAACTAACCCTTTTTAAGTACTAATGTTGGAAAAAGTGTGTTTTTGTCTTCTTTTTTTATTTTCAGGATTAAATGAGCTCAAATTAACAAAAGAAGCAAAAAGATAGCTAAATCTAACATAAATACAAGAAAAGGAACAAAAGTGGATTGCCCGACCCCTCGACAGCATCCTCCCAAGCAAAATAAGGAAGACAGAAGGCTAAACACGCCCCATGCTCAGCGAGCACGGGGCCGTGCCCAAGAAGCAACAGAAAAGACAAACATGTAGAAGCTTCTATTGCTCACCACGGGGCCGTGCCTAGTGAACACGGGGGCGTGCCCAAAGTACTGCAGGCGCATTAATTGTAATTGCGAATTACAATTAATGAAGAGAGATAGTGTCAGACAGGCACGGGGCCGTTCCCAGCGGACACGGGGCCATGCCCAGGCCTCTGTTCAGCCTATAAATAGGAGTGCTTGGATTCATTGCAACTCATCCCTTGGCACACCACCTCTCTCACACTTCATCCACCACCCACCACTATCACAACACCATCATCCATCACCATCATCCATTGTCCATCATAGAGTGTGTGAGTCGTCTCGGGATCCAAGATTGATCGTATGAGTTCTTGACAATCAAGGCCATGTTTGCCTAAGTCTCTTACATCACTTGGTGAAGACAAGTGTTTAGTATAATACTTTTTATTTTTAATCCTTTGCACTTTTTAATTGGTTTTGTATTAATGACTTTAATAACTAGTTTCTTATGTTGAAGGTGATTCTTCCTTATCGTTTGTCCGTGGTGTCTTGACATTATTTTACTATCTATATAAAATAAAATATTTTCACCATTCATATCTCCACGGTCTATATGGAGGTATGTTGGCTACCTGGTCGGGGGTTAAGGGAACGGTTTGGTAAGGGTCTTGCCCTTGTTCAGTGTTTAGAGGTCCTGCAAGGGACCTGGGTCAAATTTAGTAGGATCTTCTTCAATACCCAAAGGTATTGGATGGCGGGGATCCAAATTCTTTGACCCCCTCATAAGTAAACTACAATTAATACTATAACCCGGCTATTTAGGACTGTATCCCTGCTGACTCAGACTACTTAGTCGAGGGTAACGTCATCTCCAAAAGAGGGGCCTACCATAATTTGCATTAATAACTTAATTAATTATCTTTCAATAATCCGACCCTTTAGGATTGTATCCTTGCTGACTCAAACTACTGGGTTGAGGGTAACGTCACCTTCAAAAGAGGGGCCTACTACAATAACTAAGATAATCTCTTAAACAAGTGCAAAAGTGCGAAAATAATCAAAGGTTATACTAATACACGAGTCGGATCCAAGTGATTCATCTTGTCTATCTGTTTTATTTTTATTTTATTTTATTTTATTTTTCAGCATTTAGTTAGTTTTATTTTCTTAGTTAAAAAAATCTTTTTCTAACATTTTGATTTGATTAGACGTTGAGGATAAACCGGTACTAAGAGCTCTTGTGTCCTTGGACGACCTCGGTATCTTACCAACACTATACTACGTCCACGATGGGTGCAATTGCCCATATGTGTGTTTAGTGTTAGTAAATATCGTGTTTTATAAATTTAAAACTAGGCTAAAAAGTGTAAAAAGGGCTTAAAATATATATCTAAAACATATTACACTACACACGCATCAAAACGCAATCATTTTAACGCGAAAAACACTCCGGGATAGTGCAATAGTCTTAACATACCTTAAATAACCTTCACATAACTTAGAAATAAGTTTTGGATGGTTTGGTGTGTTGAAAGCAAATCTATTCGATCGCAGGGACTATTTATGTCAAACTGCGAAACTATACCGATTCGTATGGTGTCGAATAGTCCGGAACTTGATCATAAGCTAAACATACCATAAATAACCTAAACATAGCTTAGAAATAAGCTTTGAGGGGTTCCGTGTGCGAAAACATGCTTATTTGATCTTAGAGGGACTAAAAGTGTCAAAAACGACGTAAGTTTTCATTTTCGCGCATATCTTACGTTCTGATCACATCTGGAAACCAAAAATATATGTAATAATTAAAATATTTTATTTTAGTGATTGGCATGATAAAATTCCATTCGTCGCTTAATTTGGATCGTTTTTGCGTTCGTTACGACTTCCGTCGTAATGAACCGAACAACGCGATCGTACGACCAAACGAACCGACATCCGAGATATTTTTGAGCATTTTTTGAGTTCCCAATACTTTAACATCTGTTGATGCACGGAATGTCTGTTGACTGCGTCTACAAAAAGTCTGAAGTCAAGATTGGTCAAGAGGGGGTCAAACTGTAAATATTATGCAAAATAGTAGTCGGTCCGCTTATTTGTCAGTATATATACCCTGGACCGCTTTTATGTCATGTTGGACCGCTCTTGTGTCATTGTGTGGATCGCTTTTGTGTCAAGTGATCTGGTCCGCCTATATGGCCTGTTACATAAGCGAACCAGGAACACTATAAATAGGTCAGAGCGGTTCATAACTGGAGTAGGTATGTGTGTGTGCTTAGGAGCCGAAACTCTGTCAAAATCTCATCAGAAAGCAATAAACAGATAGGAATTGAAAGGATAAGCTGTGGTAATTTCATATATGTTGATTTCGCCTTCATACATGAAGATGAGCTACTCTGACTGACTTTTCGGGTCAAAGAACGGTCCAACAAGTGGTATCAGAGCTCAGGACGAGGAGTTCATACTACTACAGCATAGATCTGCAGAAATCTCTCTTTTCTACTCCCTTTCTCTCATACTTTTTCAGTTTCTAGTGGTTCCAACGGTCAAAATTGTCTGAAATTTGAGTATAACGTATAAAACACACTAATAACAAACCCTAGAAAGTCTCAGGTTAAAATTCGGACTAAAAATGGTCAAAATCAGTTAAAAACTGTGGTCCGCTTTTACGGACATCGCGAGATTTTGGACCGCTTTTGTGACACTTTCTGGTCCGCTGTTACGTACATCACTCGGCCCGCTCGAACGATCATAGTCTGGATCGCTCATAAGTTTGTTGTTGGCTCGCTCGAACAGACATAATTGGTTTGGTCCGCTCGAACGGACATAGTTGGATCGCTTTTCTGACATCTTGTGGTCCGCTCGAGAGAACATATTTGGTATTGTCTGGTCCGCTTATTCGGACACATACTGGTTCGCTTGTACTGTAGTCTGTGTTTTGGGTTTGCTTATTTGAACCTAATCAGTTCGCCTTTCTGTCACTTATACAAGATTGATTCGCTTTTGTGGTTCTGTTTTTCAAAAATCTCGAAAATTTTTCTATGTGTTGGTTGATTTTGCAGGTACGATCAAAATGGATGATATTTTCATGAATCCGTTCAGCGATATGTATGCATTCACGGGTAGTTCGGGAAACAACGATACATCTTCGAACAATACAAATGAGAATCAATCAAAGGAGAAAAAGAAGGAAGCTTGGGAGTCTGAGAGTGCATTCGGTACATTTAACAAACCTCCGAAGCTTATGGCAATCGAGGAATATAGCCGTTGGTCGAGAAAATTTGAGGATTGGTTGATGGCTTTCGCGTTTGCAAGTTGGAAGAGTTTGAAAAATGGATATGTTCATGGAGACAAAAGTGGAGAAACTTTATCATCAGCTGACGAAATTGAATCCTTTGTGGCAGAGCAAAAGTGTGTGGCATTACTGTTTCAATCGGTGCGAGAAGATGTTATTTCGCTGATAGATTACTCCAATGCTAAAGATTTGTGGGAAAAAATTGAAAAGAAGTGTCTTGGTAGCAAAGAGATTGTAAAAAATAAAACGAAACTTCTTAGAAAAGAGTTTGACATGTTTAGTTGTCTTAAAAATGAATCGGTTTGTAAAATGATTGAAAGGTTCGGTCATCTGAAGCTGGAACTTGCACGACATAAGATCACGTATTCTGATGAAGAACTTGTTGACAAACTGTTTGATTCATTACCAGATGAAGTGGATTGGAGATACTACGCACTGATGTTGAAGAACACTATTGCTCCTGAAAATTTGACTCCAGATGTTGTGATTGAGAGACTTGAAAGTCATGAGCTTGAATTGAAGAAAACTTACAAAGTCAATCACTCATCCTATCAGCAAAACTTGGATCTTTACTATCCGAAAAGCTTGATGTCGAAAGCTACTTCTCCAAAGATTGCATTTTCAACTGAGAATGTATCCCCAGCAAGTAAAGAAAATCAAAGCAGTCCAAGCAGTGAAAGTCACAGTGGTTATCACAGTGGATCTACGTCTTCTATAAATCGTTCTGATGCGAAGTTTTCGTGCAACATCGCGATAGATCTGAAGAACGCACAGAATTTTGATGAGGAGTCGGCCAAGCAACAAATGGTTTTCCTGGCGTCCGTGTTGGAGTCCTATGAAGGTTTGGTGGCCGGAAAGATCGGGAACACAAATCTGACAAAAGAAGACTACGATCAGATAGACCCGGAGGAAATGGAACTGATAGATATTCGTTGGGCGATGGCAAGTGCTGTTCGACGTGCTCAGCGTTTCATGGAAATTACCGGGAGGAAGACAATCGGAGGTCCGTCTACAAAGCTGGGGTTCGATAAGTCAAAGGTGACATGTTTTAAGTGTAAACAGAAGGGTCATTTCAAGAGGGAATGCAGGAATGCATATGTTGATGAATCTGAGAATCCGTTTCGAGATGACTATTACAAGAAGGCAATCTACCATCAGAATAAATCCGAGCCGCCCAGATTGAAGCAGCAGGAAGAGAACAGAGACAAATCGAGGGCTTTAGCTGTGATTTATGATGATGAGGGTTACGATTGGAGCAAAGAGGTTTTGCCGGAAGAAGATGCTATTGGTTATGCTTTCATGGCAAAGAATGAGCCTATTCCATGGAAAGATAATCGAACAGAGGAACAGAAGTATAAATACCGGAAGATGGTTGCTGAAAACAAGATTATCAGACTTTCTGGTGTATATCTAGAGGCAAAAAGAGCGAATAGATGGGATCCAGACAGAGAGTGCTATCTTGATAAGTATGGCAACATTGCAATTGATGACAAAATGCTTGATATCGAGGCCATCATCAAGGAGTATAAAGAAGAAGATGAATATTGGCAGCACAAGTGGTGGGGAACACCAATGTCAAAGATGATTGAAGAAGAGAAAGAAAAAGAGGAGAAAGAAAAGAAAGAAAAAGAAGAGATTGATGAAGTGAAAAAGATTGATACGGGCTTGATCGATGTTACGCAGGAGTTGACAGCTGAAAATCTGGGAAAGATGGCTGACAAAGTGCTAGCTGCAAAAGCACTTGAGGTAGATTCTAATTCTGTTTCTGAATCTAAGGATCATGTCAGTCCAAATGTGTCAGCTAATGCGTCAGGTAAGAAGATTGATGGAAACATTGACTGCAAAAATTGCACAAAAGAATGCAATTTCTGTAGCACTGTCACGTACCTCAACAAGGAGAAAATTAAAAACCTGACAGCTAAGGTCAGTAGTGTTGAGGATCAAATACTCGGTCGTGACAAAACTGTGAGAGCTTCAACTGAACGGATCAAAGAGTTAACTTCTCAAATGGAAAAAGATAAAATTAATCATGAAAAGGTTAAAACTGAAAATGAAAAGTTAATTCTTAAAAACCGTAAAATTTCTGAAAAATTTGAAAAGCTCAAAACCACAGTTAAAGAAAGTGATGAACGAAATGGTAAAACGTTTAAAGAAAATGAACATTTACGAGCGGTGGTGAGAATAAAAGAAGAATCAATTAATAAACAACTGGATAAGATCGCTAAATTGAAACTTAAAGTTCAAGAAGCTGAAATAGAGAATGAGCGAATTCAGTTGAAACTTAACAGTTATAACTTTGCAAGCTTTGTGTTGCAGCATATTGTTCCTAAACCTATAAGAAAAAACAAAGTTGGCGAGGATGTGTTTTCAGATGGTACCGGTGTAGGGTTTCACAAAGTTCAACCGTCGATTTTGCACAATTACACTAAAAAGGAATCTGGGTTGGTTGAACTTGAGGAAGAAAGTGATGTTACACTTCCTGAAAACATTGATGTCACGTTCACGTCCTCCAATGACGAGGGTGTCCAAAGTGATGTGGTGAAAAGTGTGGTAGACAATGTGCTTAAACCGGATTGTGACACTTCTGAGGAGGATGGGTGTTTTCTTGACAGATACATTCCGAAACAAAAGTCCAAGAACAACTTAGATGAAGAATCAAACCTTGTCATGTACAAGATGATGGGTTCGGATAAGTTGTTTTCGGATTCAGAGTTTCCGATCGAGAATGTTAACTTGAACAAATTGACAAATGTTTTCAAACTTGTTGAAGTCGAATTGCCAGCAGTGAATACTCTGAGTCGAAAGAAAGACAGGGTTTACAACAAGAAAACTGGTTATCCACCGCGTTTTTACAATAACAATAGAAACAATTGGTCGGGTGGTTATCAGGGGGGTAAACTGTTTCAGAAAAGGAATGTTTCACACAAGAGGTTTGTCGAAAAGAAAAAATTTGTGAACAGTTCAAGTTCACTTGCTGATGAAGAAAAAGAAATTTTTTTAAAATCAAACAAAGAATTTTTTGAGAAGAGAGCTTCGCAGGCTCAGTCTGAAGGCACGAGTCGGGTAGCTGATACTCGTACTTGTTTTAGATGTGAACAGGTTGGTCATATTGCACGAAAGTGTACATATGTGAAGCCTAGGACTGAAGCTGTGAAGGTTCAACAAAAGAAAGTTGATGTGAAGGGTAAAGCACCAATGTATGTTGAGAAGAAAGTGGTTGAGAAGAAAAACGTTAAAATCGACAACGTAAAAGCAAAAACTGAACCCGTAAAGAAGTTGGTAACTCAAAATGATAAATTTTATAAAAGGGTTGCAGAAACTCAACAGGTGTGGAAACCAAAAACTGAATCAAAGGTTGAGAAGAAAGTTACAAATTCTGAAGAGAAAAAGGATGAAGAGCCAATTATTGTTGATTATGATGCAAATTTTCCGCCACTTAAGGCTGAGAATTTCAAAATTCAAATTGCGAGAGTCAAGGTTGCACCTAAGGCTGATGAGGCCTGGGTGGACTCAATGTTTGACTAAACAGTTTGAATTTCCGGAGCTTCCTAGATTGCGAAGCATGAATCGGCATCTTTCTTGAAGTTTTTTAAATGATGATTTGTTATGTGCAGGATCTTCCAAAACTTGTATCCAGGTGGATAATGGATAGTGGAGCGTCAAGGCATATGACAGGGAAGACCGCATTACTGTATGATGTGAATAGCATTAACGGTGGTTATGTGGGTTTTGCGGGTAATCAAGGAGGAAGGATCATAGGTGAAGGAACATTGTCAAATGGCATTATAACGTTTGAAAGAGTTAACTACACCGCTGAGCTGGAGAACAACCTGCTAAGTATCTCCCAGATCTGTGACAGGATGTATATTACTCATTTCACCGACAAAGAATGTTTGATCTTGAAACCGGGATTTGTGATACCTGAAGAGTGGATCATCATGAGGGCACCAAGAATCAACGATCTGTACGTGTTGGACACGAGCGTTGCTACTACAACCACGGGTCAGGCTCATTGTTTTGTGTCCAGAGCAACGGAAAAAGAGTCAAGGTTATGGCACCGAAAGATGGGGCATATTCACCTAAGGAAAATGAATCACTTGGTACATAATGATTTGGTTACTGGAGTGAATATTAAAGGTTTTCATCTGGAAGGGGAGTGCATAAGTTGTGTCAAAGGCAAACAGAAGAAAAAGTCACATCCCTCAAAGCAAGTCAATTCAGTTTCAAGACCTTTGGAAAGACTTCACATGGATTTGTTTGGTCCAGTGAATGTCAAGAGTATAACAGGAGATTTATACTGTTTGGTCGTGACTGATGATTATTCCAGATTTTCTTGGGTGATGTTTTTGAAATCAAAAGATGAGACTTTTGATAGCTTGATGGCATTGTTTAAAAGAATTGAGAATCTGTACCAGAGGCCGATCTGTAGAATTCGCAGTGATAATGGTACTGAATTCAAAAACAGTAAGATGGAAGAATTTTGTGATGAAAGATGTATACTGCATGAGTTTAGTGCTCCGTACACTCCTCAGCAGAATGGAGTTGCAGAACGCAAAAACCGGACGCTAATCGAGACAGCCAGAACGATGCTTGCAGACTCTAAGTTACCAATTAATTTCTGGGCTGAAGCTGTTTCTGCTGCATGCTATACTCTCAACAGAGTTCTTACTGTAAAGAAGTTCAACAAGATGTGTTTTGAGCTACTCAATAAACGCAAGCTGAATTTGAAGTATCTAGAACCGTTTGGGTCACCCTGTACAGTGATAGAGCCTAAAGGAAAGTTTGGTCCGAAGAGCGTTGAGGGAATCTTTGTGGGTTATTCAAGTCCTTTGCGACGTGTCTTCATTCCAAGTGACAAGCAGATTATTGAGGCAGCAAATGTTGAATGTCAGGGGTACACTATGCCGCCACAGAATCCTGGGGATTCATGGTGTTTTCATTGTGACAAACTTTGGGATTCGTTTGACATGAGAGAAGAATCAGAGGAAGAAGAAGATTTCTTTGATGAGCTGGATATTTTGCGAGAGTACGAGTCGCAACTCAGGTTTCCAGCGGAGTATTCTAGAAGACCTCGGGAAACTTCAAATAACGATGAAGCAGGTCCTAGTAATGCTGGTGAACATGATGATGAAGTTGCTCTTGGTAATCAGTCGAAGGTGAATGATGATCAAGAAGCTGAAAATATGCCAGTTTTTGACCATGGTGATTCAGACCTTGAGGGGGAGCAGATCCAGTTGTCAAGTCAAATAAACCAAGTTGATGAACAAGATGCAGAACAGAATGTTACTAATCTGGAGGGAAATGTAGACGTTCCAAGCGAAGTGATGCCGCGAACTCTTTCTTATCATCCAGAGGAGTTGATAATAGGAGAATTGCAATCGGGCGTTCGCACGAGACGTCAAATTGATCAGGGCTTAACATGTTTTTATTCTACAGTAGCACCTTTACAAACTGAATTTTCATTAAGTTGTTTTATCTCGCAGGTCGAACCGAGAACTTACAAAGAGGCGTTTACTGAAGACTCTTGGGTCATAGCAATGCAAGAAGAGTTAAGTCAGTTTGAAAAGTGGGGGGTGTGGAAGTTAGTTGATTTGCCGGATGGTCAAAGGAAAATCAATACAAAATGGGTTTTCAAATGTAAGAGGGACGATAGAGGAGTGGTTGTAAGGAACAAAGCTCGACTCGTTGTTCAGGGTTTTAGTCAACAGGAGGGGATTGATTTTACCGAAGTCTATGCTCATGTCGCACGACTAGAGGCTATCAGAATTTTCCTAGCATTTGCGTCTTGGAAGAATTTCAAAGTATATCAGTTAGATGTTAAATCAGCGTTTCTTTATGGGAAGGTCAAAGAGGAGGTTTATGTTGGTCAGCCGCCGGGCTTTACTGACCCAATCCACAAGAACAAAGTTTATCTGCTGGACAAAGCGTTGTATAGTCTACATCAGGCGCCGAGAGCCTGGTACGAGACTTTGTCTCAACACCTACTCGCTAACCAGTTCATACGTGGAAAAGTGGATGCCACTCTCTTCACTAAAGTCGTTGATGGTCATCTTCTGATAGTACAAATTTATGTGGATGATATAATTTTTGGGTCAACAAATGAGAAATTATGCAAAGATTTCGAACAGGTGATGAAGCAGAAGTTTGAAATGTCATCAATGGGGGAGATGAAATTCTTTCTGGGTCTACAAGTTGAACAACTTCCTGAAGGAATTTTCATTCATCAAACGAAGTACGTGCATGATATTCTAGAGAAATTTGGAATGTCAAGTTCTACTCCAGCTACTACCCCACTTGCGACTAATCATGGGATTCACCCAGATTTCACCGGAGACAGGGTTGATGAGACACTTTATCGATCCATGATAGGTTCTTTGATGTACCTAACTGCTTCACGTCCTGACATCATGTACCCAACGTGCCTCGCAGCAAGATTTCGGTCTAACCCGAGAGAATCGCACATGATTATTGTCAAGAGGATATTACGTTACCTGAAAGGTACTCCGTCATTGGGGTTATGGTATCCTAGAAAAGGCGATTTTACACTCGAAGGGTATTCCGATTCAGATTTCGGATGCTGCAAAGTCAACACGAAATCAACAACTGCAGGATGCTAGTTCTTTGGTCCGAGATTGGTTACTTGGCAGTGTAAGAAACAAACATCTGTGGCGCTATCTACATGTGAAGCGGAGTATGTTTCTGCTAGCAGTTGCTGCTCTCAGATCCTGTGGATACAGCAACAGATGCGCGACTACGGTTTGCAGTTTCTTAACACACCTCTGTTTGTTGATAATGAGGCCGCAACTAATATAACTAAAAATCCAGTACATCACGCTAAAACTAAACATATCGAGATTCGTCATCACTTTATTCGCGATTGCTTCGAGAAAAAGTTGATACGAATTGAGAAAATCCACACTGACGAACAAAAAGCTGATTTGCATACCAAAGCTTTTGATAAAAATCGGTTTCAATATTTGTTAAAACTTAATGGTATGAAATTGCTTTCGGTGTCGGATGGGGTTGTGAGCGTTGATGAGAGTACTGTTGCGGATGAAGATGAGAAACAATCTGCGATGGTTTGTCGGTTTTTTACGTGTTTTGGTATTTAGGGGGAGATAGATAGTTGTACATAGTTTATTTTCAGGAAAAATTCAAAAACAGTAAAAAATTGCAAAAATACAAAAACATGATAAAATTGAAAAAGAGCTTGTGTATATAGGGAAAATGATAGTACATCGGCTAGACAATTACAGTATGCTAAAGATTTGGAAAGACAAATTGAGTTAAACAGTCTCACTAACGATGTGTCGATAGGTTTTCGTACATTTAGTAGATTTATTAGGGATATAAATCTAAAATTTCAAACTGGTGAAATTCGTGGGGAACACTACTTGGATATATAGGTAACCCCTGAAATCTCGTTTGAAAGGTCTCGTATTCTGATATACTAGGTGGTTATACTCTATGATGTCTGGGGTATTATTCCGGGACTTCTGCTGAACGGTAGTTCTGACCTAGTCCTTGGCTAATATTTTATCCAAAATGCTTGAAATATAGCATGAAGCCCTCAGCTGATTAGACAATAAAATTGATAATCAGTTGTTGTAGCTGAAAAGATCCTCTAAAGGGGACACACTGCAAAGTCGAAGTTGATATCTCTCTGCTGAACGGAAGTTCTGACCTGAGATCCCTCAGTTCTCGCATTTAACCCCTAATTTATGTACAGACATCATTGTAGTATTCTTGCCTGTAAGACTGAATATTGGGATTCTGGATACGGGAGTATATTCAAGAGGTGGAACACATGAATTGATCTATGTTCTTAAAACACTTAAACAGTATCCTGAATAGATTGAAGTTTGTGTGAGAATTTAAGATGGATCAGTACATCGACAATCGAGGTGAATTGTTTAAGTCTGAATATGTAATATAGCTTAACGGTACTTGTAATCTGTCTGAAAAGCTGATATGATTCCCTGACACGCTCACCAAAAATAAGTTGTAAATAGTTTATTTTCTGCAATTTAAGTTTTCTGTTGTTTCATTTCTTAGTTTAGATCATTTTAAAATCCAAAAAGATTTTATTTCTGCTTTATTTTAGACAAACCAGAGTAGAAAGTTGATTGTCGGATTCTAGAAAGATGAAGCAGATACAGGAGATTCTGAGCTGAAGATCGAGGAGAGCTTACATTGTTGCAAATGTGTTTTGTTTTCAAAGTCAAAACAAGTTCATTAAATTGATACTTGTTATTTTAAAAAAAAAATTTGAAAAAATTGAAAAATAGCGTTACTAAATCAGTTTGATTCGTCAAAAGATCAACCAGGGTCATTAAATTGAACTTGGTAGATTAATCAAGTATTCAGGGTCATTAACCTGAACTTGAAAACTTGAGTGGATTTCTAAAGCTGATTTAATTGGTGTTTATTGTTAAAAACAAATAGATTGTAATGTTATTGGTTGAGAAACAGGTTTGGAGACTTTATTTCCCAACTGAAGCAAATTGTTAAAGCTTGAACCAGATATCTCAAGATTCCAGCATACTGAGAGGGGAAGTCTGTGAAAGGGGAAGTTTGGATCGACAGCTATTGGGAAGTTGATGTTAGAGTAAGGTGTTAATGCTGAAACCTGTGAAGAATGCTTGTGAGAAAACAGAGTTGAGGAAAAGACTAAGACTGAAGACTATGGAACTGAAGACTGATAAAGACTACGTCAACATCCAAGGGGGAGTCTGTTGATGCACGGAATGTCTGTTGACTGCGTCTACAAAAAGTCTGAAGTCAAGATTGGTCAAGAGGGGGTCAAACTGTAAATATTATGCAAAATAGTAGTCGGTCCGCTTATTTGTCAGTATATATACTCTGGACCGCTTTTATGTCATGTTGGACCGCTCTTGTGTCATTGTGTGGATCGCTTTTGTGTCAAGTGATCTGGTCCGCTTATATGGCCTGTCACATAAGCGAACCAGGAACACTATAAATAGGTCAGAGCGGTTCATAACTGGAGTAGGTATGTGTGTGTGCTTAAGAGCCGAAACTCTGTCAAAATCTCATCAGAAAGCAATAAACAGATAGGAATTGAAAGGATAAGCTGTGGTAACTTCATATATGTTGATTCCGCCTTCATACATGAAGATGAGCTACTCTGACTGACTTTTCGGGTCAAAGAACGGTCCAACAACATCATTTTAGAGCCTTGAAATGAGGTTAACGGGGCTTAAACGTGTCAAAAATGGGCCGAAATGCATGTTTTACAAGTTCAGGGACTAAAACTGACAATCTGCCAAAGATGGTCAGGCGGGGCGCGTAAGACTAAGTGAAGTCTTACGCGGGGCGCGAGGGCATGTCAGACAGAAACATTGAATTTGGTCATTTAGCTCGTTTTTGCTGGTTTTGATCTCTAGTTTTCAATGCTAGGGGCTGGTTTGTGTGGGGAACAAGTCCACCAATCAATCCTTAACATTTGTATGGCTTGGATCATGCCCTCTTCTCCAAGGAATGATCCTAACGGTTTGCGAAAAACTATATATAGCCCATCCATTTCACTTGTTTCTTTGCTCATTCCCTTCTTCTCTTCTCTACATCTGCATTAGGAGCTCTCTCAATCTGATTTGGAACTTGGTTTTCTTGTAGAAAAGATAGCAAGGACCCTTAGTGAGCAATCTTTCATTCTTTGTATTGATTTCTTAGTTTGAAAGTCAATATAGTTTGACTTTCAGCTTTGACCACGAGTTGGTCAACGAGAAGTTCGTTTGAACTTCGCAACGTGAGCGTAATCACGTTGGTTATAGTCCTTAGTGACTATACCCACTGATTACCACGTTGACTAGGTGTAGTGACGAGTCAAAGTTTCGGTCAAAATGCGTTTTAGCACGCATTTTGCCACGGAACTACTATTAGGTATCAAAACACTTTGTTTTGATACAAAATCAGTAGGTTAAACATGTTTTGACATGTTTAACTCGTCACTAATAGTTAGTGCTTGTTTACAGTCGTAAGTCGAGCGATCTAAACCACCGCTTAGACTTTCGAACTTGACCCGTTTGGTCGATCTTTAGGATCCGACCAAGCATGTTTAGTGACCATAGTTGCATAGGGAATAACCTTCCGAGGTTATACCTTATGGTCACCGAGTTTAAGTAGTTGTATGATAGGAAGATTATATGCCTTAAGTAAATCACTAAAACGCCCTTTTCATGCATAATTGGACTTTAAGCATATGTAACCTAACTTTTGTCACCTAAACTATTATGCAACCTATTTAAACATGTTTAGGCATATAATACTTGTCATAGGACTAGTTAGACGTCTCGAACGCGCATTTGCGCGCACGACACGTTAAAGTAGCGTAAGCTACCTTAATGGGTCGCGATGGGTCGAAAGCACTTATGTTAGGTTCCGATTTAGAATGTAGGCTTTGTTAAACCATATCACATGAGTTCCTGCACTCATTTGGTTTACAAGACCTCATTCTTTCCGATCTTCCGATTTAGGCGTCTATTGTTTGACTAGCGATCTGATTCTAGGTACCACTTGATTCCTTGATTGCCCGAGCATTGATAGTTCACTAAATCAGGGATACCCTACAATCTCAAGTGAGTACATAGTTCCCCTATTTTACTATTTTCAATTGTTTTGGGGTGATTCATATGTACAAAACGATATCAAGGTTTACACGGTGATTTCAAAAACGATTAAAGATGGTTTATACTAAACTAATAACGATTTCAGTAAGGTGAACAAGACTTGTTGGTTGTAATTACATAACGAATGACATTCATTAGCTTTGGCCGAGCCGACCAGTATTAGGTTATGGTACCATAGGATCTGACAAATCCCGTTATCAGACTACACCCATGGTTATGTGTGGGGGTTATGTAGTTAACGACCGAATCTGATGATTGTTAACTTACCCTTTGGTGGTTTGTTAATACGAGAAACGAGTTAGACGAGTCACGAAGGTTTGAATGTTGTTAGCGAGATGACCAAAAGTAGTTTCACTATTAAAACGAAAACGATTTGAGACGACTTCAACGAGATAAACGATTGGTTTTGGGTAGTGATTAGATAATGTGACGGGTTTAGTATGATAGAATCATGGTAGATACGCCGCTGGCACATCTTATATATAAGTGCTTCTATCATATTACATTGCGTGTCATTATTTAGTTCACTGGGGAAACGATGTCACACAACGAGGTTTTTGAAACGATATAAACCATACGAGTGTTATTAACCAGTTTTTACGTGATGTTTACAAGTTGTTACACTAAAAAAATGTTTTTGGGTTAAGACTCATGGCTACGAGATTTTATAAACTATAACCAATTCGATTTGAGTTGGTTAATTATGTTGCAATACACTTTTCAAAACAAGGTTTGTACTTTTGACTCTTGTAGTCTAACGAGGTACTGCAACATATAAACGAGCCATGAATCCGATACTCTCACAAAACCTATGTACTCGCCAGCATTTCTTTGCTGACTTTAATTTTTACATATGTTTCAGGTGGTATTGCTTGATGTTGCTTGCTAGGGAGCTTGTGTCACTTAGGACTCGGACGAGGATTTAGTGACTTTAAAACAGTTATAAACAATGTGTAGTTTATTTGATTTGGTCTAAAGACAATGAACATTGTATAATATTTCAATAAAACGAAACTTTTAGCTACCATGGTTGTGGAACAATAATTCTGTTGCAACACTCCCCGACGTTTTCGCCACGATTTGTTGTTTTAACGTGGTCGGGGTGTGACACGGATGGTCATCCGATCGGATGACTATTCGTTAGAAACTAATGATCTTTGAAAATTTTGTAAAATGTTTAAGTGTTGAGACTACAAGTCATCCGATCAGATTGTCGTTCGATCGGATGGCAATCCGATGTACGGCAGTCCGCTTGGTGACTTGCTCATTTTGAAAGTTGTTAAGTTTGAAAGTCTGTGGTTTGACCGAGACGGTATGACAACGTGTTAAACAACGGGAACTCCATCAAGCACAAGTCATCTGATCGGACGGGAATCACCCCAGTCTGATCAGTTAACTGTCCTTAACAATTGTTCAAGTTCAACCCGCTAAGTCAGTTATCTCGTTGATAGGAATCAGATCTCAAACCGACACATCACTAGAGAATGAGTGGAAGGACTGAATGAGCTCTGATTCTATCGGTTTTGAGTACATGGGTGTAAAAGAGTTGAAAGAAAAGTTATAAAACATCTTTTAATCCTTTTAATCCTGAAAATGTTTAGATTTTAGGCGAAATCAGTGTTTAAACATGTTGAATCACTTAGATCTGAGTTGTTCTTGGTGGAATGAGGTCAAATCTTGAAGTTCACGAGAACCCCATGATGACATCATCCTAGAACACCTCAAACCAGCCGATTTCATGGTTAAAAGTTGAGATTCAAAGGTGAAAATGATGAAGAAGTGTGTATAGATCATAGAAGTACAAGATTTGAAGTAGAAACTTATAAGAATCGCGAGAAATCGAGAGAAAATAGCCCAAAGTGTGCTGGTCGGACGAGAGAGCTGTCACATCACTGTTCATGATGTGACAGGAGGTATTTATAGGTGTCTAAAAGAGGAAAGGCGGTGCAGTGATGGATCGGAGGGCAGTCTGATCGGATGGCCATCCCTACAGATGTTCATCCGGATGGATGACCATTCGATCGAATGGTAATTCGATCGAACGGCGCAAGTACGTTGGGTTTCGATGTTTCGTTTCGTGCGTTGAGCGTTGCGATGTGTTGCGAGTAAGCGATGTGATGGATTTAATTAATAGTCACACAAATAACCTAACTAACATTTATCAATATAGTTCACTTGCATTTAACGTTTGCGATTAGATTGCGTTGCGATAGAGTTGCGATTGCGTTTTCGATTACCCACCACAAACGTAATATAAACATTCACAAGTAACACATAAATAGCACACACACATAAAACAATATCCAATCACATAATTCGAGTTGCAATGCGATAGCGATAAGACAGCGTTAAGTCGATTAGCGATAAACTGTGGTTGTTAGCATTTACTCCACATAATACAACTAAAGTAACATAAAATAGAGTATCGATTACAAGTTGAGGAGTACAATCAATAATTAAGCAAGGAATGACATATCGCCTTTAGCAATCTTTTCTACCTTTAACTTTGACTTTGACTTTGACTTGTACTTTGACTTTGAAACGCGGGATGTTACAGCCTCCCCTAGTTTAGGGAATTTCATCCCGAAATTAAGGCGCAGGCGTAACAAACAACTGTGGATACTTCGCCTTCATGTCACTTTCGAGTTCCCAGGTGAACTCTATGCCGCGTTTGCCTTCCCAGCGAACCTTCACAATGGGAATTCGTGAGCGCCTGAGCTTCTTGGTTTTTCGGTCCATGATCTCGACAGGCTTTTCCACGAAGTTTAATGTTTCGTCCCCTTGTAGATCCTCAAGTGGTACTTGTAAATTCTGCTCAGCTAGGCACTTTCTGAGGTTCGATACAAGGAAAGTCGGGTTGACATTGCTAAGTTCCTCCGGTAGTTCGAGTCTGTAGGCCACCTTGCCGATCCTTTCCAGAATCTTAAAGGGTCCCACATATCGAGGCGTGAGCTTTCCTTTCTTGCCGAATCTGATCACACCCTTCCAAGGTGAAACCATTAGGAGTACGTGATCGCCAACGTCAAATTCAAGAGGCTTGCGGCGTCTATCGGCGTAACTTTTCTGACGACTCCGAGCTTTCAGCAGATTGTCTCGAATTTGGAGGATTTTGTCAGTCGTTTCTTGCAACAGCTCAGGATCGGTAATTTGTGCATCTCCGATCTCATGCCATACAATAGGCGATCGACATTTTCTTTCGTATAATGCCTCAAACGGTGCCATTTGAATGCTAGAATGATAATTGTTATTGTACAAGAATTCGACTAAAGGTAAGTGCGCATCCCAATTACCACCGAAATCTATAACACACGAGCGAAGCATGTCTTCAAGGGTACGAATCGTTCTTTCAGTCTGACCGTCGGTTTGGGGATGGAAATCAGTAGTTAGATTAAGAATAGTACCGAGAGCAGATTGAAACGTTTCCCAAAGATGTGAGGTAAACAGACCATCGCGGTTAGAGATGATATCACAAGTCGTCCCGTGTCGACAGATAATTTTGTCGGTGTAGATCCGAGCTAATCGTTCTACCTTAAAGTCTTCTTGTATCGGCAGAAAATGAGCAGATTTAGTAAGACGATCAACGACAACCCAGATGCTGTCGTGACCTGATGGCGTTCGAGGGAGTTTTGTTATGAAGTCCATAGCTATACTTTCCCATTTCCACATAGGGATCTCGGGTTGGACGAGTAAGCCAGAGGGTCTTTGTTGCTCGGCCTTGACTTTCGAACAAGTCAGGCACTTTGAAACATAGATAGCGATATCATTCTTCATGCCCGACCACCAGTTGTAACGCCCGGCTATTTTGTACTTTCCATTGATAGGAAGTTTTGTTCGTAATTCTATTTTTTTGGAAACCTTGTATTCTTGTAATCATTTCCTTTCTTTGTAATCTTTATTAAATCGGGACTTGGATCATTAATGAAACTGGTATTTTATTTCATATATGTTGTATGCACTCTAATTATGCTCGTATGTTCAACTTCGTGCATCAATCCATGTTAATCATTATACTTGGACTCTATGTGTGAAACTTGTGATCAAACTAAACTTATGCTTCGAACGTGTTTTGAACAAGAACGACACTTGAATTGATACTCATACGCTCGATTATACTTGGTTTATACTCCTCATGCATAATCATATCTTAATCTATGCCATTGTGGCAAATGTGGTCCCTAAAACACTTTAAAACATCAACCATACAACTCTAGGGGCCAAAATTGTAATAAAATGAAACTTATCCAGAACCACAAGTGGCTCGCGGCCCACGCGGACTTAGCCTGAAACCTTAGGCGGGCCGCGTGAGGTCCCTGGTCGGCAGAAGCTCCAACAGTCGCGACCAGCTCCATTGTTTGAGCGGGATTTCAAGTTTAAACCGAGTTTTGGCTCTAGTAAACATCTCTAATCAACCCTAATCACCTCCCTATAAGTACCCAAGCTTCCCCAAGCACTTGGACACTTTCACCACTCTCAAATTTCACCAAAACACTCCCAAATTCAAGCAAGAACTTGCATTTTCGGACAGATTCATACCTCTACACTAAACTTGGTATAACTTGCTCATTTCTTGATGAAAACACTTGATTCTTCTTCCTATTTGCTTGGTTAATCATGGAGTTTGATTCCTTGACTTCTCCTTGGAGAAATCAGACCTGGAATTGCTCCGAAATTGACCAAAAACTTTCTGTTTTGTTACATCTTATGCAAACTTCATCCAACTTGTGTTTAACACAACTCAAACCAATGTCCTAATGCTTACAACCTCTCTTATGGTTGGTTAAGCTTAAAAACATGGTTGAGACATCTAATTTAGAGGTTAAAACCTCATAAACTTTCTATTTTAGTTAGGGTTTTACCCACAAGTAGTGTTCAAGTATGAAGCTTGATGAATGTGTGATGGTTGGACAAGCTTGGGCTATCCTTCATAAGAATCCACTCATTACTTGATGTTTTCTATAGATTAGTTGTTGTTATTTCCTTAATACTTGTATGTTCATGACCCTCCTTGTTGTTTATAACAACAAGTGTAGTGGTGAACAATAGAGGTGCCTAAATGGGAGCTTGTTCTTCCTACCTCATGCATGTACTCTATGACACAAAGAGGTGCCTAAATGGAGACATTGATCTCCTACCTCATGCTTGAATCATAAGACTTGTAACCAATATAATATCTAGGCTATTCTATATACATACATATATACCTAAGTAACTAAACTTGATGATAACCTAATAGTTACTTGTCAAGAATATGTTACATCATCTATGACCATGCTCTTGTTACGACTCTAATGGACCTTTGAATCCATGAAATCATACCAACTCTCTTGAGTTCTAATAGTGTCAAGAACAAGGGTTATGTGTACAAGATGATTATTTTTACGTATATTATTTCTATACATTTTAAACTCCGAATCTATAATCTTCCGTAAACGCCAAACTCACACACCTTGTTTGCCTCGTGTAGAAGGACAAGGTGCTCCAAACTAATCCATCCACCAACTCACTCGCGGGAATTCAAGTAGGAAAAGCTTGCAACCACCGTGAGTATACTCGTATTCCCCCTTTTACTTTTATCACTTTTGGGGTGTAACATGTTTTATCTATCAACAAACTTACACATGAACATTTTGCCTAAACACATGAACATTCCTATAACATGCTTGTATACGTGATGGCTTGATACTTTAAGCTTGGGTGAAACTTATGTGTTGAATTTATCATTAACTTCGTACGAGCCAAACCGTGACATATGTAGCGCTATAGGATTAACGACCCGCCCTTTATCATCGGTAATGTCATGAGCATATTGCGTTTCCTTGGTTTGATATGTTAGACGCATGCCATATTTAAATGTTTATCTTGAATCACATGCTTGCTATGAGGAATTGTTTAAAACTTATCTTTTGCTATGTATGTATCAAACTTGTATACTCGCCTTTGCTTTTGCATTGAATTATTTTAAACATGTTACAGGTTGATGATGACGATGCTATGAAAAGAAGTAGCGTTGATGCCTAGATACACATATAGACGTTTAGGTTTAATATGTCGTATCAGTTTTGCTTATGTTATCATGTATTTCTTTTGAAGTTGTTGTTACTTGAGTTTATGTAATGTTGACAATTGAAAGTTATGAAATGAAATGGGGATTATTTAATTATCGTCACAAATAGTGTTATGATGTCTCGAGCAATCTTCACACTTCGTCTCATCCCGATGTTTCCGCCATTGGTTGGGGTGTGACAGATTGGTATCAGAGCCATAACTATAGGGAATTAGGAAAATTGCCATGCTTTTGCCCTGATCTATAGTTCTAGGAATTCTGCCTCTTATTTGTTGTTTAAAACTTTTGTACTCTACCATGCATGCTTCCTAGCTGTACTTTTGATTAAATTTATGCGCCTTTCCTAAGGCTAACACGAATACACTTATGCTATTTTATACTCTTGTAACATCAACGAGACAACTTTACCAAAATAGGCGTGAAACCCCAAATTGGTAAACGACTCTCACTCTACCTTTAATCTATTTTTGCACGAAATTTCACCATTAAGCTAGGAGTGACATCCACAACTTAATGGTAATTTCCATTTCAACCCTAGTGGACCCTTGTCAAAGTGTCAAAATTTTATTTTTGGCCGACAAGTACCAACCACATTTAGGGTACGAGATCGTCAAGTTAGGGGTGAAACCCGCATCTTGTCGATTAAGTCCCATTCCTTGATTTTTTTTATTCTCGCCAAAGTCCCGAATGTTCCAATCATTTAGAGATGTGTAGTAACCGGAAGGGTAAAATACCGTTAATCGCTTCTCGATGAGAGTATCTTACTTATAGGCCAAAGCACAATATCTCTAAATCGAAAGGACTTTCGACCCACTTTGGAATTGTCGACGTTTCTCTACCTGAAACAATCCTATGTTTTATTGAGCCTCTCTTTTATGTATCTCAATTTATATGTGAATTTATACTTGAACGTTCATTCGTTTCGAAATGTCGTTTTAATCATTTCGCACGTTACCGCAATCACAAACAATAATAATTCTCGTGAACAAATTAAATTTACACCCCCTTTACGCAACTTATGTGTTATACTTGTTGAATGTATGTTGGAAACTTATGCTCTATGTGAACTTTACTTGATACATGAACACTTACTTGCTTTTACATACACAAACCTTATTTTCAATTAATGATCAAGTCTCATCCTTTCCTTCTCTTTCAATCTTTTAGATGTCGTCTAGCTCTTCCAAGAAGCAAAAGTCAAAGAAGGGTTCAACTTCCACCGCCATGTCTCAAAAAGATTGCATGAAATTTATGGCCAAGCAATTTGCTAAAGTCCTACCCGACATCTTTAGCAAGATTCAAACCGATTCACCGCATGGCTTTGTTGACTCAAAGGCAGAAAAACCCAAATCGACCTTCCAATTTAAGCAATTCATGGCTTGTAAACCCTTAGAATTTACTGGCAAGAATGGCGCTACCGCCATGATGAACTGGTTTGATGCCATCGAGCTTACCTTCTTGCAAAGTGGCTGCCCTGACGAACTAAGAACCTTGAATGCAACTGGGGTGTTTCGTGAAAAGGCACTCGAGTGGTGGACGTCTGAACGTAACAAAAAGGGAAACGAGGTTGCACATGCTATGCCTTGGGACGATCTCAAACAGCTTATGAAAGACCACTTCTGTCCTCCTCATGAACTCCAAAAATTGGAGAACGAATTTTGGAACCTTTTTCAGAAGGGGAGTGACATGGATGGCCTGATTACGCGCTTTAAACAACTCAGTGTTCTCTGTCCTGGACAAGTTGAAACCGTTCCCAAAACCGTAGCCAAATTCGTCCGTTGTGTTGCACCTTCCCTGACAAACCACCTTGCCTCTGCCAATACCCAAACCATTGAAGATGCTTTTCGTATAGCCACCGAGCTTAACAACAATTGCGTTCTTCATGGAACCTTTGACAAGGTTTCAACAAAGAGTGCACGCCAAGCTACAATTGACTCTTCTGATGAGCCCAAACCCTCCTAACCGTCTAAGAAAAACCAAGGCAAGAAGCGGAAGGCTTCGAGCCAAAATTGTGCGGTCGTCACTCCGCCAAACCCACAACCCCTGCAAACCATGCCTGCTTTTGCCAACAATGAAACTCCACGCAAGGTTTACACTGGAACGCAACCGAAGTGTGGCAAATGCCAGTATCATCACCCTCCAAACGCTCATTGCCGAAAGTGCGACAAGTGTGGCCGAAGTGGGCATACTTCTCCATACTGCCGCATCCCACCACAGGCCTACCAAAACCAAGCCCTTTTAGCTCCAAATCAAGTCGCCCCTGGGCGAGCATGCTACACTTGTGGTGATACTAACCATATGGCCAACGTGTGCCCTCAACGTTACCAACTGCAGCAGCCTCGACAGCAGCAACCACAGCCTCAGCAACAGCAACAACAGGCCCAAGAACCCGCTAGAGGTCAAGCTTTCCTTCTCACCACCGCTCAGGCTCAAAACGCGAACGACGTCATTACTGGTA
Source organism: Helianthus annuus (assembly GCF_002127325.2). NCBI lineage: Eukaryota > Viridiplantae > Streptophyta > Magnoliopsida > Asterales > Asteraceae > Helianthus > Helianthus annuus. The sequence continues at coordinate 110,081,610 of NC_035438.2, read as the reverse complement.
CGTTTCTCGTTAACCATGTCTATGCTTCATGCTTATTTGATACTGGTGCCGATAAAAGTTTTGTGTCGTTAGAATTCGAGTCCTTGCTCAAGTGTAAATACTCTAAGTTGCCAAAATCTTTCGCTGTCGAAGTCGCTAATGGTAAAACCGTCGTTGTCAATTCTGTTCTCTCCAATTGCTCGTTGGTTCTAAACGATCATACATTCTCAATCAATCTCATACCCATGCAAATGGGTAGTTTCGACGTCATAGTAGGTATGGACTGGCTTAGGCGAGTCCGTGCTGAAGTCGTTTGTTCTGAGAAATTCATCCGCCTTCCCCTTCCAAATGGTGATTCTCTACATGTGTATGGCGAGAAACCTTCTCAAGGTCTCAAGCTTATGTCGTGTATCCAAGCGAGCAAATGCTTACGCAAGGGTACTTTCGCCTTTCTCACCCACATCATGGAGAAGAGAGACAAAGGCCCAAGCATAAGTGACGTTCCCGTCGTACGTGATTTTCCCGATGTATTCCCTGAAGACCTTCCTGGTCCGCCTCCTGCTCGTTCTGTCGATTTTCGCATCGATTTAGTGCCTGGTGCTACGCCTGTCGCTAAGTCCCCCTATCGTTTAGCACCCTCTGAGATGCAAGAGCTCTCGAGTCAACTTCAAGAGCTTCTTGACAAAGGCTTTATACGCCCTAGTACTTCTCCTTGGGGCGCTCCCGTTTTGTTTGTCAAAAAGAAAGATGGATCATTTCGTATGTGTATTGACTATCGTGAGCTCAACAAGCTTACTATCAAAAACCGATACCCTCTTCCTCGCATTGATGACCTCTTCGATCAATTGCAAGGCGCAACCTGCTTTTCAAAGATCGATCTTCGTTCTGGGTATCATCAACTTCGAGTACTCGAAGAAGATGTACCTAAAACCGCTTTCCGTACGCGTTATGGTCATTACGAGTTCGTGGTCATGCCCTTTGGTTTGACCAACGCACCTGCTGTTTTCATGGATTTAATGAACCGCGTGTGCAAAGCATATTTGGACCGTTTTGTGATCGTCTTCATCGACGATATTCTCATCTATTCCAAGACGCAAGAAGAGCATAAGCGACTTTTGCACCTTATCCTTGAACTCCTTCGTACTGAACGTCTATACGCCAAATTCTCCAAGTGTGAATTTTGGCTAAAAGAGGTTCAATTACTTGGTCATACTGTCAATGAACTTGGAATTCACATTGACCCCGCAAAAATCGAAGCTGTAAAAAATTGGATCGCACCTAAATCTCCGTCTGAAATTCGCTCGTTTCTTGGTCTTGCTGGTTATTATCGTCGTTTCATCTCCAACTTTTCAAAAATCGCTGTTCCTTTGACCTCCTTGACTCAAAAAGAGATACCTTTTGTTTGGGGTCCCGAACAAGAGGAATCTTTTCAAACACTCAAGGATATGCTTTGCAATGCTCCTATCCTAACGCTTCCTGATGGTAACGATGATTTTGTCGTGTATTGCGACGCTTCAAACCTTGGCCTTGGCTGTGTCCTTATGCAACGCGACAAGGTTATCGCTTACGCATCGAGACAACTCAAAATTCATGAGAAAAACTATACTACCCACGACCTCGAACTTGGTGCAGTCGTTTTTGCATTGAAGATTTGGTGACACTACCTTTATGGTACTAAATGTGTGGTCTTCACCGACCATAAGAGCCTCCAACACATCTTCAACCAAAAGGAACTGAACATGCGTCAACGCCGTTGGGTAGAATTATTAAACGACTACGACTGCGAAATCAAATACCATCCAGGTAAAGCGAATGTAGTAGCCGACGCTCTTAGTCGCAAAACTCATGTCAAAAGTATTCGTTGTTTCCAACTCGTCCACGATCTTCAAAATCGCATACGTAACGCTCAGTATACATCCGTTAATGAGGGCAACCTCTACAACGAGATGCAATGTGGTGCTGAAAATAGTCTCGTGTCCAAATCTGATGGCATTTTATACTATCTCAATCGTATCTGGATTCCCAACCGTGATGATCTTCGCAAATTCCTGATGAAGGAGGCCCATAACACGAAATATTCTATTCACCCTGGTGCCGACAAGATGTACCATGATATGCGTACATCCTATTGGTGGCCTGGAATGAAGAAGGATATAGCCACTTTCGTCTCAAAATGTCTCACATGTTCCAAAGTGAAAGCTGAACATCAACGTCCCTCTGGCTTACTCAAACAACCAAGAATTCCTATCTGGAAATGGGAGAGCATTGCCATGGATTTTATCACTAAGCTTCCTCGCACTACTGCTGGTCATGACAGCATTTGGGTAATCGGTGATCGATTGACCAAGTCAGCTCACTTCCTCCCTATTCGTGAAGATTTCAAAGTCGAGAAATTGGCTAAGGTCTACATGAAGGAGATAATCTGTCGTCATGGTATTCCCATTGACATCATTTCTGATCGTGATGCTCGTTTTACGTCTCGTCTCTGGCAAACTTTTCAATCTGCTATGGGTACTAAACTCAACCTTAGCACTGCCTTCCATCCTCAGACTTACGGTCAAACCGAGCGTACTATCCAAACCTTAGAGGATATGCTTCGTTCATGTGTAATAGATTTTGGTGGCAACTGGGATTCACACTTGCCCTTGGTCGAATTCTCGTACAATAACAGTTATCACGCGAGTATTCAAATGGCACCTTTCGAAGCATTGTATGGTCGCAAGTGTCGTTCGCCTATTTGTTGGCACGAGATTGGTCAAGCCCAAATCACCGGTCCCGAGCTTATACAAGAGACAACGGACAAGATTTTACAGGTTCGAGACAACTTATTGAAAGCCAGGAGCCGACAAAAGAGTTACGCTGACAAGGGACGCAAACCTATGGAATTCGAGACAGGTGACTTAGTGCTTCTCAAGGTATCCCCTTGGAAGGGCGTGGTTCGATTTGGCAAGAAAGGGAAACTCGCACCTCGCTACGTTGGTCCTTTCAAAATTCTCGAGAGGATTGGCAAGGTTGCGTATAGACTGGACCTGCCCGAAGAACTCAGCAATGTACACCCTGTCTTCCATGTGTCCAACTTAAAGAAATGTCTAGCTGGAGAAGGACTCCACGTTCCTCTCGAAGACTTGCAAGTCAACGAAACGCTTCACTTTGTGGAAAAACCGGTCGAAATCATGGACCAAGGAACCAAGCAATTGAGGCGCAGTGGAATTCCTATTGTCAAAGTTCGATGGGAAGGAAAACGTGGCGCTAAATTTACTTGGGAGCTTGAAAGCGAAATGAAGTCGAAATATCCTCATCTTTTCCCTACGTCTTCCTAAATTTCGGGACGAAATTTCCTAAAGGAGGGGAGACTGTAACGCCCGGCTATTTTGTACTTTCCATTGATAGGAAGTTTTGTTCGTAATTATATTTTTTTGGAAACCTTGTATTCTTGTAATCATTTCCTTTCTTTGTAATCTTTATTAAATCGGGACTTGGATCATTAATGAAACTGGTATTTTATTTCATATATGTTGTATGCACTCTAATTATGCTCGTATGTTCAACTTCGTGCATCAATCGATGTTAATCATTATACTTGGAGTCTATGTGTGAAACTTGTGATCAAACTAAACTTATGCTTCGAACGTGTTTTGAACAAGAACGACACTTGAATTGATACTCATACGCTCGATTATACTTGGTTTATACTCCTCATGCATAATCATATCTTAATCTATGCCATTGTGGCAAATGTGGTCCCTAAAACACTTTAAAACATCAACCATACAACTCTAGGGGCCAAAATTGTAATAAAATGAAACTTATCCAGAACCACAAGTGGCTCGCGGCCCGCGTGGACTTAGCTTGAAACCTCAGGCGGGCCGCGTGAGGTCCCTGGTCGGCAGAAGCTCCAACAGTCGCGACCAGCTCCATTGTTTGAGCGGGATTTCAAGTTTAAACCGAGTTTTGGCTCTAGTAAACATCTCTAATCAACCCTAATCACCTCCCTATAAGTACCCAAGCTTCCCCAAGCACTTGGACACTTTCACCACTCTCAAATTTCACCAAAACACTCCCAAATTCAAGCAAGAACTTGCATTTTCGGACAGATTCATACCTCTACACTAATCTTGGTATAACTTGCTCATTTCTTGATGAAAACACTTGATTCTTCTTCCTATTTGCTTGGTTAATCATGGAGTTTGATTCCTTGACTTCTCCTTGGAGAAATCAGACCTGGAATTGCTCCGAAATTGACCAAAAACTTTCTGTTTTGTTACATCTTATGCAAACTTCATCCAACTTGTGTTTAACACAACTCAAACCAATGTCCTAATGCTTACAACCTCTCTTATGGTTGGTTAAGCTTAAAAACATGGTTGAGACATCTAATTCAGAGGTTAAAACCTCATAAACTTTCTGTTTTAGTTAGGGTTTTACCCACAAGTAGTGTTCAAGTATGAAGCTTGATGAATGTGTGATGGTTGGACAAGCTTGGGCTATCCTTCATAAGAATCCACTCATTACTTGATGTTTTCTATAGATTAGTTGTTGTTATTTCCTTAATACTTGTATGTTCATGACCCTCCTTGTTGTTTATAACAACAAGTGTAGTGGTGAACAATAGAGGTGCCTAAATGGGAGCTTGTTCTTCCTACCTCATGCATGTACTATATGACACAAAGAGGTGCCTAAATGGAGACATTGATCTCCTACCTCATGCTTGAATCATAAGACTTGTAATCAATATAATATCTAGGCTATTCTATATACATACATATATACCTAAGTAACTAAACTTGATGATAACCTAATAGTTACTTGTCAAGAATATGTTACATCATCTATGACCATGCTCTTGTTACGACTCTAATGGACCTTTGAATCCATGAAATCATACCAACTCTCTTGAGTTCTAATAGTGTCAAGAACAAGGGTTATGTGTACAAGATGATTATTTTTACGTATGTTATTTCTATACATTTTAAACTCTGAATCTATAATCTTCCGTAAACGCCAAACTCACACACCTTGTTTGCCTCGTGTAGAAGGACAAGGTGCTCCAAACTAATCCATCCACCAACTCACTCGCGGGAATTCAAGTAGGAAAAGCTTGCAACCACCGTGAGTATACTCGTATTCCCCCTTTTACTTTTATCACTTTTGGGGTGTAACATGTTTTATCTATCAACAAACTTACACATGAACATTTTGCTTAAACACATGAACATTCCTATAACATGCTTGTATACGTGATGGCTTGATACTTTAAACTTGGGTGAAACTTATGTGTTGAATTTATCATTAACTTCGTACGAGCCAACGACATATGTAGCGCTATAGGATTAACGACCCGCCCTTTATCATCGGTAATGTCATGAGCATATTGCGTTTCCTTGGTTTGATATGTTAGACACATGCCATATTTAAATGTTTATCTTGAATCACATGCTTGCTATGAGGAATTGTTTAAAACTTATCTTTTGCTATGTATGTATCAAATTTGTATACTCGCCTTTGCTTTTGCATTGAATTATTTTAAACATGTTACAGGTTGATGATGACGATGCTATGAAAAGAAGTAGCGTTGATGCCTAGATACACATATAGACGTTTAGGTTTAATATGTCGTATCAGTTTTGCTTATGTTATCATGTATTTCTTTTGAAGTTGTTGTTACTTGAGTTTATGTAATGTTAACAATTGAAAGTTATGAAATGAAATGGGGATTATTTAATTATCGTCACAAATAGTGTTATGATGTGTCGAGCAATCTTCACACTTCGTCTCATCTGGATGTTTCCGCCATTGGTTGGGGTGTGACACCAGTACTTGTAACGAAGGTCCTGGTACATCTTATCGACACCGGGATGAATAGAATATCGAGACTTGTGGGCTTCGTCCAGCAGAATTTGTCGTAAGTTGGTGCGCTTGGGAATCCAAATTCGGTCTAGATAATGGAATATACCATTCGATTTATTCGCTAGCTGGTCGCCATTATTGATAATCCTTTCCTTTTTCAAAGTGCGTTCGGTAAAACAAGCATGTTGGGCGTCACGAATAAGAGCTTTGAGATTGTGTTAGGCGTGAGTATTACGAATGCTATGCAAATAGCTTCATCGGCTTAGAGCATTGGCAACGACATTTGCTTTGCTAGGATGATAACAAATCTCACAGTCGTAATCGTTAAGAAGTTCAACCCATCGGCGTTGGCGCATATTCAGTTCCTTCTGATTCAAGATATGTTGCAGGCTCTTATGGTCGGTGAAGACCGTACACTTGGTATCGTAAAGGTAGTGTCGCCAAATCTTTAATGCAAAAACAACTGCACCAAGCTCGAGATCGTGGGTTGTATAGTTCTTCTCGTGGATCTTGAGCTGACGAGACGCGTAAGCAATAACCTTGTCCCGTTGCATGAGGACACAACCGAGAACAAGGTTAGAGGCATCACAATAGACAACGAAGTTATCGTTTCCCTCGGGTAATGCGAGCACAGGAGCATTGCAGAGCATATGCTTCAGATTTTAAAAGGCGGTCTCTTGTTCAGTTCCCCAAACAAAAGGCTTGTCTTTATGTGTCAAAGAAGTAAGCGGAATGGCAATTTTCGAGAAGTCAGCGATGAATCGACGGTAAAACCCGCCAATCCGAGGAACAAACGAACTTCTGATGGTGATTTTGGAGTAACCCAACTCTTAACAGCTTCGATCTTCGTAGGGCCGACGTGTATACCTTGGCTATTGACGATATGACCGAGGAATTGTACCTCCTCTAGCCAAAATTCACACTTTGGGAATTTGGCATAGGGTCGATTCCCCTGGAGTAGCTCGAGAACCAAACGTAGATGTTGTGCATGTTCAGCTTTCGACTTCGAATAGATAAGGATGCCGTCGATGAACGCGATGACGAAACGGTCAAGGAATGGTTTACACACGCGGTTCATCAAATTCATGAAAACCGCGAGTGCGTTGGTTAAACCAAAGGGCATTATGACGAATTCATAATGGGCGTAACGGGTGCGGAAAGCGGTTTTCGGTATATCTTCCTCTTGAATACGTAACTGGTGATAGCCTGAGCGTAGATCGATCTTTGAAAAACACGTAGCTCCTTGTAACTGATCAAACAAATCATCGATTTGGGGCAAAGGATAATGATTCTTGATAGTCAGCTTATTCAGTTCCCTGTAGTCGATGCACATCCGGAACAACTCGTCCTTCATTTTGACGAAAAGAACCAGCGCGCCCCACGGAGAGGTGCTAGGGCGAATGAAGCATTTGTCAAGCAATTTCTGGAGTTGACTTGAGAGTTCGCTCATTTCAGACGGAGCAAGTCGATAGGGAGCTTTAGCGACAGGATTAGCTCAAGGAATGAGATCAATACGAAAGTCGATATCACGACCCGGAGGTAAACCAGATAGATCGTCAGGAAATACACGAGGAAAATCACGAACCACAGGCACCTTATCCATTGCTTTCTCTTTCTTTTCCTTCTCCTCTACTACGATGTTAGCCAAGAAAGCTCTGTATTCCTTGCGGAGATACTTGCTCGCTTGGATACACGACATGAGTTTGAGACCTTTCGAGGGAGTTTCTGTCACACCCCGATTTCCACGTGTATCACCGGTGGGCCCGGTGGGGGATTACCGTGACGTAGTTGGCAACAATATAGTCAAACCACACAATTATATAAATGCACAGCGGAAGCTTAAAGATAAATATATACTTCAACCTCTGGTTGTAATATCAAATGTATTACAGAAGTCGAATGTATCCACAGCGGATCAAAATAATAAAATATTGTTCATTCAGATACGGCATCGAGTTTGCGAGACTATTCGTGATGCTTAGGAAGCTAATACCAGCCAATTTCGTATAGTACCTGCACTTAATCTTTTTGGGGAAAATACGTCAATTTACACTGGTAAATACATTCAACTGACACATTTGAAAATGTTTATTAAAAATTGATTTGAATGCACAAGGCACAAATTCTTTTATAACTTGGGAAAATTATTAAAATCTTGTGAACGTATTACATGTTCTTTTATGCGTTCAGTAGCCCGGATCGTGCCGGGTTAAAGATTAATAGACACACCACATTGCGTAAAACCGTAGTATGGAAACCAACGGCTACGTCTTTTAATTAAATGTCGACAATATATACCGGGTGTACGCCTACACCGGGATGTCGAGGTCGTGGCCATTTCGTAAAATGATGCCAAGGATATCCGGGACAACGGTCAGTAACCCCCCAAAGGCTTTTAAGAAACAAAACTGTTTAAATGAGCCGATCATAATATTTAATTAACCACCTAAGCGATGGAAGATATGATGCTCAATCAAGCGGTAAATATTATACCGTATCCCAAGCCCATATAGGGGAAATAAGTTAAAAGTATTTACCTTTGCAAGTATATTCCTTAATTTGATTAAATCACCGATAGCTTTTACTGTGGCTCCTAATCTGGAACGAAGGTTTTAATTAACCTCTTTGAATCCTAACGGGTCTTTATATTAGCCGTAGCCTAGACCGGTTGGTTCCGATATATAGATATGGTTTAATCGCGTGAAAGGCGAAAACCGAGAATGGAATGTGATTCTGCCCCAAACAAGTTCAGAGACTTGTTTTATATGGGTTCAATGTTCACACTCTGTATTTTGGGGTCCAAATAATATAATTTGACCCGTATCGGCTAACTTATGAAAACTAGTTTCATAAGCCGAACCGTGCGCGCAACAGGCGAAACGGTTAACCATGAGAGTCTTACGCTTATTTCCTAAGTCAATATGCCTTAAAGAGGTTGTGGTATCAGTAGGATACCTTCCGTGATGCCCGTAACGAGTTTAAGTTAATATTACGCCCCGTAGGGGCTTTTCGGTCATTTTAAAGAGCTTTTCGAGTTCAACAGGAAATCTGAGTTTCCCGAACAGTTTATAAAGTCTAAAATACTTTATTTATTATTTAAAATCAGTAGCAACTGGAATCGGGTCAAAAGACCTTGTAGAACTCACGTTTTGGCCGAAAAGGGCATATTCGGTATTTACCGAACCGTAGCCATAACCGCAGGTTATGAGCAAGGTAAAAATTATTAAAAATCTTTAAAATTCCAAAAATATTATTTTATAACAGTGGGTAAAAGTTTTGGTGACGGAAACTTGGTTTAGATAGGGGTTATGCTAATTGCGCCGTTTATTACAAAAGTTTCTTATAAATGCGCTATTTAGCATAACTCTCATTCTAGACCTTGGATTGATGTGAAACTTTAAGGACATGCTTATAATTTAATAAGCAAGGTTATGGTCCGTTCACGTGTCCGAAATACTCTTTTTATTTTTAAAAGGCCGTTACGGTCAACTTTTAGGCGATTAATCGGAAATGCGTAAAAGACTCGGACAAATCATGAACCGGTCACAGAGGGTTATACCATCATGTAACCTGGTCCTAAGAGAGTCCTAAGGCATATCTATACCTTACTAAAACGGGTCAGAACTGAAGTCAAAGCAAAAGTCAAACTTTTGCGACATTCGGCTCCGAACCGGGTCAATATAGCAAATGGTCGATTCAAACGAGCGTAAACAAGTTTATATACTTAATATCATGTTTTATGAGTGTCAAAACAGGTTTCATAGCATATATATTACAGATTATGTATAAAACAGCAAAATAGCTTTCTGTTGACTTTTTAAGTACACGTTTGACTCGATATTTGACATAGTTAGAGTGGTGATCAGAGGGAACCTTTTTAGGGGTTTATTACCCACATAAATACCAACTCATAACTACTTTTGATCCGACAATTCACTGGACCATTTGTGAATTATCGCTATGACAACCGTTAGTTACGACGGTTGGGTTTATAAGCTAAATCTATGGAAATACAAGACCACAATGGATGTGAACGACTTACAGAAGTTGTGTCTTGCTTAGAGAACAGAGAAGAATGCTTGAGAGCTTCTTAGAATGATCAGTTGAGTGTATTTGAGTTGTGTGATAGTTATAAACCAAATGTGGCTATTTATAGTGAAACAAGGCACCTAAGATCATCACACAACCCCTACAACTGATCATGGATGATGGGCAGGTGTCCCATAGAGCTATGGGTCGAGTAGGGGGCGCCCATGCTTCATTAATTGATGGTTTGATCGTTCACAAGCTCAAAAGACATAAAAATCCAAGTTTTCTGCATCTGGGCGTCCCACGCGGCCCGCATGGAGGATCCATGCATGTTTTAACGCGGGCCGCCTGAAGTTTAAATCCAGGCGCGTACAATTAGAAGGCTCACGGCCCGCTTTCACTTAACCCAAAACTTAATGCGGGTCGCGAGAGGTTAGATTTTCAAGTTTTTAAAATCTTTTGTAATGATGACGAGGATCTGGTAATTAATAACGAAATCTTTCGTAATTATTAACCTGACCTTTCGGGTTTGAAGGGGTAACTTTGCGGTTTGGCCCTCGATTATTTACAACTAAGGGCCTCGTGTTATTTACCCGCTTAGTTAAGTCCCTGGTTAGTTTATTTAATTATCCTGAAAGCCTTAACTTTCATTGTTGACGCTTTTAACCCTTCTCATACGAATTCGATCCTAGCTTTCTCGTTTTAAAACGGAACTTCGCGGAATTCATACAGTATATTCTAGTGAGCGTATAATACTGTTACAAAGCCTCGGGAGCGTTAAAGGGTCACTCAGAGGTATAATTAAACATGTTGACACAGTTAACCCCTGTAGCTCGTAATCTCTCACTTTCTTCCGCGTTTCGCTTCCGTACGATCCATGATTTATTCGTTTGAAGGTACAAGCACCATTTAGGGTTACTATACAGTATATCTACCCTTGTTTGACATTTATAACCCTCGAATTTATATACTTTTAAGGTTTGTCAATATTAGTCCTTTATTTAATATCAATGCCACGTGTAAACAAATGACACGTGTTAACACATCATTGGACACAAAAATTCGAGGTGTTACATCCTCACCCCCTTAAAATAAATCTCGACCCGAGATTTACTCAAATAAATAGGGGTACTTTTCTTTCATTGTGGCTTCGACTTCCCACGTATATTCGGGACCTCTACGAGCATCCCATTTGACCTTTACAATCGGTACGTGCTTTCTTCGAAGCTTCTTCACCTGTCGATCTTCAATCGACAAAGGTTTTTCTACAAACTTTAAGCTCTCATCTATATGCACATCTGTGTGTGGAATCACCAATGATTCATCGGCGAAGCACTTTTTGAGATTGCAGATGTGGAACACATTGTGAATTCCATTGAGCTCTTCAGGCAAGTTCAACTTATAGGCAACTGACCCGACACGTTCAATGACCTCAAAAGGTCCTATGTACCTCGGACTCAGCTTGCCCTTCTTGCCGAAACGCATCACCCCTTTCCAGGGCGACACTTTAAGCAACACCTTTTCACCTACATCAAAGTGAAGGTCCTTACGCTTCGGATCAGCGTAGCTTTTCTGCCTATCGCGGTCAGCCTTGAGACGTTCCCGTATCTGGACAATCTTGTCTGTTGTCTGGAAAACTATCTCTGGTCCCGATAATTGGACCTCTCCTACTTCCGCCCAACAAACAGGCGATCTACATTTCCTACCGTATAATGCCTCGAAAGGCGCAGCCTTTATGCTGGTATGGTAGCTATTATTGTAGGAGAATTCGATTAGGGGTAGATTCTTATCCCAGTTACCTCCTAAATCGATCGCACATGCACGAAGCATGTCTTCTAACGTCTGGACAGTACGCTCACTTTGACCGTCCGTCTGTGGATGGTAAGCCGTACTGAAGTTCAAACGCGTGCCCAAAGATTGCTGGAAACTCTTCCAGAAATGAGACGTGTATCTAGTATCCCTGTCGGAGATAATAGACACAGGTATGCCGTGTAAGGCTACAATCTTATCAACATAAAGTTGGGCTAACATATCGGAGCTATACGTCTCCTTGATGGGTAGAAAATGAGCTGATTTAGTCAGCCTATCGACTATAACCCATATTGTATCGTTTCCTTTCCTGGTTTTTGGTAACTTGGTTATGAAGTCCATAGTTACGCATTCCCACTTCCACTCGGGAAGCTCAGGCTGTTGTAGCAAGCCAGACGGCTTTTGGTGCTCGGCTTTGACTTGAGCACAAGTCAAGCACTTTGCTACATGGGCGGCCACAGACTTTTTCAAGCCTATCCACCAATAGTTTGCCTTTAAATCTTGATACATCTTGTCTGCACCAGGATGGACAGAATATTTGGAACTATGGGCTTCCTGGAGGATAACATCTCGTAGTCCTCCATAAATCGGAACCCATATACGTCCGTTCAGTCTAAGGATTCCATCCTTGCTAAGAGTCAACTGCTCCTCAGTTACTCCTAACTTTTCATTAGGATAATTAGCTTCCAACACAGCCTCTCGTTGTGCAGCTAATATCCTTTCAATTAAATTGTTCTTGACCTCAACGCTCTTGGCATTGATTCGAATAGGTTTTACCCTTTCTTTTCTGCTCAGGGCATCAGCGACTACATTCGCCTTGCCGGGATGGTACCTGATCTCGCAATCATAGTTGCCTCATGTTCAACTCTTTCTGATTGAACAGGTGCTGGAGGCTTTTGTGATCAGAATAAATCACAAATTTAATACCATAAAGATAATGCCTCCACAATTTTAGTGCAAATACAACGACACCCAACTCCAAGTCATGGGTGGTGTAATTCTTTTCGTGCACCTTTAGTTGTCTTGAAGCATAGGTAATCACCTTGCCCTTCTGCATAAGCACACACCCCATGCCTGTGTGTGATGCATCGCAGTAAACTACGAATTCATCTGTACCTTCAGGTAGTGTCAACACAGGTGCGTTGCTTAGCTTCTGCTTCAGAACTTCGAAGGACTCTTGCTGCTTTGGGCCCCAAATAAATTTTTCTTTCTTCTTGGTTAAGGAAGTCAGGGGCGCAGCAATCCTTGAAAAATTCTCAATAAATCTCCTGTAGTATCCTGCTAATCCCAGGAAACTACGAATTTCGGTAGGCGTCTTTGGCTCTTGCTAGTTCATGACTGCCTCTACCTTAGCGGGATCCACTTGGATACCACGCTCACTTACAACGTGACCTAAAAACTGAACCTCTCGTAGCCAGAATTCACATTTCGAGAATTTGGCGTAGAGTTTCTCACGCTGTAGTAATTCGAGAATGCAACGGAGGTGCTTCTCGTGGTCAGCTTGGCTTTTGGAATATATAAGAATATCGTCGATGAAGACGATGACAAATTTGTCCAAATACGGCTTGCAGACGCGATTCATGAGATCCATGAACGCAGCCGGTGCATTTGTGAGCCCAAAAGGCATCACTAGGAACTCGTAATGACCATAGCGAGTCCTAAATGCTGTCTTATGTACATCTTCATCTCTGACCCTTAGCTGATGATAGCCCGACCTCAAGTCGATCTTCGAGAAATAGCTTGCTCCTTGCAGCTGATCGAACAGATCGTCGATCCTTGGCAAAGGATATCTATTCTTTATGGTAACTTTGTTTAGCTCTCGGTAATCGATGCACAAACGCATCGATCCGTCCTTCTTCTTTACAAACAGGACAGGTGCTCCCCAGGGAGACGAACTAGGTCTGATAAAACCTTTTGCCAATAGTTCATCCAACTGGGTCCTTAATTCCTTCATTTCCGTCGGAGCTAGCCTGTAGGGCGCTCTAGCTATAGGAGCTGCTCCAGGAATGATATCTATTCTGAATTCCACTTGTCTATCTGGTGGTAAACCAGGTAGTTCTTCGGGGAAAACCTCAGGATATTCAGAAATGACAGGAAGATCCTCTATCTTCGGCTTAGGCTCTTCGATTATCACCTGAGCCATGTAAATGACACAGCCTCTGTTCAAACACCTAGAAGCTTTGAGCATAGATACGTCCTCGGGCAATCCGTACTGCGTATCTCCTCGAATGGTAAGCGATTCACCACTCGGAGTCTTTAATACTATATGCCTTTTGCCGCAAATGATTTGGGCCTGATTACGGGATAACCAGTCCATGCCTAGGACTATGTCGAAACCCGCTAGATTGAAGGGAAGTAGAGATAGAGGAAAAGAATGGTTCTTAATGGACATTTCACATCCCTCTAGAATAGTAGAGACGGTTTCTATCGTGCCGTCTGCTAACTCTACCTCGTATTTTACGTCTAGGGTTTTGATCGGCATATTCAATAGTTTGCAAAATTTTTGGTCTACAAAGGATTTATCGGCGCCTGAATCGAAAAGTACTCTTGCAAATATATTATTTACGAGAAAAGTACCTGTAAGCACATTGTCGTTCAGCACAGCCTCCTTTGCATCCATGCGGAAGACTCTAGCATTTGTCTTCTTGGTCTCCTCCGCCTTCCTGGCATTCTTAGGGCAGTTGCTCTTGATATGCCCCTTTTCATTGCAACCGTAGCAGGTTGCATCCTTGATCTTCTTGCAATCCACGGTCTTATGATCCTTGGACTTGCACAGTCCACAGGCAAAAGTCTTTGGCTGAGACTGTGAATTCGACCCAAACCTACATTTCCCAGAGTGGGGTTTCTTGCAGATTTTGCAATTGGGTCTTTCACCAGTTTGCCCATCTTTCTTCGTCTCCGACCCTCTTTTGCCATCACCGTTTCCACGGTGCTTCTTTCCTGACCTTCGTGAGGAATCATCCTCACGTTTCCTCTTCTCAGCCTCCTTGCTCCTTAGCGTCCTCAGACGGACATCATATAAAGTGAGAGACAAGGAGAGGTCAGTAACTGACCTGAAGGTCGTCGGCCGAGAGGCCTTCACGCTAGCCTTTATCGCAGGCTCCAAGCCCCCAATGAAACGAGCGATTCTTCTAGACTCTGGTGTCACAAGGTACGGAACCAGGCGAGACATCGTATTGAAGCTCGTCAAATAAGCCTGGCAGTCCAGGTTCGTCATCACCAGTGATACAAAGTCAGCCTCGATCTTCTCAACCTCATGCTGAGGGTAGTAGTTTTCCTTAATGAGAGCAATAAATTCCTCCCATGTCATCTTGTATAAAGCAGACTTACCTGATGCCTGCACCAACGCTCTCCACCATGCCAGGGCCTCGCCCTTAAATGACTAGGACACAAACTTCACCACATCCTTCTCTGCGCACCCACTGATGTCCACAATAGTGTCCATCTCATCCAGCCAGGTGATGCAGTCTACAGCACCCTTCTCCCCTGTAAATTCCCGGGGCTTACAAGATACAAAATACTTGTAGGTGCAACCCTGGCACCGGACGCATCAGTATACTCTCGTTCACGATGAATACTATTCTCAGTGGACGAGTGATTATCGTCATCTTTCTTGGGTTTGGAGAGTGGTTTGGATTGTGACTTTGGTTTGGAGGGTGGTTTTGATACGGTTCTGCCTTGGGACTCAGTATATTGATGATCCAGAGCTGCCTGAACAGCGTTGTCAATCAGAGCCTTTAACTGTGCGCCTGTCAAATGCACTGGCGCATTGTCGTAGTCATCTTCATTAGTATGGCTATTCTCTCCATTGGGATCCGCCATTGTAACTTGAATCTGTTACAGAAGATAACAAAATTTTATTCAGAAGATTATTATATAATTGTCTATTATGACAATTTGTCAACCATGGTAACAGAGACCATATTTGGTTAACTTATTACTCATTTAATCTTAGGATTTGAATATATCCTATTTTAGCTATATCAATAATATTGGCGGCATAAAGCCTAATCACGAGGGTGTTTTATAATTTTAGCCGAGATTTCAGAGAATCAAAGGCATAGAGGTTTGAACCGTAGTTCTCTTACCCCTTTCTGGCAGGGAGTCATAGACCACCACTGTCTTTTGTCTTTATAAGACGATTATTACGGCCCATAGGCACTACACCACTAATGGATGTTTTAATAAGGTTGGCCCGTAGGCACTACATCACTAATGGATGTTTTAATAAGGTTGGCTCGTAGGCACTACATCACTAATGGATGTTTAATATGATTGGCCCGTAGGCACTACATCACTAATGGATGTTTAAATAAGGTTGGCCCGTAGGCACTACATCACTAATGGATGTTTTAATAAGGTTGGCCCGTAGGCACTACATCACAAACGGATGTTTAATATGATTGATCACCTTCATTGGTGATTTAACCCACGATTTATAAATCATTTAGTTGGGTTTTGAAATCCTTAAAGGATTATTGTATAAGAATGACGTGCGTGATTTTAACGAATCACATCTGCCATGATTGTTAACATGCTTGCAGCGGTTAACAGGGAATCTGAATCTTTTAATTAAGTCCTACCATCTTGGCCGGATCTTAAAAGACACCAGGCTAGGTTTCACTCGTAAGATTCTTTATTTAGGCAGATCAATTTAAAAGGAATGGTTTTGATTTATTTCATACATATTAAAACAAAACTCATAACATACATTCCATAATCTCAAATACAATCACATATTGCCCTAAACGGGTCTTTCAAATAGTACATACCTCCATAGAGGTTTAAAATAAGTGACAAGTCCACGCAGGGACTAACATAAGATAAGTGTCCATGCAAGGACTAAAAGATAAGTCCACGTAGGGACTGAAATACGATAAGTGTCCACGCAGGGACTTAATTCAAAGTAGAAATTACATTAGTACTACTATTAAGGGCTAGTGGTCACGTTTCTTCTTTTTGCCCTTTAGTAGGTTCGCCAAGCCTTTGAGAAATCCTCGGTGGCTCTTTTTCTCTTCCTCGAACTCTCTCTCCACACGATCTAGTCGATGGAGTATCTCTTCCTGTACAGGAGGAGAGAAACGTGGTTGTGGTGCTTGTTGCGGAACTGGAGGTCTGGGAGGTATTGGATACCCATGAGCTGAGTAGTCCGGTGCTCCCATGTTCCCATGAGCTCCGTCAGGGTAGCGTGCATTATATCTAGCCGACACCACATATGGGTCGCGCTCATAATTGTAGTTGTAATGTGCCTGAGACGGTTCGAACGGGTTGTAAGCCGTTGGACCCGTGTAAGCAGGTATGGGTTGGTCATACCCAAATGGTGGCGAATTTGGTGCAGCTGGTGCGGAGTTCGCCTCCTGTATAGGACTTGAAGGTCCTTCTTCTTGTAGTGGCGGATAGTGGCTACTACTAGAGTGTCGAGGGGTGCTGAAGTGGATACCCCCTCCTCCTCGTGTGGACATACGAGCATTTGTCCTCCTACGCCTTGGCGGATCAGGCATTACTGGTTGCGCCGGTGGCGGAGGTGGTGGCGTAACTGCCACAAAGCGTGAATCCTCAGAGGGATCATGTGGATGTCGCGGTTGTTGTGATGTCTGTTGAGGTGGTGTGTAGTACCACTCATGTCGGTCGAACAACGCTTGGAAACTATCTGGTCCCTGATAGGGTGTGCCATGGAAGGATGACCCATCAGAGACTTCTATCGGATGCGTGGGCGTACCACGAGCAGGTTCTGTTGGATCAGTATCTTCATCCATATGGTCTTCGGAGAAGTGATCTTGTGGCCCTAATGGAACAAAGCCTGAAGGTTCCTGTATGTAGTCAGCTGGATTAAACTGACCTATGAAGTATGGAGTAGGGTCGTCGAAATTTCGGTGTGATACCGAACGTTGTAGAGGTATGAAGGAAGGTTGTGGGTTGTTGGGATCATTCTCTGAGTTTGGCCCAAAGGAGTGCCGGTATGATGGCGTCGAGCTGTGCGAGGTGGAATGCCTCGCAGGTTCGTAAAGGTCTCTTCGCCTCTGTGGTTCTTCACTCCTTGTAGTCGAAGGAGCTCGCGTACCAGAAGGTCCGACTTCGTGATCGTGGTGAGTAACGATCTCTCCTCTGCCTCTTCTTCCCCTTCCTCTTCCTCGGAATATCACTGGCGGCATGTTTCCTGCTCCAAAACTTATTAAAAATCGAAATGAAAATAAAGACAAAAAGGAGTATCAATCCGAATTTGTCCTAAGTTATTGTCTAGACTCAAGTATGTGCAATTGTATCATTGAGATTAAACACAATAGGATAGTGTTTAATTCACTCAATGTTGGCTCTGATACCAACCTGTCACACCCCGATTTCCACGTGTATCACCGGTGGGCCCGGTGGGGGATTACCGTGACGTAGTTGGCAACAATATAGTCAAACCACACAATTATATAAATGCACAGCGGAAGCTTAAAGATAAATATATACTTCAACCTCTGGTTGTAATATCAAATGTATTACAGAAGTCGAATGTATCCACAGCGGATCAAAATAATAAAATATTGTTCATTCAGATACGTCATCGAGTTTGCGAGACTATTCGTGATGCTTAGGAAGCTAATACCAGCCAATTTCGTATAGTACCTGCACTTAATCTTTTTGGGGAAAATACGTCAGTTTACACTGGTAAATACATTCAACTGACACATTTGAAAATGTTCATTAAAAATTGATTTGAATGCACAAGGCACAAATTCTTTTATAACTTGGGAAAATTATTAAAATCTTGTGAACGTATTACATGTTCTTTTATGCGTTCAGTAGCCCGGATCGTGCCGGGTTAAAGATTAATAGACACACCACATTGCGTAAAACCGTAGTATAGAAACCAACGGCTACGTCTTTTAATTAAATGTCGACAATATATACCGGGTGTACGCCTACACCGGGATGTCGAGGTCGTGGCCATTTCGTAAAATGATGCCAAGGATATCCGGGACAACGGTCAGTAACCCCCCAAAGGCTTTTAAGAAACAAAACTGTTTAAATGAGCCGATCATAATATTTAATTAACCACCTAAGCGATGGAAGATATGATGCTCAATCAAGCGGTAAATATTATACTTAATCCCAAGCCCATATAGGGGAAATAAGTTAAAAGTATTTACCTTTGCAAGTATATTCCTTAATTTGATTAAATCACCGATAGCTTTTACTGGGGCTCCTAATCTGGAACGAAGGTTTTAATTAACCTCTTTGAATCCTAACGGGTCTTTATATTAGCCGTAGCCTAGACCGGTTGGTTCCGATATATAGATATGGTTTAATCGCGTGAAAGGCGAAAACCGAGAATGGAATGTGATTCTGCCCCAAACAAGTTCAGAGACTTGTTTTATATGGGTTCAATGTTCACACTCTGTATTTTGGGGTCCAAATAATATAATTTGACCCGTATCGGCTAACTTATGAAAACTAGTTTCATAAGCCGAACCGTGCGCGCAACAGGCGAAACGGTTAACCATGAGAGTCTTACGCTTATTTCCTAAGTCAATATGCCTTAAAGAGGTTGTGGTATCAGTAGGATACCTTCCGTGATGCCCGTAAGGAGTTTAAGTTAATATTACGCCCCGTAGGGGCTTTTCGGTCATTTTAAAGAGCTTTTCGAGTTCTACAGGAAATCTGAGTTTCCCGAACAGTTTATAAAGTCTAAAATACTTTATTTATTATTTAAAATCAGTAGCAACTGGAATCGGGTCAAAAGACCTTGTAGAACTCACGTTTTGGCCGAAAAGGGCATATTCGGTATTTACCGAACCGTAGCCATAACCGCAGGTTATGAGCAAGGTAAAAACTATTAAAAATCTTTAAAATTCCAAAAATATTATTTTATAACAGTGGGTAAAAGTTTTGGTGACGGAAACTTGGTTTAGATAGGGGTTATGCTAATTGCGCCGTTTATTACAAAAGTTTCTTATAAATGCGCTATTTAGCCTAACTCTCATTCTAGACCTTGGATTGACGTGAAACTTTAAGGACATGCTTATAATTTAATAAGCAAGGTTATGGTCCGCTCACGTGTCCGAAATACTCGTTTTATTTTTAAAAGGCCGTTACGGTCAACTTTTAGGCGATTAATCGGAAATGCGTAAAAGACTCGGACAAATCATGAACCGGTCATAGAGGGTTATACCATCATGTAACCTGGTCCTAAGAGAGTCCTAAGGCATATCTATACCTTACTAAAACGGGTCAGAACTGAAGTCAAAGCAAAAGTCAAACTTTTGCGACATTCGGCTCCGAACCGGGTCAATATAGCAAATGGTCGATTCAAACGAGCGTAAACAAGTTTATATACTTAATATCATGTTTTATGAGTGTCAAAACAGGTTTCATAGCATATATATTACAGATTATGTATAAAACGGCAAAATAGCTTTCTGTTGACTTTTTAAGTACACGTTTGACTCGATATTTGACATAGTTAGAGTGGTGATCAGAGGGAACCTTTTTAGGGGTTTATTACCCACATAAATACCAACTCATAACTACTTTTGATCCGACAATTCACTGGACCATTTGTGAATTATCGCTATGACAACCGTTAGTTACGACGGTTGGGTTTATAAGCTAAATCTATGGAAATACAAGACCACAATGGATGTGAACGACTTACAGAAGTTGTGTCTTGCTTAGAGAACAGAGAAGAATGCTTGAGAGCTTCTTAGAATGATCAGTTGAGTGTATTTGAGTTGTGTGATAGTTATGAACAAAATGTGGCTATTTATAGTGAAACAAGGCACCTAAGATCATCACACAACCCCTACAACTGATCATGGATGATGGGCAGGTGTCCCATAGAGCTATGGGTCGAGTAGGGGGCGCCCATGCTTCATTAATTGATGGTTTGATCGTTCACAAGCTCAAAAGGCATAAAAATCCAAGTTTTCTGCATCTGGGCGTCCCACGCGGCCCGCATGGAGGATCCATGCATGTTTTAACGCGGGCCGCCTGAAGTTTAAATCCAGGCGCGTACAATTAGAAGGCTCGCGGCCCGCTTTCACTTAACCCGAAACTTAATGCGGGTCGCGAGAGGTTAGATTTTCAAGTTTTTAAAATCTTTTGTAATGATGACGAGGATCTGGTAATTAATAACGAAATCTTTCGTAATTATTAACCTGACCTTTCGGGTTTGAAGGGGTAACTTTGCGGTTTGGCCCTCGATTATTTACAACTAAGAGCCTCGTGTTATTTACCCGCTTAGTTAAGTCCCTGGTTAGTTTATTTAATTATCCTGAAAGCCTTAACTTTCATTGTTGACGCTTTTAACCCTTCTCATACGAATTCGATCCTAGCTTTCTCGTTTTAAAACGGAACTTCGCGGAATTCATACAGTATATTCTAGTGAGCGTATAATACTGTTACAAAGCCTCGGGAGCGTTAAAGGGTCACTCAGAGGTATAATTAAACATGTTGACACAGTTAACCCCTGTAGCTCGTAATCTCTCACTTTCTTCCGCGTTTCGCTTCCGTACGATCCATGATTTATTCGTTTGAAGGTACAAGCACCATTTAGGGTTACTATACAGTATATCTACCCTTGTTTGACATTTATAACCCTCGAATTTATATACTTTCAAGGTTTGTCAATATTAGTCCTTTATTTAATATCAATGCCACGTGTAAACAAATGACACGTGTTAACACATCATTGGACACAAAAATTCGAGGTGTTACAGTTTCGCTATACACACAAAGTTGATCACCATTAGCGAGCAAGAAATGAATCATCTTATCGAAGCAAACAACTTCAGCACGATTTTCATGAAGAAAATCCATGCCTACTATGATGTCAAAACTACCAAGCTGCATTGGAATAAGATCGATTGGGAAGACGTGATTGTTGAGCTCGAGAGTACAATAACGTAGAACGGAATTAACAGTGACGGTTCTTCCAGTGGCAACTTCAACGTCGAACGTCGTATGGAGGTAGGCGCGTTTACGCTTAAGGAGCTTCTCGAATTCAAACGATACAAAATAGTTATCTGCTCCAATATCAAACAAACACGAAGCATATATACCATTGACAAGGAACGTACCATTAACCACATTGTTGTCTGCTTGAGCCTGGCGGGCGTTGATGTTGAAAGCATGTTCGCGGGCTACTGGCTGCTGCTGCTACTGAGGCTGCTGCTGTTAATGTTGTTGCGGCTGCTGTTGTGGCTCTTGCTTCACCACTCTGTTGGGGCACATGTTTGCAAAGTGGTTGGGATCACCACATGCAAAGCAGGCTCTTGCGTGAGCAGCGGGTGCAGGAGCTGCCTGTTGGCCCTGTGGAGCAGGAAAGAGAGTTGGTGGTGCAGGGGCTTGACCTTGAGCTTGAGCTGGAGCTTAGCGGGGACCAGTATGGCAATTAGTAGTAAAGTGGCCGTAGAGGTTACAGTGAACACAAAATCTGCAAGCAATCCTAGTAGGATGATGATAAGTAAAGGTAGGTCAGAGTAGAGCGGGTGAGGACCAGTATATGCGCGCTTGGCCGGCGGTGCATTGGTCACTGGTGCCGCTACTTGGCGGTTCTGGGGTTGCGGTTGAGCAGGTACAGCTTGGAGCGGAGCGGCGGTAACAGCACAATTCTTGCTACTGTTGTTGTTGTTCTTTCTCATGCGGCGGGAGGACTTGGAAGCTTGGAGCGACGGCGGTTTCAGCGGCGGGAGCAGCGGTAGCTTGGTGAAGATTCATGGTGGCTTTATCAAAGTAACCAGCCCGAACTCGCTTGTCATTAATCTCGGCAACGAGCAGGAAGGTTTCCTCAATATTGTTGTCTTTGCGGCTTGCGCGAAATCAGCCATACAATCCGGTAGAGCACGGATGTATTTCTTGATGGTGATTTCAGGGGTCGTAACTTGGCCCGGACAAATGATACTCAACTGCTTGAAGCGGACAGTTAGACCAGCGTTGTCGCCACCCTCTTGCTTGATGTGCCAGAACTCGTGCTCCAGCTTCTGGAGTTCGTGGGGAGGGCAGAACTCCTTCATCATGATGTCCTTCAACTCATTCCACGTAAGCCCATAGGCTGCATCATTTCCACGCTTGTTTCTTTCGGCAGTCCACCAGTCCAGAGCCCTAGACTGGAAAACGCCAGTGGTGTTAACAGTGCGGAGATTATCAGGACAGCCACTTTGGCGCAGGGTGGCTTCAATTGAATCGATCCATTGAAACATGGCAGTAGGCCCGTCTTCTCCGGTGAATTCTTTGAGTCCGCAGGCTTTAAACTGCTTGAAGCTAAAAGTAGCTCGAGGTGAATCAGTCCTAGACTCGTTAGACTTGCTGGCGTTTTCATTTAGCTCGCTGACAATTTGCGGAATGACCTTAGCCCTCTGTTTAGCGACTAGAGCAGCAATGCATTTGTCCTCATGGTTACGTCGGGCAGTGCGGGAGGTGTGCGATCCAAATGACGACATTGTCTGCAACAGACATCGCCATAGGATTCAAACGCAAGTTGATTAAGTCTAGTATATTCTATAGTATCTCCTCGTGCTACTCTATATAAAGCTCAGGAACACATCCAGTCATATAGGCACATAATCACGTAGGCACATAATCCACATAGGCACGTAAGCACATAAGCACGTAGTCCACGTAAGCACAGAAGCACCTAACCCATGTAAGCACATCTTCACTATATTTTGCACTTATTCACCTACATATATTGCACGTATTCACCTATCCTTCGAAGCTGGTAAAGCGAACAAGAGTCACGAGTGCGAGTAGCGAGTAACATAGCATGCGATTTGTTAGCGTATTGAGATAGAGGTGCAGTGCGAGTTATGCGAAAGGCGAAAAGCGTATGAATTACCAAAATCAAAACACATAAACAGATAAAACCACATAAAACACATAAAATTCCACATAAAAGCTACAAATTTCAGAGTTAGCGGCGGCGAAATCTAGTATCGAAACACATAAAATCAAGAATAGATTGTCTTGGCTTATAGACGTCGACTACCCAAAGTGATTCGACCATTCACAAGGACTTCGAGGGCACACTTTGGCCTTCTGGACTATGCTCTCGCCTCGATTTGTGCTAACGACACGCATCCTTCCAGTGATAGCATGACCCGAGTCATTGGATTCTGTTGAGACTTTGGTGAGAGTTTTGTAAAACCACAATAAGGAGCGGAACAAGTTATCAAGGTTCGGGTTTCACCCCTGACTTGACGACTTTATTCCTGTTTGTGTGATAAAACCACGAGATAGGGAGGAAAATTTGCGTCGAAGTATGGATTTTCACTCCTGATTCAACGCAAATTCTCGTGTTTATGGTAAAAATACGCGTCGAACAAGCGATCCAATCGAGAGTTTGCGGTTTTCACACCTAGTCTAGATCTAATCACTCGTTCATTTTCGAAAATAGTGCGCGATGTGCCTGTCGGCTCTCCTAAGGCAGGCAGTAATAGTGTCCAGTGAGTTCGAGCGAGAATAGCAAGTAAGCTTGTTCAAAACCCCTACTAGGTTTGCACAAGTCAGTCTGTTAGTACTTAGACTATAGACTAGGTCATTCTAAGACATCGACCCGGACTAGGTCGAGTCTTGCCTAATTCCCTATAATTATGGCTCTGATACCAATCTATCACACCCCAACCGATGGCAGAAACATCGGGGCGCGGCACAGATTGTCCATGAGAAATCCATAACAACTAAATTACCGGATAATTAACATTATGTCCCATACCATAACTTATCTAATAAAGCAGTTATTACAGACAGAGATATCCCAAAGACAAATCATAGTTTCGACAACTCAAAATATTAATGGTTTGTTTCTAGACTCTTCCTAACTTGATTCCAAATAGCAAGCATCCTAGCATCTCAAACACCTGTCACATACATTAAAATAAAAGTTAATACACATAGTGTAAAGGTGAGCATACAAGTTTAATAGCATAACAGATAGAGAAATCATTTTACGCATAACCAGCATGTAACATGTAGCAAGGTGAAGCTAGTAGGTTATCGACAATGAAATATGCACAGACGTGACTGCGAGTTGTAGAGTGCGCAACACATATCACCACTGTGATACGTGAAGAAATACCCTTAGCAACCCCCGTCCACGACAGGTGCTGAGTCCAAACTATAGTACTATCGTTGCTAAGGTGCCAGGCAACAATCACTATGTAAACATAACATACAAGCATTTATCGAGTAACACGTATAACATGCAGTAAAGGTTAGCGTATGAAAGTGTTTGCGTTGTGTGTCGATTGTAATTTAAATATAGGTAACTTATGTAACACCCAAAAGTGCGTAAAGCAAAAAGGGATCGAGTATACTCACAGATTGTGTTTAGCAAATAAACACTCTCTTGGATTGAAGGGAGCGCTGTAGTGTTAGCCTAATTACATAATGATAGCGTAAGCGAAGAATGGCGTGATGCAAGTGAACAGTGGCGGATTGTCATCCGATCGGATGACCTTCCGGATGGATGGACATCCGGATGGATGGTCATCCGGACGGATGGCCATTCGTTCGGAAGGTAATCTGTTTGGGATAGATGTGTTTGTGTATGATGGCTTTGAAGTTTTCGTTGTAGCAATTTAAAAACAGAGAATTATCTCTATCTTTCAGGTCGTCCGGTCGGATGGCCGTTCGCTCGGATGGCGATCCGTTCTAAGTGAGATATTTCAGAAGAACAACTTCACAGCAGAATAGTCATTCGACCGATGGTCATCCGATCCGATGACTATTCGTTAGAAACTGATGATCTTTGAAAATTTTGTAAAATGTTTAAGTGTTGAGACTACAAGTCATCCGATCGGACATCAGTGCGTTTGGTGACTTGTCGTTTTGAAAGTTGTTAAGTTTGAAAGTTTGTGGTTTGACTGAGACGGTATGACAATGTGTTAAACAACGGGAACTCCATCAAGCACTAGTCATCCGATCGGACGGGAATCACCCCAGTCTGATCAGTTAACTGTCCTTGACGGCTGTTCAAGTTCAACCCGCTAAGTCGGTTATCTCGTCGATAGGAATCAGATCTCAAACCGACACATCACTAGAGAATGAGTGGAAGGACTGAATGAGCTTCGATTCTATCGGTTTTGAGTACATGATTGTAAAAGAGTTGAAAGAAAAGTTATAAAACATCTTTTAATCCTTTTAATCCTGAAAATGTTTAGATTTTAGGTGAAATTAGTGTTTAAACATGTTGAAATCACTTAGATCTGAGTTATTCTTGGTGGAATGAGGTCAAATCTTGAAGGTCACGAGAACCCCATGATGACATCATCCTAGAACACCTCAAACCAGCCGATTTCATGGTTAAAAGTTGAGATTCAAAGGTGAAAATGATGAAGAAGTGTGTATAGATCATAGAAGTACAAGATTTGAGGTAAAAACTTACAAGAATCGCGAGAAATGGAGAGAAAATAGCCCAAAGTGTGCTTGTCGGACGAGAGAGCTGTCACATCACTGTTCATGATGTGACAGGAGGTATTTATAAGTGTCCAAAAGAGAAAAGGCAGTGCAGTGATGGATCGGAGGGCAGTCTGATCGGATGGCCATCCGTTCGGATGGTCATCCAGATGGATGACCATTCGATCAAATGGTCATTCGATCGAACGGCGCGAGTGCGTTGGGTTTTGATGTTTCGTTTCGTGCGTTGAGCGTTGCGAGTAAGCGATGCGATAGATTTAATTAATAGTCACACAAATAACCTAACTAACATTTATCAACATAAATCACTTGCGTTTAACGTTTGCGATTAGATTGCGTTGCGATAGAGTTGCGATTGCGTTTTCGATTACCCACCACAAACATAATATCAACATGCACAAGTAACACATAAATAGCACACACGCGTAAAACAATATCCTGAACACATAATTCGAGTTGCGATGCGATAGCGATAAGACAGCGATAAGTCGATTAGCGATAAACTGCGGTTGTTAGCATTTACTCCACATAATACAACTAAAGTAATATAAAATAGAGTATCGATTACAAGTCGAGGAGTACAATCAATAATTAAGCAAGGAATGACATATCACATTTAGCAATCTTTTCTTCCTTTGACTTTGACTTTGACTTGTACTTTGACTTTGAAACGCGGGGTGTTACAAGTAGGGCGCTATTGGGGTGGTTTTTTGGCCCATAGCGCCCAATGACGCCTAGAACACCACGACGGTGGGCTTTATGGGGCAAAAAAAATGTGCAGCGCCATCTCCTTCGAGGTGTTATGTGGCTTGAGTTGCGAAACATGACCGTTACAAACGGTCAAATCTAAAAAAAAATTAATTCAATTAATTTTCAGTATTCTCTATAAATATTAACCCACACACCCTCAAACCCTCTTTCTCTCTAGCTTTTTTTTTAAATCCACAAATTTTATACAATGCATCCCTTCAACCATGGTTTTATTCCTCCCCGGTCGAGTGCGGACCTGAACCAAAGTGGTAATCCTTCCCGCCCTGTGTCTCCAGTTCCCACTCGACCCACCCCTTTTGGATCCGGTTTTGTCAATTATAATCAACAAAATACCGGGTTCATGAACCTTTTGAACCAACTGCTCTCATGGGACCCGAATCTCTACAGGTGGAACCCGAATCAAAACACCAACAGAATGGTGTCGTCTCAAGCGTTCGGGTCGGCTCAAGCTTTCGGCTCCCCACTGCATGAACCCGAGGTTGTTCTGGAAACACAACCCGAAGTAGCGGAGACGCAAAAAGGAAAAGGAAAACGGACACATAAAAAGAAAGCGGAAACCACCACCAGAGTTAGGGGCTTTAGAAGTTAATTAAAAAAATTAAAAATTAATTAATTGAGTAATGATGAGGTAGGGGCTTTATGACTATGGCCTCAAGTGGCATAACACCTATAAAGCCCATGTGTGACGTGACACGACACGTTTCGCATAACGCACATAAAGGGGTTTTATGACTACGGATGGGCTTAGGAAAAAAAAAGAGTAAACTTCCGTTTTGCTCCATGTGGTTTGGTCACTTTAATGGTTTTGCCCCAAACCTTTAAAAATAGCCAGTTTACTCCCTGATCTATGAAGCCCTTCATGATTTCACTCCCTGCCTCTAACTCCATCCAAATTGTTTATTAACTGAAAGGGTATTTTGGTAAATTCAAATATAAAACTAAGGGTATTTTAGTAAATCTACAAATAAAAGATTATATTATATATAATAAAAACTTTAAAAAACAACAAAACCATCATCTCTTCTCTCTATCCCTTCTGTGCACTCTCTCTTCTCTCTCAACCATACCCAGCCATTATCACCGCCGGCGACCGCCCACCACGATCAGACACCACTTTGAGTACATCATCGCTACTTGATTCGTTGTTTGGGGTCTTGATTTGCGGCTGGATTACATCACCCTTCATGATTAATCACCACAAACCCACCATCGCTGCAATCTGTAACTTCACATAACTAGATCCGAACTCGAAGATGTTGTCGGAGACACAAAGACGTAGAGATGGTGGTGGTTGTAGGAGACAAAGAAACACATATATGGTGGTGGTTACGGAGACGATGTCTAACCCTTGTTGCCAAATCAGATCTGAGCAACACTCAACAAACGCACTCGAATCAGATCTGGGTATAGAAGGTCAACTTAGAGAAAGAGAGAGAGAAGACAATCGGGTTAGAGAGGGAGGCACGGTAGAGATGGACAGATGGTACAAATCTGATTGTGTTGATGGCTGTGGTATGGCGGCGATTGCAGGGGTATCGATGGTGGGTTTTGGACTTGTTTGGGTGACCAACAAAGGTTACTGTTTTTCTAGTAGAAATTTGGAACCCTAATTCTGATATGCTTAAATTCTTACCTAGATGAGATGAGTCGAAATTGGGGTGTTTTGTTTCTCAATGTAGTTGTGTTGTGGGGTGGGGTGGGGTGGGGTGAGGTAAACAGAACTCGAAGATGACCAGACAATTGTAGTGAACTAGATGATTTGGACTAATTTCTGGTATGTCTTGTTATTCATTAAAGAGTGCGGTGACGTTGTTGTGAACATACGATGAGATTGGCAATGTTTAGGGGTGGTGGTCTAGGGGACAAGAATATTTGCGAGAGAGATTCGATGTCTTGTTTTTTCTCTTCTCCTGCGCTTAATCGATTTGCTGGCATCTATTCCATTGATTTAATGGAAGAGGGGAATTCCATTAGTGAAATCGAGTAGGAGTCTTGGTGGTGGTGACGATGAAGAAAGTAGTGGTGGTGGGGTTAGGTAATAATAAAAATAAAATTATAAAAATATTGGAAGAGAAAAGACATAAATGCCCCTCATGTGAGGGGCACGTGACCATCCTTTAACAGCTAAAATGGATGCTGTTAAGGGCAAGGAGCAAAATAGTGAAAAGTTAGGAAGATCAGGGAGGTAACTGGCTATTTTTAAAAGTTTGGGGCAAAACCGTTAAAGTTAGCAAACCACAAGGAGCAAAACGGAAGTTTACTAAAAAAGAAAAATAAAACCTATGATATGATAAAAGTCCAAAAACATGTAAACATCACATGCTGTCACCCTTTCCACCTCATCCATTCATCTGCCGGTGATTCTGCCAATCTCTCTGCGTGCTCCTCATCACTCATTACACACATTCCCGAATTCCTAAACCAATCCCCGATCCGAATTCCTATGAATTCAAAATCAAATCACCCAACATAGCTCCGTAACCAATCTGTAACATGTCGAAACAGATTCGTAAACGCGGGTGTTCTTCATCACCAACTAAGCTGTACAATTACCGGTTTAAGCGGGCGATTATGGTGGGGAAGACCCGGGTTGGAGGTGGGTCCAGATCTAGTACTCCGGCGCCGTCGTGGAGGATGACGTCATCAGTTGTTGGTGGTGGGGTGGAATCGCCGAATCACGACGGCGGAGGAGGTGGGTCCAGGGTGGTTTCCGCCAGGAAGCTGGCGGCGACACTGTGGGAGATGAATGAGATGCCGTCGCCAAAGAATCTGGAGACAAGGAGGAAGAGGAGAGAGAAGCAGCATAGATCTGTTCATACTCATTTGTCGGATCCTTCTCATACTCCTGTTTCTGAGGTGGCTTTTGAGTTAAAAGCTTAATTTATTTATTATTATTCAAAATGCAATTGATTATTTAAGTGGATCTTTTCAATCCCTTGGTTGTTTATGAATGTATGCTTTTCACAGAGGATGGATCGGTCAGGAACCGGATCTCAACATACGAATTCAATCTCTTGTAGGCACAGGATCGAGGCCAACAATGGTGAAGTTCTTGATTCTCATAGCAATGCTAGTTTAATGGAGGTAAACTTCTCACTGTCTGTATTTATTTACCATTCGTGTTTCAGGTTTCACACTTCATATAAGTTTAATGATTTTGATGTCACACTTCATATACGACAGATTGAAACCAGGTCTCGGGCTCTGACTCCTAACGGTTCCGTAAACGGTATCAAGCCGCATTTAAAAGAAGTCAGTAGTGCCTTAACGACATCCAAAGAGCTGCTGAAAATCATTCATCGAATGTGGGCTCACGACAATCTTCCCTCATCTAGCATGTCCCTTGTATCAGCCCTACATAGCGAGCTAGAACGGGCACGCCTTCAGGTCAACCACATTATCAAAGACCAACATGTTGACCATACTGAAGTCAGCTACCTATTAAAATGCTTTGCTGAGGAGAAAGCATTGTGGAAAAGTAAAGAAAGACGCGCAATCGATAGCGCGATTGAATCCATTGCTGGTGAGTTAGAGGTCGAGAAAAAACTGAGACGAAGGTCCGAGAGCTTGAATAAGAAACTCGGGCAAGAATTAGCGGAAACGAAGGCTTCTTTCACTAAGGCGGTTAAAGAACTCGAGAGTGAAAAACGCGCGCGTGAGATTATGGAGCAAGTTTGTGAGGAATTAGCGGTTGATATAGGTGAAGATCGGGCTGCAGCGGAAGAAATGAAACGGGAATCGGTTAAAGTTCATGAAGAAGTTGAAAAAGAGAGAGAAATGCTTCAACTTGCGGATAAATTAAGAGAGGAAAGAGTTCAGATGAAATTAGCAGAAGCTAAGCATCAGTTTGAAGAGAAAAACGCGCTTGTTGACAAATTAAGGAGTCAACTTGAAACGGTTCTTGGAAGTAAGGTAAAGGGTAAGATAAAAGGACGAAAAGACGAAGGTTTGATGATGTATTTGCATAAAAGTAATGTTAGTGGGACCCATTTGATCGAAGAACATGATGATGGTGAGGTTGAGGATGATAAAGATTCAAGGAAGAGTGATATTCATCCTACAGAACTTCATGGTCAAAATTTTCACAAGAATTTGGTCAACAGTTCGGTAAATGGTTTGGTCAATGGCAAAGCATCAAGAAAAAGTACATGTTCAATTCAAAGGAGTATTTCAGATGCAAATGAATGGGGAATTCAGAAGACTTTTGTTGAACTTGAGAAGCAAACTCCAAGAAGAAGCCATGGGGATGATTTGCAGAGATATAAGTCAGTCAAAGGTCTTAGGGACCGGATTTTGACCAGTTTGAAGTCAAGAGATTTTGACGATTCAGGTCAACGGAGCGGGTCAAAGTCTAGAAGTGAAAGCGTCAACGGGAGACGATCTAAAAAGTGACTTCACATCAAGATTGTTTTTTAGGTCAACGTTAACGCCTTTGACAGTCGTGGATGATTGTTACTGGAGAATTGGGAGCTCTGAAGCATAATTCTAGAAGATCAAGATGGTGGTGAGTTGACTTTTTGGTATTTATTTTGATGTAAATGTGCAGAAGTTGCTGAACTTTAAAAAAAAAAAGAAGCTAATGAATTTGTAGTATAATACATGTGTCAAATTTTTGTAGAGTTGTGCCAATCAAGTGATTTCCCTGTACAAAAACTTTTGTTTAATGGTAATTATATCATGAAGAAATGTTTGCTTCGACTTGTCGGTTCCTGATAACGAACATTCTTTCGAAATGGTCTGGTGCAAGGCAAGGGGTATGAATCAAGAAATGGGTTTATTTGGGTAATTTGTGTTTGCTAAATGCGGTCATTTTGGTTTAATCAAGTTATACAACGGGTCAAAATGGGTCGCTCTTATGAAACTTATTAGCTCAGACCGGTTCCAAATGGGCAAGCACCTGCACCAACCCCATATAAGGCTCATCACCATTGTTACCGTCACCTCCATTGCTGCCATCAAAGCTAACACAATGGGGTGGACTCACTTTAATTATGTTTTTCTAGAATGGCTCGTTTCAAACTGAACCCATTTTGGTCAAAAACCGTTTTGAAACGATCAACTGAAACTTTTTTAAAATAACCCGTTTTAGTCAAAATCTAGTTTGACTTGTTACATATCTTGATGCATGTTACCCCATGGTCCAGTCGTCGTTGCCTCTTCTCTCCCACGGACCAGTAGGCTTTCCCTCTTCTCCTATCTTAGAAACAACCGAGCTTTCCTGCCGATCATCTACGGCGACAGACCTGCTCCTCTTCCATCTATCAGCGAGGATTAACGGATCGTTAAAGAAGCTCTAAAGTATTGGGTTGGTCAAGAGAGTGTATCTTTCAAGATTTGAACTTTGACCAAATTCAAGTCAAAGGTTATTAGAATTCTTGATGATGGTGGGCTTATTTATATTATTTATTTATTATTATTATTATTCCTTATCCATTGTTGATAATAACGTAGGCACATGGTGTGAGCTCTCTTTGTGACGAAATAGTCGTCTAATCAAATTAAAGGACCATATTTCATCTTGTTTAAATGTTTTTTGAGATTCAAGTATTGGTTGAGAAGTACATGGGTTGTCTGTATGAACATAATGAATGATATTATTCAAATGCCAGGCTGCTAGGCTCCATTTGTTTTGTTTGGA
Source organism: Helianthus annuus (assembly GCF_002127325.2). NCBI lineage: Eukaryota > Viridiplantae > Streptophyta > Magnoliopsida > Asterales > Asteraceae > Helianthus > Helianthus annuus. Next base: position 110,049,137 of record NC_035438.2, on the reverse strand, counting down.
TTAAATTATGAGATTGTTATTTTCTAATGTAGACACAATATTTTTTTTGTTTTAAAAAAATATTATTATTTTTTATGTTTTGTGTTTTAATTTACCAAATTTCATATTTTTATGTTTTGTGTTTAATTTACCAAATTTCATATTTTTATGTTTTGTGTTTAATTTACCAAATTTCATATTTTACGTATGCACTAAATCTATTATCTATTATATATAATAAACTAGGTTATCACCCGTGAATACTCACGGGTTGTTAATCTATCTTTCTAAACAAATAAACATATACATATATATTAATAAACGAAAAATTGCATGATAAATAAGGTAGATGATTAAATGATAAGAACGTCTGTATGAGTAAAAATTGATAAAATGTAATACTGAGAAAAACAAACTTGTTTTTTGTTCGTTCTATATCATAGCATAAAGAATACTAAACAATTTAAGCAGCACCTTCTTCATTAACTTTTTCTTTAACTTCTACTTTAACACGTGCAAGACGTCGTTCAGGAATACGGACCAAATCTTCTGTGCCTCTAAAAACCATCATATCAAATTTTGACTCCGAAATCATGTCAAATATAATATAGTGTTCATCTTCAATTTTCATGTCTTCTTTAATTTGATTCCATCCAATAGTCATATAAAAATGTTGACCATGTTTTTCTATAAAAACCAACCATGTACGGTTAGGAAAAGCGGTTATAGTAACATGGTTCGTAGGTGCTATGTTCTTCAACTTATGATGAACAAAAAATCTATTGATAAGCTGCAAGTCCAAAAAAAAAATTTATATTAAAAAAAGTTTTATAAAATTAGTCAAATACTAATATAGTACAAACATAAAAAAAATTACCAAATGATCTTTATGTTCAGAGAATTTTGATGTTTGGCAATGTAAGAAATCATCTTGAGCAAGTGCCAAATTTTGACAGAAGTATATCAATCGAAAAGTTAGACTACCTTCGTACTGAAATAAAAGCAATGACTTATTTGGTAATAGTAGTGACTGAATCATATTGAACCATCCGTCGTGAAAAAAATATGAAGAGCCTGCTTTCCTAACCCTAACGGTAAAAATTCTTCGATCAATGGTAATGATTTGAACCATACCATCAGGAGCTAACTTGAAATCAGCTACCCAATTGTGGTAATTCCTCGGTAAAATCTGTATACAAAGTAAAAATTAAAACAAACATATTATAAATAAATAAACTTGAAGATAACATCAACATACCCGAGATTTCATCTTGTTGTCTGATAGATAAAGTAAAAAACAATTTAACATCTCCATTGATATATGAAATTTGAAGAGGATGAAGATGATTATGTATTATATATATTTATAAGAGAAGCTTATTTATGGTTATAGTAATAATCTCAATATGGACAAATTATTTGTCTATTATGTGCACAAATATATGATGATTTTATAAAAGAAGATATATTAGTAAAGTATATTGCTTACAAATTGGGAATTAGAAAAGTAAAAATATAAGGACATTTATTGACAAAATTTAAGGAGTATATTTAAAGTTATAAAAAAAACGGACTGTGTTTGTTTTTTTTCGTTTTTTTATTAACAGGAAAAAGTTAACAAAGTTGTTAGAAATAGTATTTAATAGTTTCTATAAGTTGATTAATATACATATATATTTAGAAACAGTTTTAGTAACTATATAAAAATAAAAATTGATTATCTATTAAATAATTTCCATAACAGTGATCATGAAAATCAGTTTTCAAGAATACTCATACAAATATATAATCACACAAAAATCGTGTTATCCTTTAACCGAAAGCATCTATAATTAAATTAATCAGAAATTTAAAAATCAACCAAGGGTTTTATTTACAAATAGAAGAAATAATACAAGTTGGTTTTTTATATGATTTTAGAGTATCCATACTTAGATTATGTCTTATAGTTTTAGAAACATTTTAATTACCCTACTTATCATGAATCTTTTAAATAATAAAATGTAATATTGTTAACATGAGAATTAGCAAAAAGAAGCATGATATCATATATTTGAAACACAAACTGGTAATAACATTATTTTATCATGTTATCCATATACATCAACAAACCATCAAGTTAATAAGTTGAAAAACAAAACCATGCAACATGACCATCAAAACATTCATAATTATAATATCTCATATCAAAACGTACTTATAGGTCGTTCTTAAACTGAAGTAACGTCATTTAGAACGATCTTCTGCTGCGAAGACACGTATGTGAAGTGCAACATATCACCAAACTTCAAGTTATCCTCAGTCATGAACTTCCGCCAACCATCCAATGCGTAACATGGCTGGCCATCGTTTAACTCCGTCTTCACATCATAAACATCCACAACTCCAATATTATTTTGAACTTTCAAGGGATGAAGATCAACACAAAGACCTGCTCGCCTGGCAACTTCAATAGGAAGACGCTACATGTATTGTGTAAAAGAAAATAATACACAACGACAAATAAACATAAATCATTAGTTTGTTATAAAAAATGGTATACCAGGCTATATTCTCCTTTCCTAACAAAGTGAAAGAACTCAGGGTCGAGTAGATGAGCAGAATGTTTTGTTGCAGTCTTTGTACTCTTATTTGTATGCTTATGATTTTTGTGAACATTGTCGCCTCTCTTCCCCTTGATGAAAAAGTATGTGACAATCCGAAATTTTAAGGTCTTTCCCATACACCTCACTGATCTCATAATCCTGTTTGACAATCTGATTCATGTGTAGTTATGTGAATGATATACAGTTTATGTAATATTTGGTTATTTATGTGTGGTATGTAATGAAATTTAACATAGTTAATTAAGAAGTAGTATGAGGTCTTTCGCCATTAGTAAACCCTTGGGTGTTTCACTATCATCAACCCGGCAAAAGATGAGGTCTTTCATCGAGGAAGATGTTTCATCAAGAACGGGCCTCGGCCCAGGGCACGGATGTAATGTGACGAAAGAGTGGGGACTTTCGTCGGGTGGTCTTTCGCCGAAGGGCCTCCTGGGTTGGCGACGGAAGTTGGGTGTTTCGTCGGATGTAATGTGACGAAAGAGTGGGGACTTTCGTTGGGTGGTGTTTCGCCGAAGAGCCTCCTGTTTGGGACTTGGGCTTTTATAAAGAGCCTAGTAAACTATTGTGTGATAAAGAGTCCAATGAACTGTTGTGTGAGAATGCATGTTATACATGGAATGTGAACTTGAATAGAACAGAGTATTGTTGTACAATAATTGGTAGATACAAACTGTGTAACCATACATGACTTACTATGTGCAAACATGTGAATTGAATGATTACGAAACTGATACTGTTTGATAACCATGGTAGGGTTTGGTTTGACCAACTGGACGGGTAATTAAAACATACCAAGCAAATCAAAGGTGAGTTCACTACTCTTGAGCATACGTCCCGGTGGTTGGGACAGTCAGTGGGTATCCCGGGGAGGGATAAGACTTTTGGGTAAAACTGGAATGTTGGATAATAATCTCACTCTATCACTCTTAAGTCCCATCTTTTTGTTACCGGAGAGGTAGCGGGGTATTAGTTGGTAGCACTACTTAGGTTTGGCACCCTCACCCCGTACCGGAGAGGACGGGTGTGAACTAATGACCCAGTCATGCCCAGTGCTTTGATAGGAGCACTGGGGAACGGGAAAAACATACATCAGGAGCCGTCTTGTTCAGTATCGGGATAATATCAACATTACTTTCGGATTTATTAACAAACTGGATTAAACACTTGGTAATTAACGTTTTCGAAAAGCTGTGAACTCACCAGCGTTGTCTGACACACTTGTTACATGCTCGCAGGTCGTTAAGTACTTTGGATGGGAACTTGCTATCTGGATGGCTGGAGTTGTGACAACTCATATTTCGAACCCGTCTTTGTAATGTATGTAACGTATGTGAACTTGATTGACTTATTGAATGTTATGACATTATGATATGTGATTATGTGAACTATTGTGAGTAATGAATGTTATGTGCAATGTGTATTACGTGTATGTATACAAACAAGCCCAATCGCATAAATGCACAACACCAACGCCCGACCACACAAGCCATTTGGGCTTTACACTTGTACCTGAATCCATAGGGCGGCCCAAGTGAGGGTTCAGCCCACCCACCGTACACGCATAACACATGGGGTGTTGTAACCCTCTCACATTTTTTACAAAACATCATAACACACAAAGAAACCCTAGTTCTTCCTTTCTCGTTTTGCTTTGGAACCCGACGGCAAACACCCTTCGAAGCTCGTGACCGGGATTGATCTTCTACTTACATCCGGTTAGTGTTTTGGTCATTAGTGGTTTATGCTATGTGATTTCACATGTCTTAGATGATATATGATTGTTGATGATGTAAACTAATATTGATGTTCTTGTAAGTCGGATTTGCATGAGAATAACCAAGAACCGATTTGATGATGCTTGTTAAACTGCTGTGATGTTATATAATTCGAATTGTTAATGATGATGTTCATAATAGTCGGCTCATATATGTGCATCGGGTATGATCATATTAAACGGGTGTGCATGTTACGGATCTAAAATCCAATGTTTGTTAATCGGCTGATATGTGTTCATATACGGATGATATGTACAATCGTTAAGTTAGTATGTATTCTAGAAATCAAGGTTATGAATCATGATAACATGTTTAAGTGCTTTGAGTATTGTTCACATTTAGGTTAGGGTTCTTATGAATTCAATGTTGATTTATTTGGTTTGATCGAATATTGTTTGTGCATGAAACTGTTAGTTTGTTGATTGGTCAAATATATGGAAACTATTGAATTGATTTGTAAATAATGATTGTAACCGATATGCATGAAATCCGGATGATTAAACTACTCGCACAAGATTTCTTAGTCGTACAAGAAGTCTAGTCGCACAAGTCATCCATTCGCACAAGAGGACCTGATCGCACAAGCGGTCCTCAGTCGCACAAGGGTCATTGAGTCGCACAAGATCAGATCTTGTATGTTTGTTTACCTGTTGGGCCGGATATATATATATATATATATATATATACATATATATATACATATATATATATATACATATATATATATATATATATATATATATATATATATTGGGCTGGACTAGTTCTAATCGCACAACCCAAGCAGATCGCACAAGTCTGCTTGGATCGCACAAGTCACTTAGATGTTTTCATTTGGGCCGAACAGGCTGTTGGACTGTGTGACAACTCGAATTTCCAAGATTTCTATTTCGCATTTATTACACGTTCGTGTATTTATTAGTCGTTTATTTGCAAATAATTAGCTATGGAATCTTATACGTTTTGATACAATGAAGTGTATTGTGTGATTGTGCATGGTTATGTGTTAATTGTGATAAAGTTGTTAAATGCATAAACTTGGTGGTGAAACTATGAAATTGTTATGAGATGGTGTGCATGTGTAAAATATGATACTTAGGGAGGTAGAGGGTAATTAGTGAAATTCTAGAGATTCTTAACCCTAATCTCTTGTACACTAATCATTTTCACAAGAAACAAAAGCACGTAGTTCACATTCTATTCTCTGGCAATCATCACCAAATCATTGGCACAAGACATTCCTCACTTTTGAGTCATTCCTCTAGAATCATTCAAGGTAATTGTTTATTGATTATGTGTTCATGAAAACCCTAATTGATTGCTTGATTATTACCAATTCTTGGTCCTTGATTATGTGATTCTTGTAAACCCTAACTTTTGTATGAAATGTTTCTGTGCTCATTGATTCTGATTATAGAGAATTGTTTATGATTCGTGGTATGCCGATAGATTGTTCATGAAAGGATTGTTTATTGTTGATTAATAGAGTGATTAACTGTGGAATTACTGCATTGCAAGTGTATGATATTAGGGTTTGATCGTAAAACGTAACTGATGTTCATATGTTTGATGTTCTGCGATGGTTGATGTTACTGGTGAAATATGTTAGTCCGACTTTTGATCATTAAAATAGTCTGAGTTTTTATAAACAAAGCATGAGTCCGACCTTTGGTTTGATATGTCCGAGTTATACAAGAAACAAACGGGTCCGAGCTTCCTTATACTCAAGCATGTCCGAGTTCTTTTGATGGGGGACTTGGTCCGAGTTTCTTAGTTGATACATTAGGTCCGAGGTTTAACTGAAGTGGGCCTTAACCGAGTTTTTACCAGCCCAAGTGTAGTCCGAGTTTAATTAATCATGTATGGTCCGAGTTTAATTCATCAAGTGATGTCCGAGTTTTGGATATGAAAATATCAAAAGGGTCCGACCTTTAAGACCCTTACATGGTCCGAGTTTTGTTGGTTTCCTGGTCCGACCTTTAGTAATCAGTAGAGGGGTCCGAGTTTTAATAATTGTTGCTGCTTGTCCGAGTTTTTGGCCCCCCACCACTGTTGTCCGAGTTTCATAGCTTAAAGGCATGGTCCGACTTCTGTGCTATTGAGGTTAACCCCCTCTTTAGTGTCCGAATTTTATAGGGGAACCTTATAGTCCGATGTTAATGTATGCATGTTTAACTTAACTATATTCATCAGCAAACACATTAAATAGCTGTTCTACAAATGGTTAACTCTATTATCTTATGCATGAACTCCTGATAAGTATGTAACGTAGTTATGCATGTAAACTATGATAAGTGTAGTAGTTCTGTGAAAATATGTTATTATGTTGAGCATGTTGATCCTTTTAAACATGACGATTCCGCAAATTGTGTTACTGAATAACCTTGTTCGTATCAACCAAGAACTCAATTGTATGTGGTACATGATGTTCACTGCCAAACGCCTTATGATATAAATTACCTGCGTATTAATACGAGCATGGACTGATTACATGATGTATGATTCTATGTGCATAATCATATGATACTGAATGCAACTATATGATTCTACGTGCGTGAACATTCTATGTGATATCATCATGTACACAATAAACACACACAACACAATCGCTTGGATATCAAAGATGTGTAAACCCTAATTTGATGCAAGCACTCACATCGAATCATGTGCAATATATCCTAGGTCGTATGTAACGGACTTAGACGATTAACAAACCCTAGAAGCAATAACATACCGAGCAAACCAAGGTGAGTTCACACAGCCAAGGCATGGGGTTCCCAGGGTGGGAATGGGATTGGATTACTTTATTGTACATACTCAGTTGATAGAACCTAACGATAGAACTACGACTAGACTAGTAACACTTATTGAACTGATCTTCGCACACCTGCCAAGGGTTGGCCGCGATATTATGACTGACTTCGCACACCTGCCTTTGGAAGGCCGCGAACTGAAATTTACAAATCTTCGCACACCTGCCTGGGAGGCCGCGATACAGATAAACCTAGTCTAGAACACTTGGGAGGAACATCCCCTAAAATCTTCGCATACCTGCCTGGGAGGCCGCGATGGAAACTAATACGATACACGACATAACAAACGAACCTACTACTACTCACACTATACTATTACTGAACTGTGAACTGTGAACTCGCTCAACTAGTTGTTGACTCTCTGCTGCATACCTTGCAGGACATTAGGTACATATGGAGCTTGTACAGGGAGGAGCAGGTCGTTGTGGAGCTTGGATCGTGGATGTTATGTTACACTTACAACACTTGAACTGTTTGCATACATTGGATTCTCATTGTTACGCTTCCGCTACTTAAACTATGTTTTGTTGGAACATCAATCGTATTGAATGATTGGTTTACATTTATTATACTTGACATTAATTACATGTTCGATATGATTGGTGGCATGATCCTGGTCAGTCACGCTCCCAAGCGGTGATACTCCGCGTGTGGATTTTGGGGGGGTGTGACAGACTGCTTATCTGTTTGGGCCGGGTTTACAATGGATCGCACAATATGTTGGGCTTATTTTTATTCGCATATTGTTTTGACTGTTATGTGTTTACCATGATCTTCACATGTTCGTAATGTGTTAACTTATGAGAAACCAACGTGCATTACTTGAAGTCAAAACCTGACTTGTGTGGTAACCCTGTTATGGCGTGGTTGACCACCCTTAGTTCAAGAACCTTTTTGTGTATCTGCCGAGCAAATCAAGGTGAGTTCACACAGCCAAGGCATGGGATTCCCGAGTGGGAATTGGGTTGGAAGTTTTGTATTGAATGATTACTCGTACTTACGCTATTGCTAGACTATAGACTATCGTCCTCAGGATAGTCAGGACACTTACGTAAAACCTACGTAACCTAGTATCTACCAATGTCTCCCGGGTCGGGAGGACACTTACGTAAAACCTACGTAAACTAATCCTACTACTGTCTTCCGGGTCGGAAGGACACTTACGTAAATCCTACGTAAACCCCACACGTACCACTGTCCTCGGGGAAGGGCACTCACGTAAATCCTACGTGACCTTGTACGTATTCCTGTTCTCGGTTTAAGAAGAACACATGGTTGCAAATAGTCTAGTAAATACAAACATGGGAAGCCCCCATTAGTAAAGATAAATGTGGGAACCCCCCCCCCCCACTAGTAATACATATGACCATGGGAAACCCCCACTATTAGTACATACTTACATGGGAAGCCCCCACTAAATGCATATATGATTTGTTATAACGAACTTACTTTCTGTGAACTCGCTCAACTAGTTGTTGATTCTCTGCTGCATGCCTTGCAGGACCTTAGGTACTTATGGAGCTTGCACAAGGAGGAGCAGGTCGTTGTGGGCATGGATCATGAATGCTTAATAAAACACTTATAACATTTCATACATTATTATTTATGTTGGGTTTACTTACATGCTTCCGCTACTTAAACAAAGTTTGGTTTTGAACATCAATCATGTCGTGATGAATTACATTATCTACTTTTATTATTAAATGCTATGTTCGATATGATTGGTGGCTTGATCCTGGTCATGTCACGCCTCCAAGCGGTGGTACTCCGCGTGTGAATTTTGGGGGTGTGACAGATTGGTATCAGAGCCATTGGTTATAGAGAACTTGGTTTTAATATGGGAAAACGTTTTATTAAAACCAGACTATAACCAGCACAATGTTCTCAACGATCCACAACGACGCTTCGCTCCACGTGCAAGACTCGACATCCTAGGTAATAAGGTTTATGTTTATTACCTGCTTGCTAGAGCTACATAGAACTTTGCTCGTAGTATGCTAGATTACATTGCTTACAATTTGTTATTACTTGAGAATACCTATGTGCTTACACCCATCTGTCATCGCACTACTCGCGAACCATTCTCACTTATGCTACTTTTACTATGAAGATCATGTCTGGACGTGTGAACATGACTCAAGCCCAGTTGACGGCTCATATCAATGAACAAGTAGCTGCGGCACTTGCAGCTGCACAAGCAGGTAGTATACCCTACGGATGTGACTCACACTAGGATCTTTAGATCCTACATTAACTCTTGTGTTTAACTTTGCCCTATTTGTACACAATAGGTCAACACGCCCCACAACCTGTCTGTACGTTCAAGAACTTCATGGACTGTCGTCCAAGCACGTTCAGTGGCACGGAGGGAGCAGTTGGACTCCTCCATTGGTTTGAGAAGCTCGAGTCGGTATTCGAGATGTGTGAATGCCCTGAGGCTCGCAGGGTCAAGTACGCCACTGGTACTTTGGAAGGAATCGCGCTAACCTGGTGGAACGCGCAAGTACAGATTCTCGGGTTGGCAGCTGCTAACGCTACCCCATTGAACAATTTTAAAGAACTCATTAAGAGGGATTACTGCACGCGTGATGACATCCACAAGTTGGAAGTGGAGCTGTATCACCTGAAAATGACGGGGTCAGAGATTGAAGCTTATACGAAACGGTCAAACGAACTGGCCATTCTGTGTCCAACCATGGTAGACCCTCCAATCAAGCGTATCGAGTTATACCTCAAGGGTCTAGCCTCAGATATTCAGAGCCACGTAACATCGGCTAACCTCGACAACATTCAAGATATCCAGCGTCTTGCTCATCGCCTCACGGATCAGGCGGTGGAACAGAACAAGTTGCCCAAACGTATCAGTGCTACCACTTCAGCCGCTACTCCCACTACCCCCAGTGACAACAAAAGAAAGTGGGAGGGGGAGTCTAGCAAGGGTTCAGCAACAGTTCAGTCTCAAGCTCAGTAGCAGAAGACTGACCACTACCAGAGTCCTAGTCAGCAATCCTCTGGTGGTTATAGAAAGAGAAGATATCAAGGGTTTCACCCCAAGTGTCACAACTGCAACAGACATCACAGCGGCCAGTGCAACAAGGGTCGTTGCCAAAGGTGTCTCAAGATGGGTCACAAGGCCAAAGACTGTAGGAGCCCACGACCTGCAAATCAGAACCAACAACCGCAACAACCAGCTCCACAGAACCCACAGCAGCAGCAGCCACAGCGTGGAAGCCGGGGATGTTTCCAGTGTGGAGCAGAAGGTCATTACAAACGTGATTGCCCTCAATTGAACCAGAACCAGAATCGCAACAACAACAATCACCAGGGCAATGGTAACAACGGTGGGAACAACAACAACAATGGCAACGAGGCAAGGGGTCGAGCTTTCGTGCTGGGGCGATGAGACGCAATGAACGATCCCAATGTGGTTATGGGTAAGTTTCTCCTCGATGATATTTATGTTACTGTTTTATTTGATTCGGGTGCGGATACAAGTTATATATTTGTGAAAGTCAGTAAATTGTTAAAACGTGCACCAACACCCCTAAACACCAAGCATGTAGTAGAACTAGCTAATGGTAAGAGTTTAGAAGCCACGCAAGTAGTCAGGAATTGTAGTATTGTCTTAGCCGGTCAAGCTTTCACGATCGATCTTATTCCCATAGTCTTGGGAAGCTTCGATATCGTTATCGGGATGGATTGGTTATCCCAACATCAGGCAGAAATCTTATGCTGCGAGAAGATCATTCGTATTCCCCGTTCTGGTCAAGAACCTCTCGAAGTTCAAGGCGACAAGAGTGGTGCTGTGGTTGGCATCATCTCTTTCTTGAAGGCTCAGAAATGTTTGCGGAAGGGTCACACCGCTATTTTGGCACTCGTTACTGACGCGTCAACAAAAGAAAAGAAATTGGAAGACATTCCAGTTGTACGCGACTACCCTCAGGTGTTTCCTGAAGATTTGCCTGGTTTACCGCCTGATCGTCAGGTCGAATTTCAAATCGAGCTCGCTCCAGGAGCAGCACCTATAGCTCGAGCACCATATCGTTTAGCTCCAACTGAACTGGAAGAACTGTCAAAACAGCTGCAAGAGCTCTTGGAAAAAGGCTTTATTCGTCCAAGCTCTTCGCCTTGGGGAGCCCCAGTGTTATTTGTGAAGAAGAAGGACGGTACCTTCAGGATGTGCATAGACTACCGGGAACTCAACAAGGTGACGGTGAAGAACCGTTATCCTCTTCCGCGTATCGATGACTTATTCGACCAGTTGCAAGGGTCGTGCTACTACTCCAAGATAGACTTGAGGTCAGGTTACCATCAGCTGAGAGTCCGGGATGAGGACGTCTCCAAAACCGCATTCAGAACTCGCTACGGTCACTACGAGTTTCTTGTCATGCCGTTCGGGTTAACGAATGCGCCTGCCGTATTCATGGATTTGATGAACAGGGTGTGCAAGCCCTACTTAGACAAATTTGTGATAGTTTTTATCGACGATATTCTGATTTACTCTAAGAGTCAGGAGGAGCACGAGCAGCATCTACGACTTATTTTGGAACTCCTTCGAAAGGAACAGCTGTACGCCAAGTTTTCAAAATGTGACTTCTGGCTTCGTGAAGTCCACTTTCTAGGCCACGTAGTAAACAAGGATGGGATCCATGTCGATCCATCCAAGGTTGATTCGATCAGGAACTGGCCTGCACCACGTACACCAACGGAAATACGCCAATTTTTGGGTTTGGCGGGATATTACAGACGGTTCATCAAGGATTTCTCAAGGATTGCTCAGCCGCTTACACTACTGACACAGAAGGGTGTCACCTACCGTTGGGGAAATACTTAGGAAACTGCTTTTCAGCACTTAAAGGATAGACTTTGTAGTGCACCTATCCTCTCATTGCCAGAAGGCACGGACGATTTTGTAGTTTATTGTGGTGCATCCATCCAGGGTCTTGGATGTGTGTTAATGCAGCGCGACAAGGTCATTGCTTACGCTTCGCGCCAACTTAAGGTTCATGAACGGAACTACACGACGCACGATTTGGAGCTGGGAGCTGTTGTTTTCGCGCTTAAGATATGGCGACACTATCTGTACGGTACCTAGTGCACTATTTACACCGATCACAGGAGTCTCGAGCATATCCTTAAGCAAAAGGATTTGAACATGCGTCAACGTCGATGGGTTAAACTACTGAACGATTACGAATGCGCCATCAAGTACCATCCAGGCAAAGCCAATGTTGTGGCTGATGCCCTCAGTCGAAAAGACACTCTACCTAGACGCGTACGAGCACTACAGCTTACTATTCAGTCCAGTCTTCCTGCACAGATACGAACTGCTCAGATAGAAGCATTGAAACCCGAAAACGTCAAGGCTGAAGCCTTACGCGGCTCAAGGCAACGAATGGAACAAAAGGAAGACGGCGCCTACTATGTAACGGGGCGTATTTGGGTCCCACTTTATGGCGGTTTACGAGAGCTTGTGATGGATGAAGCACACAAGTCTCGCTACTCGGTACATCCAGGGTCGGATAAAATGTACCACGATCTCAAAACAACATACTGGTGGCCTAGCATGAAAGCCCACATCGCTACTTACGTCGGCAAGGGTTTAACATGTGCAAAAGTCAAAGTGGAGTATCAGAAACCAGCGGGCCTACTTCAGCAACCCAAGATACCGCAATGAAAATGGGAAGAAATTTCCATGGATTTTGTTACAGGCCTACCCAGATCCCAGCGTGGAAATGATACTATATGGGTGATCGTGGATCGACTCACCAAGTCTGCACATTTCCTGGCTATAAAGGAAACGGATAAGTTCTCCACTCTCGCAGACGTTTATCTTAAGGAAGTTGTTTCGAGGCACGGAGTGCCCACCTCTATCATTTCGGATCGGGATGCACGATTCACGTCAGAGCTATGGCAAGCAATGCACAAATCTTTTGGCTCACGGTTAGACATGAGCACAGCATATCATCCTCAGACGGATGGGCAGTCTGAGCGAACGATTCAGACTCTTGAAGACATGCTTCGGGCATGTGTTATTGATTTCGGCAACGGCTGGGAAAAGCACCTCCCGTTAGTGGAGTTTTCATACAACAACAGTTATCACACCAGCATACAAGCCGCTCCATTCGAGGCATTGTACGGGCGTAAATGCCGGTCACCTCTTTGTTGGGCATAGGTGGGGGATAGTCAGATCACGGGTCCAGAGATTGTAGTGGACGCCACGGAAAAGATTGCGCAGATACGGCAACGTATGGCGTCAGCTCGCGACTGTCAGAAAAGCTACGCGGATAAGCGTAGGAAGCCATTGGAATTTCAGGTCGGGGACCGGGTTTTACTTAAAGTCTCACCCTGGAAGGGTGTGGTACGTTTTGGCAAACGGGGCAAACTAAATCCGCGGTACGTCGGACCGTTCGAAATCATTGAGAAAATCGGAAAAGTGGCCTACAAGCTAAACCTACCAGCAGAACTCGGGGCAGTTCACAATATTTTTCACGTGTCGAATCTGAAGAAATGTCTGTCAGATGAAACCCTTATAATTCCCTTTAAAGAGCTCACTATCGACGAACAATTGCACTTCGTCGAGGAACCAGTTGAAATCACGGACCGGGATGTGAAGGTCCTCAAACACAAGAGAATCCCACTTGTTCGAGTTCGTTGGAACTCTCAACGTGGCCCAGAGTACACCTGGGAACGCGAAGACCAGATGACAGAAAAGTATCCCCAGTTATTCGGAACCAATGAAACCACTACTGAGGCTGAAGCTACTACTGCGGAATTTCGGGACGAAATTCTAGATCAACGGGGGGAGGATGTGACACCCCAGGAAAACCAATGAACGATATAACTTACCTAGCTTCCTCAGTGAGTGCGTACCAAATTTCGGGACGAAATTTCTTTTTAGTTGGGGATAATGTGACAACTCATATTTCGAACCCGTCTTTGTAATGTATGTAACGTATGTGAACTTGATTGACTTATTGAATGTTATGACATTATGATATGTGATTATGTGAACTATTGTGAGTAATGAATGTTATGTGCAATGTGTATTACGTGTATGTATACAAACAAGCCCAATCGCATAAATGCACAACACCAACGCCCGACCACACAAGCCATTTGGGCTTTACACTTGTACCTGAATCCATAGGGCGGCCCAAGTGAGGGTTCGGCCCACCCACCGTACACGCATAACACATGGGGTGTTGTAACCCTCTCACATTTTTTACAAAACATCATAACACACAAAGAAACCCTAGTTCTTCCTTTCTCGTTTTGCTTTGGAACCCGACGGCAAACACCCTTCGAAGCTCGTGACCGGGATTGATCTTCTACTTACATCCGGTTAGTGTTTTGGTCATTAGTGGTTTATGCTATGTGATTTCACATGTCTTAGATGATATATGATTGTCGATGATGTAAACTAATATTGATGTTCTTGTAAGTCGGATTTGCATGAGAATAACCAAGAACCGATTTGATGATGCTTGTTAAACTGCTGTGATGTTATATAATTCGAATTGTTAATGATGATGTTCATAATAGTCGGCTCATATATGTGCATCGGGTATGATCGTATTAAACGGGTGTGCATGTTACGGATCTAAAATCCAATGTTTGTTAATCGGCTGATATGTGTTCATATACTGATGATATGTACAATCGTTAAGTTAGTATGTATTCTAGAAATCAAGGTTATGAATCATGATAACATGTTTAAGTGCTTTGAGTATTGTTCACAATTTAGGTTAGGGTTCTTATGAATTCAATGTTGATTTATTTGGTTTGATCGAATATTGTTTGTGCATGAAACTGTTAGTTTGTTGATTGGTCAAATATATGGAAACTATTGAATTGATTTGTAAATAATGATTGTAACCGATATGCATGAAATCCGGATGATTAAACTACTCGCACAAGATTTCTTAGTCGTACAAGAAGTCTAGTCGCACAAGTCATCCATTCGCATAAGAGGACCTGATCGCACAAGCGGGCCTCAGTCGCACAAGGGTCATTGAGTCGCACAAGATCAGATCTTGTATGTTTGTTTACCTGTTGGGCCGGATATATATATATATATATATATATATATATATATATATATATATATATATTGCGCTGGACTAGTTCTAATCGCACAACCCAAGCAGATCGCACAAGTCTGCTTGGATCGCACAAGTCACTTAGATGTTTTCATTTGGGCCGAACAGGCTGTTGGACTGCTTATCTGTTTGGGCCGGGTTTACAATGGATCGCACAATATGTTGGGCTTATTTTTATTCGCACATTGTTTTGACTGTTATGTGTTTACCATGATCTTCACATGTTCGTAATGTGTTAACTTATGAGAAACCAACGTGCATTACTTGAAGTCAAAACCTGACTTGTGTGGTAACCCTGTTAGGACGTGGTTGACCACCCTTAGTTCAAGAACCTTTTTGTGTATCTGCCGAGCAAATCAAGGTGAGTTCACACAGCCAAGGCATGGGATTCCCGGGTGGGAATTGGGTTGGAAGTTTTGTATTGAATGATTACTTGTACTTACGCTATTGCTAGACTATAGACCATCGTCCTCAGGATAGTCAGGACACTTACGTAAAACCTACGTAACCTAGTATCTACCAATGTCTCCCGGGTCGGGAGGACACTTACGTAAAACCTACGTAAACTAATACCTACTACTGTCTTCCGGGTCGGAAGGACACTTACGTAAATCCTACGTAAACCCCATACGTACCACTGTCCTCGGGGAAGGGCACTCACGTAAATCCTACGTGACCTTGTACGTATTCCTGTTCTCGGTTTAAGAAGAACACATGGTTGCAATTAGTCTAGTAAATACAAACATGGGAAGCCCCCATTAGTAAAGATAAACGTGGGAACCCCCCCCCCCCCCCCTAACTAGTAATACATATGACCATGGGAAACCCCCAGTATTAGTACATACTTACATGGGAAGCCCCCACTAAATGCATATATGATTTGTTATAACGAACTTACTTTCTGTGAACTCGCTCAACTAGTTGTTGATTCTCTGCTGCATGCCTTGCAGGACCTTAGGTACTTATGGAGCTTGCACAAGGAGGAGCAGGTCGTTGTGGGCATGGATCATGAATGCTTAATAAAACACTTATAACATTTCATACATTATTATTTATGTTGGGTTTACTTACATGCTTCCGCTACTTAAACAAAGTTTGATTTTGAACATCAATCATGTCGTGATGAATTACATTATCTAGTTTTATTATTAAATGCTATGTTCGATATGATTGGTGACTTGATCCTGGTCATGTCACGCCTCCAAGCGGTGGTACTCCGCGTGTGAATTTTGGGGGTGTGACAGGAGTGGTCATGGGTCGCAGTGCTTGGCTATGCGTGTTTTGTTACTGAACTCTTATATATTGGGTTCTGAAACATTAAAACAATGAATTGTTATTTGCTTCCGTTGTTACTCTTATACTTGGATTATATTTTATGAATGTTTTATTTAATGAATGGAATTTTGTTAAACGTATTATGACTAGTTCAATGTGATTGGTGGCTAGATCCTGGTACGTTACACGCTTAGCGGGGGTTACCGCATGTGGTACTTTGGGGGTGTGACAGTTTGGTATCAGAGCCACTGGTTATAGTGAACTAGGTTTTAAAACGTTTTTATAAAACCAGACTATAACTGAACAGTTCAGAAAGCGACCATGACACTCAGCTCCAGATTGCAAGGTTCGTCTCTCGTTTACTTATTGCATAGTATATCTAGTATACACTTATGTACAATGTTGCATGTGATTGCACACACTTAGCATTTCAGACTGAATTCATGTGCATTTACCTGAGTTATGTGATTGATAGAGTCACAGTGCAATATCCCGTTAGCTTTCCGTGGCTTATGTTGGTGGCGTTTTGTTTTCTTGCGAGTGCTTGAGGAACCTTTTAGCATTAGTTGGGAGGAGTGAGATAAACATGAAAATCGCATTATTATTATGGGTGCACACTTAATAATAATGTGGGGTGTGTGCGAGTCCCAGTGAGATCTAACAAGTGTGAAAGGGGTTCCGCTTGGTTGTTTGATGTACTTTGTAATCTGTAGAAGTCGTTGTGAGTCTGACTCCTACCTCATATTGACTCTTGACCTTTTCCCCTTCTCTTATATAGAATCATGAGCGGACGAGGTCATGGACGTGGTCACATTGCGATGACCCAGGCTGAGCTGACAAATTTGATCAACACCCGTGTGGCTGAGGCTTTGGCAGCCTACCAAGTGTAACACCCCAAAAACCGAATGTTTATATTTTTATATGTTCCTTTAGGATAAATTATGAAATAAGTAACTAGGCTAGTTAACCTAGTTAAAGGAAAGGTAAAAAGCTAAGGAAATATAAAGATGGTGCCAACTATGTTTAACTATCAAACATGAGGGACTAAAGTGAGGTAAAATGAAAGTTGAGGTTATATGTATGAAATATACACACAAACACACACACGTACGTGTGTTCTGGAAGAAGCCAGGAAGCTCCATGAGAGCTCAAGAACCCTAATCAAGAAATCATCAAATTGAAAGGTTAAATGAAGCTTAAACTCATAACCGAGCACGGATTATTAATCACCTTCACAAGGGGATCGCAAGGTATGTCTTAAAAGTTAGATTTATGATTATGCCCGAAGTGGGTTATGTTGTAAATTTCGAAATTGTATGAAATTGAGTATGAGTATGTGTTAGAATCCTCATTTGGAACATGAATTAGGCATGGTTTGGGTTAAATTGATGTTTATATGTGAAACCCATTTGGTTATGGTGATGATGACAACTTAAATGATCACCCATGTCCAATTCTTACTTAATATTGATGTATTTTGGCATGCATGATAGATTCTTGTTAGAGGAATTGAAAGAAATGTGATACTAGTATGTTTAATGATTATGTAGAAATGATTCATGATGATTAGAAAGAGGGATTTTGGTGAATTATGTATGAGGTTAGAAGGATATGCATGAATGTCACACCCTGCTAGTTGCGGAAGCGTGTTGCATGTGATGTAAGAAAGGTAATCATTGCATCCAATCATGTATCACCGGCTCAAGACTTGTTTCCTGAAATACATGTAGTTTTAAAAAGTCAACAAAAGTTGAGCGAGTTCATGCAGTTTTTGTTATCATATGTAATCGTAGTATTCATGAAAATGAAATCTTGTAATCGTGGTATGTTCTGATTCATACATGGAGTCTGTTAAGGATCTATCAGTGGGTAGCGAGCCCCTGACATAATGTACCATAAGTAAATAACCAAACCGAGAACACTTTGTCATCATTTGGGATCACAAAAGCACTCCAGGGTATACCAACCAGGAGTGGGGCGTGCCTCAAGCCCAATAGATCTACACCTTTTGCACCTTAGTCACTAAGTGATTAATGGTTACTAATGTTATCTCCCTACTTATGCACATTGATCATGTTATCTACTACTCCGTAACTAACATACCAAAAGTTTTAGCATGTATTTCCCCTCGATGTTTTTGAAAACAAAACATTGAAAACAGTGAAAGGAGGGACATGAACTCACAAGTTTGTGTTCGATGTCTTATGATATCGAAGTGAGCATCCGTACGTGTCAATAACCTACATGTGTACTAATCTCGTTAGACACTAGGTCTTTCGGACCTCGTACAAGTTGTTCATCTTGAATTCTTTATTATGTTCTCGTTTGTCATTTTTGGAACAACTTTGTATTTTAGAGCGTTGATAGTTTACTCACTCGATTGTTATGTGTATACATGTATTCTATTCGTATTGAATTCATAAGCATATTCATGTATTCTATGTGTATTGACTTATGTGTGATCGGCTTCGTTCTTCACACGTCCTCGTGCAGTGCACGCATGTCATTGAGCCTTTGCTCATGTCATTGGGCCGAGCCCATGTCATCTATGTTATCGTATCTAACCATGTTTTAATGTTATTGGGCCGAGCCCATGTCATTGGGCCGAGCCCATGTTATCTATGTTATTGGGCCTAACCCATGTTTTATTGTTATTGGGCTGAGCCCATGTTATCTATGTTATTGGGCCTAACCCATGTTTTATTGTTATTGGGCCGAGCCCATGTTATCTATGTTATTGGGCCTAACCCATGTATTAAGGAATTTGGGCCTAGCCCATTACTAACTTTGATAGGCCCAATTCTAACTTTATGAGTCCATTAACATAATCTTGCAATTTTTACCAAAATGTTACCAAGTAGCAAACTTTAAATAAGTTCATTTTTTCTATGAAAAATACATGGTAAATTTAATAGTTTTCGACTTTCCGGATTCTTGTTATAGGTCACTTACATATGTGCTCGTTTAAACGTCCAAAATATGTTATTTTAGACTCGACTTCGTAGTAACTTGTTTACGGTGTCGATGCGCCCAAATTGTCGTCATCAAGTGTTATGTATTTCCATTTCGGCCATTTTATATAATTGTCCGATTTTACTAGCATTTCTTGGACCATGTAGGAACATGTTTGTGTAATTATTTTGATCACCCTATAGGTATCTAATACATACACATATATAGCACATATACACATACTTGATATGTCTCAAAATATATAATTTTTCTTACCAAAAATTATACTCACACATTGTTATATTTTTACCCATTTATTTTTGTAAAAAAAAAATAAGTTTAAGTTCATAAGAACTTCTTGAATATTTAAACCTTAAATATTCTCATCAAAGTTTCCGTAATGACGTTTAAGACCACTAATCGCGTTTAACGTTGTTAATCACCCTTTAATCCCATTTTTAATCGCGATTAGATTTTTAGAAAAATTTGCCATAGTTTCCCCTAAACTATGACGTTTCCCACGTTATAAAAACGCGTTTAAATCATGTTTAAACCCATAATCATAATCAATTTCCAAATCAAGTTTCATTACACCAACTTTGCATCCATGACTTATACACTTTTCCTCCTTATTTCCATGGACTTCTATAAGTATATTTTTTAACAACCTGGTTAAAAATAATGAAGTCTTCACATATTTATTAGGACCTTAAAGACACCATTTTCATTATATTTTCTAATCAAAATCTCCTCTTTAAACCACTTTGTTTACTAAACTTTTAGGATGTTCATAATAAAAATCATAATGGTTATTCTATATAAAAGTCACTTATGTGTAATAAATTATTTTTAAGTTGTAGTAAAGTTCATGGATCATCAGGTTGGTGATCCTGTTTAGATTTAAACATTACCATGTTTAAATCATCATTTATATTCTTAGTCATACAAGATCATCCACTTAAACAACTTACTTTAACACAATCAACATAGTTATGCTAACTAGCTATCACAAATCTAATAAATCAACACATAATATAGTTAGATTTAGTGTTTATTAGCTTTGAGATTAGGGTTTTTGTTTATGTTTAACCTTAAATTCAAGATCATCAACTTGTACTTTTGAGATTAACTAGTAGTAAGAAGCATAAAAATGGTGATTAGAAGACTTACAATATTGCACAAGCTAAATAAGAAAATAAGAAGAAGATTAGGCTCCAAAAGTGCTCCTAAAGAAGATCCATGTTTACTCCATGGGTGGATGATCTTGTAATAGGTTTATTAGGCTTATTTTTGTGATTTTAGTGGATGAAAATGGAGGTTTAATGGGGGCTTGGGGCTGCCGATTTTTAAGGTGAGGATGGAGGGTTTTTTTTTAGTTCACTTTGATGTTATGAAGATGATAGAAAAGATAAGTTTAAGAAGTATGGTGAAGTGATGTTAGTAGCTTCTAATTTCAACAACTACAACACCACCATGCCTAAATCTTGCAATATTTCAAACACGATCAAAGAGGTGGGGCCCCCCAAATTTTCAGCCATAATTATGTGGGGGGGGGGTATATTGTAATTTTTTTTTCATAAAAAAAATGTTAAAAAAAAGATATTTTGGTCATTAATCAAAGTTTGGTGATTAGGTGTTTAATTACACCGTTAATGGGTAATTAAAGATTCGAAACCAAAATTATTATTAACTAGTTCATTAAACTAGTAAAAATCATGTTTTGGTACCTTGGATGCTTTTCGTTCGGTTGTCAGTTCATTAACGGTGCTTTTATGGCGTACCGACAATTATTTCCGCAAGTTGTTATCTTGCATCCAAGTGATGTATAAAGTGATTCCGAGTTCCAAATTAGGCTTAACTAGCTCGCTAGATTCTTCGTTTTGTTGTTTCGTGACCAAAAATGTCGCCTACTAGTTCGTCGAGTCGCTAACGGACTAGTTTAGTGCATAGCGACGTAACGCCGGAAACTTGTGATTATGAACATTCCGTTGATATCATCTTATTGTTTTAGTGTGTTTTTCATCATTTGACATTATTCCGAAGTCCCTGAAATGCTTTGTTATAGGTTCGGACGAGTTAAAAATACTATATTTTAAGCCGAACGGACGTTTTTGAGATTAGGGCGTTATACCAGAAAGTCTTATTTCTTTGCAAGATGTGTTTTCATAATAATGTTTTCTTATATAAATGGACTCATTTATGTTATCCGAGTGTCGTTTTTCAGTGTTTCGGTCTGATTTCACGGTTTGCTGGCATGAATAGTGTAACCGTGAATAGTGCACGCAACACTTTCTACCAACATTTTTAGGACATTGTTTTTTTTGTTTCGCCTTACGACTAAAACCAACATATGTTTTAGCTTTGTTTTCTTGTCCTAACACTGTTATCCAGTATACAACACGGTTACGTAATTAAATTACGCTAAATGCATGAGATTTAGAAATATAAATAGTGATTAGATTGTACGGAATTACCAGTTATTTGCCAGTTGTTACATTCTCCCCCTGTTAAAAAGAATTTCGTCCCGAAATTCAAGTTGAGCCATCCTTTGCAGGAGTATTCTTAAACAGGTGGGGATATTTTGCCTTAATCTGATCTTCACGTTCCCATGTGTACTCGGGTCCGTGACGTGAATTCCAGCGGACCTTGACTAGTTCGATATTACTTCTCCTTGTCTTGTGGACCTTCCGGTCCATAACCTCAACGGGTTCTTCGGTAAACTGGAGCGTGTTGTCTACATGAATCTTATCCGCTGGAATGATAACTGTATCAACAGTCGGACTTTTCTTGAGATTCGACACATGAAATGTGTCGGGTACATTACTGAGTTCTTCTGGCAGTTTCAACTTGTACGCGAAAGTACCGAACTTTTCTAGAATCTCAAATGGCCCAATGTATCTCGGGTTTAGCTTTCCGCATTTCCCGAATCTAGCTACGCCTTTCCAAGGTGAGACTTTTAGTAAGACTTTGTCTCCGACCTCGAAGGATAATGGTTTACATCTTCTGTTTGCGTAGCTCTTTTGTCTGTCACGAGCCGATTTGATACGGTCTCGTATCTTTGCTATCTTGTCAGTAGTCTCTTGGGCTAGTTCAGGGCCAATGAGTTGTTTGTCTACGACTTCTGCCCAACACAATGGTGATCGGCACTTCTGTCTGTATGGTGCTTCGAATGGGGCGGCTTTGATGCTTGTGTGATAACTGTTATTATAGGAGAACTCTACCAGAGGTAAATGAGTATCCCAGTTTCCGCCTAAATCCATCATACAGGCGCGAAGCATGTCTTCCAACGTTTGGGTGGTTCGCTTGCTTTGCCCATCGGTTTGCGGATGAAATGTTGTGCTTAGATCCAAACGAGATCCAAGAGATTCCTGAAATGATTGCCATATTCTTGACACAAAGCGAAAGCGACCATCCCGATCCGAGATTATTGAAATAGGCACTCCATGACGTGCCACAATCTTGTTGAGGTAAACTTCAACCAACTTCTCGGTACTGTCCCTTTTCACGAATCAGTAAGAAGTGAGCCGAATTGGTTAATCAATCAACAATGACCCATATCATGTCATAACCTCGAGAGATCTATGGTAGTTTTTGTGATGAAATCCACTGATATATGTTCCCATTTCCAAATGGGGATCTCGGGTTGTTGTAATAAGCCAGACGGCTTTTGGTACTCGGCCTTGGCCTTTGCACAAGTTAGGCATTTCCCAACGTAGGTCGCAATATCTCCTTTGAGATTAGGCCACCAGTAGTATTCCTTTACATCCTGATACATCTTTTCAGGTCCGGAATGTATTGAATACCTTGACTTATGTGCTTCATCCAACACTAAGTCTCGCAATCCGCCAAAGGAAGGAATCCAGATTCTTCCCATGAAGTACCTTGTGCCATCTTTGTTCTCTTCCATTTGTTTCTCTAATCCTCACAAGGATTCTTCTTGGATGTTCTCCGGCTTTAGAGCCTCTAGTTGTGCATCGTGCACACGGGTAGTGAAGTTCATCTGAAGGGTTAACTCTAAAGCTCGTACTCGTAAAGTTTTGACTCACTCTTTCTGGCTCAAAGCATCCGCCACAACATTTGCTTTGCCCGGATGGTGCTTGATTTCACAGTCATAGTCATTCAACAATTCTACCCATCGCCGATGGCGCATGTTTAATTCTTTTTTATTGAATATATGTTGAAGACTTTTATGGTCTGTGAATATGGTACACTTAGTACCATAAAGATAATGGCGCCAAATCTTTAAAGCAAATACCACTGCGCCTAATTCCAAGTCATGAGTGGTATAGTTCTTTTCATGAACTTTTAACTGTCCCGACGCGTACGTGATGACTTTTTCACGTTGCATTAACAAGCAGCCCAAGACTTGACACGTTGCATCACAGTACACCACGAAGTCATCGGTACCGTCGGGGATTGATAAGACTGGCGCTTGGCATAGTTTATCTTTAAGTAATTGGAATGTCGTTTCTTGTTTTTCACCCCAATCGAACTTTCTATCCTTTTGAGTGAGCGAGGTTAGCGGTTGAGCAATTTTAGAGAAATTCTCAATGAATCTACGATAGTATCCCGCTAAGCCTAGAAATTGTCTTACTTCCGTTGGGGTCTTGGGAGCGTTTCAGTTCTTTATGGCTTCTATCTTAGCTGTGCCCACATGTATTCCATTCTCATTCACAACGTGACCCAGAAATTGGACTTCGTGAATCCAAAATTCGCATTTAGAGAACTTGGCATACCATTGTTCTTTCTTAAGCAACTCCAGAATAGTTCTCAAGTGTTGTTCGTGTTCTGCCTCAGTCCGTGAGTATATCAAAATGCCATCAATGAATACAATCACGAACTTGTCGAGATATGGCTCACATACTCGGTTCATCAAATCCATGAACACGGCGGGAGCGTTTGTTAAGCCGAATGGCATAACAAGGAACTCATAATGCCCTAGCGAGTCCTAAACGTCGTCTTAGGAATGCTTTCTTCTTGAATCTCAGCTGATGATATCCAGATCTTAGATCAATCTTGGAATAAAAATTGGAACCTTGTAACTGATTGAACAAGTCGTCGATCTTCGGTAAAGGATGTCGATTTTTGATTGTTAACTTGTTTAGTCCTCTGTAATCGATGCATATCCGTAAGGTTCCATCCTTCTTCTTGGCAAATAATACCGGATCTCCCCAAGGCGAGAAACTCGGTCTAATGAATCCCTTGTCAAGAAGTTCCTGAAGCTAAGTAGATAACTCATGCATCTCCGAGGGTGCGAGTCTATATGAAGCTTTCGCCACCGGTGCAGTTCCTGGCACAAGATCGATACTGAATTCGACTTGTCGCTGCGGAGGTAGTCCCGGCAAGTCTTCTGGAAAGACTTCAGGGTATTCCCTTACCACAGGGATGTCCTCCACCTTGCGCTACTCATCCTTCTTGTCGACCACATGGACAAGAAAGGCGATGCATCCTGTTCTCAGACTCTTCTGAGCCTTCATACAGTTGTTGGTCAGCAACCGTGTGTCGTGTTTCTCTCTGTGCACCAAAAGATGTTCTCTTGTCGGACAGGGGAAAAAAGAATAATAGTTTTCGCAGCACAACTACTTCTGCTCGGTTGTCGGCCAACCAGTCTATGCCAGAAGTTAAGTCGTAAAAACCTAATTGAATGAGTGAAAAGTTGTTACTGAATTTTCGTGCTCCAAGTTCGAGTGTGCATCCTTTGATGTCTTTCCTGACTTGACTAATTTACCATTGGTCAATCCTATTGAATGGGAGGACGTCTTGTTTACTTGACTCGGCCAAGCATACTTTGAATTTTATGGGGATGAAGCTAATACCGACACCGATGTTAAACAACACGGATGCAACGGGTCGGTTGGTAGGAACGTATCAGTGACTCTTAATGACTTCACATGAGTCTGCTAATTTCCCATTAGCTACTTGATTGGGTAAGACATGTCTAACCTACATGACTCTAACTCGTGTATATGCTAGCATCTAAAGACACTAAGTTAAGCAGACGTTCTTATCTAGAGAATTGATACATACTGGCTGTAGAGTAGAACGTACCCATGAAAACAATGGGATTTTGGGGAGTATTCCTAGCTCTACTCATACACTCACTTATTCACTTGGTTGATTTGTCATTAAACATCCATGCTTGTAGTGATCTCCTTGCCACAGCTAAAATATCCTGGTTCTTTCTTGAGTATATCTAACTCATTAGTTTTCGTTTTGTACTCAGTGTCACCACATTGCTACTCTTTGCACTTTTGCAAGTGCCCTAATGATGAGAGTTTCACTTATCTCACTCAGAATTTTTGGCAAGTTATTAGCGTACTCCTTGATGCCAGCTTCATATTTCAGGGCTAAACCCTAAATGTAGCACTCAGTGTGTTTGGATTCGGGTGTTATCTAGTATGCAACAATCTTTTAGAGATCGTAGAGGCGCCAGGGGTAACCAGCTACGTTCGCTCTAATCATAATCGAGTTCTAGAGTTTGGTTCCCAACCTTGGAATTTACCACTAGCAAGCAATACTATTCTCGCGTAAGATCCTTGAGTTCTTCCCATAATAACCTCTTTGTTGTATTACTCCCTATAGTTTGCACTTGGAGATTCCCCCAAGTTACCGTCTCCCTCAACAGATGACTATTCGTTTACCAAATCGTTTACTTAGAAGTACATTCACTAGCATGGTTAACTGACTTCCTTGTCTTTACTTAGTGGACAGGACTTACCGCACCTCCCGTATCAATGAGGTCTCGAGGCTTATAATCCGAAAAAGCCTTAGGATTAAAATCTGGTGTGATTGCATCTCCAAGTGTGGCATTGCCACTTGTTCCCAGACCGCCGGAATTTGAACCACTTGAATTTTCGGTACCATCAGTACCATCACTAGTGTCAACTCGACAGCCTCATGTTGTGCAATTTCCGCAACCTCATGTCATTCCATAACAACTCTAGTTTGACTTTACTAGCAGGGCGTTGATTGACTGCCCCTTTTGGGCGTAGATTTTCTTTTTGTCGCCATGTTATTTTGATACATAGTATCAAAGGGTCTAGACTTATATTCAGACAGATATAGCCTGCCATGCGCCTAAGAAGTAAGAATGTAATTGGTCATGGAAACCTCAAGACCGCATTGTTCATGCATGTTTGAATAATGATAACATGAATAACCGCAACCCAAAACGCGTAGTACCTCTTGCGTGTATGGCTAAATGCCTAAGTGGAAAAAAGGGGGGTAATTCGTTGAGGAGGAGAAACGAAACGGTCGTCTCAATCCTTACAGTATGTATTCTCTACCTCATGGACCTCAATCGTCCCAAGGAGGAAAGTCCTTCGCCGCACTAAGTTGTGTGACGAATACATTGATATCTCTTGAGTTCCATGAGCTCCAACAAAAATGTTATGATTTCCATAGATGCCAAATAAAATGCAATGAAGGGGTTGTAGCATGGCCCATGCCATATCATCCCTTGGAATAAGACAAATGTCAAATGACGGAGTTTAATGTAATCATCTCCGATAACTAAGATAAGGTAAGGTGTCATAGACACCAAAGAACCAGCCCATGTACAAGAATTTCGAGAATGTTGAGGAAAAATCTTCCATGAGTGGCTAACGAGTTTTGTTTGCTTTCGATGACTAGTCTCAGACGTCTCGTGTTATAGATCGAATGTTAAGTGCAAACAATACGTGTAGTCTTCCTGTATCGTAGAGTGTTATAGTAACCATTCCGGTTAGTGTTCTACTAGTTAGAAATTTGAACAACTTAAGAACTTCGAATATATAGTGATCTCTTGGTTTGACCTGCAGAGCCTACCAGGATTCCCATGCACTACAAGTTGCTATTACATGGGCCCCCGTAATAATAAATTGTCTTGCATAGTCACCCCAGTGTCTCTCGTTCCAAGCAGACGATCAGTCAGAGAGAGGAGTCTATTGTCTACATACCTTTAACATAGAAGGGACCTTCGTGCTGGTCCACGTGCCAATGCCCCTTGTCATTACTCGTGAAAGGGCACAACGTTAGACGGAATATAAATATAGAGAATCCGTAACAATAGCAACTGGAGGGGCACCTTTAAGATGAATACTTCATCTTCCTTGTCTGGACGAGGGTGTCATCAATCACGATTAGTATGAGCCTCAGGGACCTCGTCCCACTAATAAAGTTGTTGTCCAAGGCCGCCACCTCCACCTCGTGATCACTACCGAAGCTAGACATATACCATCCAAGGAGAAGCAATCATCTCCCAAGGGATCAATGCTTTAGGGTCTCGCTTAGGGACGCGTATGCCATAAGCTTCGTAATAGACGCGAGGTCGTCATTCTCATCGCGTGAGTTAAGTGTAATAATAGAATTCGTAGTCAAAGTTATTTTCGTTCATGGCAAAATATTCCCTTCAACACATATATAAATATATATGTATATATATAATCACTAAATCTCATGCTATTTTTGTTCTCGTGTTTCACATGTAATTCCTAGTGTTTCGAGTCTATTCCTTATAGACTAAACATGTATTGATCCATATCCGTTACTTATGATTGAGCTCGTGTGATAGATCCTCATGTTATCGTGACACAATGAAAACCTTTTGTCATTTTTGTCATACTCTTGAAATCATTTGTGTATTGTTATCGACTTTGTTTTCATGTGAGAGCCCTTGGTGATTGTAGACCAAACTTTATAAAAGTTTGTCCCCGGTTCACTACAATCGGAGCTCTGATACCAATCTGTCACACCCTGCTAGTTGCGGAAGCGTGTTGCATGTGACGTAAGAAAGGTAATCATTGCATCTAATCATGTATCACCGGCTCAAGACTTGTTTCCTGAAATACATGTAGTTTTAAAAAGTCAACAAAAGTTGAGCGAGTTCATGCAGTTTTTGTTATCATATGTAATCATAGTATTCATGAAAATGAAATCTTGTAATCGTAGTATGTTCTGATTCATACATGGAGTCTGTTAAGGATCTATCAGTGGGTAGCGAGCCCCTGACATAATGTACCATAAGTAAATAACCAAACCGAGAACACTTTGTCATCATTTGGGATCACAAAAGCACTCCAGGGTATACCAACCAGGAGTGGGGCGTGCCTCAAGCCCAATAGATCTACACCTTTTGCACCTTGGTCACTAAGTGATTAATGGTTACTAATGTTATCTCCCTACTTATGCACATTGATCATGTTATCTACTACTCCGTAACTAACATACCAAAAGTTTTAGCATGTATTTCCCCTCGATGTTTTTGAAAACAAAACATTGAAAACAGTGAAAGGAGGGACATGAACTCACAAGTTTGTGTTCCATGTCTTATGATATCGAAGTGAGCATCCGTACGTGTCAATAACCTACATGTGTACTACTCTCGTTAGACACTAGGTCTTTCGGACCTCGTACAAGTTGTTCATCTTGAATTCTTTATTATGTTCTCGTTTGTCATTTTTGGAACAACTTTGTATTTTAGAGCGTTGATAGTTTACTCGCTCGATTGTTATGTGTATACATGTATTCTATTCGTATTGAATTCATAAGCGCATTCATGTATTCTATGTGTATTGACTTATGTGTGATCGGCTTCGTTCTTCACACGTCCTCGTGCAGTGCACGCATGTCATTGAGCCTTTGCTCATGTCATTGGGCCGAGCCCATGTCATTGGGCCGAGCCCATGTCATCTATGTTATCGTATCTAACCATGTTTTAATGTTATTGGGCCAAGCCCATGTCATTGGGCCGAGCCCATGTTATCTATGTTATTGGGCCTAACCCATGTTTTATTGTTATTGGGCTGAGCCCATGTTATCTATGTTATTGGGCCTAACCCATGTTTTATTGTTATTGGGCCGAGCCCATGTTATCTATGTTATTGGGCCTAACCCATGTATTAAGGAATTTGGGCCTAGCCCATTACTAACTTTGATAGGCCCAATTCTAACTTTATGAGTCCATTAACATAATCTTGCAATTTTTACCAAAATGTTACCAAGTAGCAAACTTTAAATAAGTTCATTTTTTCTATGAAAAATACATGGTAAATTTAATAGTTTTCGACTTTCCGGATTCTTGTTAAAGGTCACTTACATATGTGCTCGTTTAAACGTCCAAAATATGTTATTTTAGACTCGACTTTGTAGTAACTTGTTCACGGTGTCGATGCGCCCAAATTGTCGTCATCAAGTGTTATGTATTTCCATTTCGGCCATTTTATATAATTGTCCGATTTTACTAGCATTTCTTGGACCATGTAGGAACATGTTTGTGTAATTATTTTGATCACCCTATAGGTATCTAATACATACACATATATAGCACATATACACATACTTGATATGTCTCAAAATATATAATTTTTCTTACCAAAAATTATACTCACACATTGTTATATTTTTACCCATTTATTTTTGTAAAAAAAAAAAAATAAGTTTAAGTTCATAAGAACTTCTTGAATATTTAAACCTTAAATATTCTCATCAAAGTTTCCGTAATGACGTTTAAGACCACTAATCGCGTTTAACGTTGTTAATCACCCTTTAATCCCATTTTTAATCGCGATTAGATTTTTAGAAAAATTCGCCATAGTTTCCCCTAAACTATGACGTTTCCCACGTTATAAAAACGCGTTTAAATCATGTTTAAACCCATAACTATAATCAATTTCCAAATCAAGTTTCATTACACCAACTTTGCATCCATGATTTATACACTTTTCCTCCTTATTTCCATGGACTTCTATAAGTATATTTTTTAACAACTTGGTTAAAAATAATGAAGTCTTCACATATTTATTAGGACCTTAAAGACACCATTTTCATTATATTTTCTAATCAAAATCTCCTCTTTAAACCACTTTGTTTACTAAACTTTTAGGATGTTCATAATAAAAATCATAATGGTTATTCTATATAAAAGTCACTTATGTGTAATAAATTATTTTTAAGTTGTAGTAAAGTTCATGGATCATGAGGTTGGTGATCTTGTTTAGATTTAAACATTACCATGTTTAAATCATCATTTATATTCTTAATCATACAAGATCATCCACTTAAACAACTTACTTTAACACAATCAACATAGTTATGCTAACTAGCTATCACAAATCTAATAAATCAACACATAATATAGTTAGATTTAGTGTTTATTAGCTTTGAGATTAGGGTTTTTGTTTATGTTTAACCTTAAATTCAAGATCATCAACTTGTACTTTTGAGATTAACTAGTAGTAAGAAGCATAAAAATGGTGATTAGAAGACTTACAATATTGCACAAGCTAAATAAGAAAATAAGAAGAAGATTAAGCTCCAAAAGTGCTCCTAAAGAAGATCCATGTTTACTCCATGGGTGGATGATCTTGTAATAGGTTTATTAGGCTTATTTTTGTGATTTTAGTGGATGAAAATGGAGGTTTAATGGGGGCTTGGGGCTGCCGATTTTTAAGGTGAGGATGGAGGGTTTTTTTTTTTAGTTCACTTTGATGTTATGAAGATGATAGAAAAGATAAGTTTAAGAAGTATGGTGAAATGATGTTAGTAGCTTCTAATTTCAACAACAACTACAACACCACCATGCCTAAATCTTGCAATATTTCAAACACGATCAAAGAGGTGGGGCCCCCCAAATTTTCAGCCATAATTATGTGGGGGGGGGGGTATATTGTAATTTTTTTTTCATAAAAAAAATGTTAAAAAAAAAAAGATATTTTGGTCATTAATCAAAGTTTGGTGATTAGGGGTTTAATTACACCGTTAATGGGTAATTAAAGATTCGAAACCAAAATTATTATTAACTAGTTCATTAAACTAGTAAAAATCATGTTTTGGTACCTTGGATGCTTTTCGTTCGGTTGTCAGTTCATTAACGGTGCTTTTATGGCGTACCGACAATTATTTCCGCAAGTGGTTATCTTGCATCCAAGTGATGTATAAAGTGATTCCGAGTTCCAAATTAGGCTTAACTAGCTCGCTAGATTCTTCGTTTTGTTGTTTCGTGACAAAAAATGTCGCCTACTAGTTCGTCGAGTCGCTAACGGACTAGTTTAGTGCATAGCGACGTAACGCCGGAAACTTGTGATTATGAACATTCCGTTGATATCATCTTATTGTTTTAGTGTTTTTCATCATTTGACATTATTCCGAAGTCCCTGAAATGCTTTGTTATAGGTTCGGACGAGTTAAAAATACTATATTTTAAGCCGAACGGACGTTTTTGAGATTAGGGCGTTATACCAGAAAGTCTTGTTTCTTTGCAAGATGTGTTTTCATAATAATGTTTTCTTATATAAATGGACTCATTTATGTTATCCGAGTGTCGTTTTTCAGTGTTTCGGTCTGATTTCACGGTTTGCTGGCATGACTTGTGTAACCGTGAATTGTGACAACCCGTACTCCAGAACTATGTTACTTGAACGAATACATGATATGTTATGTGTTACACGGTTGTGTGATTTCGTGATTATATTGAATGTTGCATGTTACGTGATTTAATGTGATTGCATATGTTATTACTTGAACCGATTAGTGAAACATTTACAAGAACCCACTCGGTCCATATGGTTGGACTCGAGACCATGAGAAAACCCATGTGGGGGTTTCGGCCCACATCCCTTGTACGTACATATATACACACATTACCTCTAGGGTTTTAGTTTTACAAAACTTAGCAATCAAGAACACACACACACACCAAACGCTCTCTCTCTCTCTCTCGATCGGAACACAAGGCAGCCGACTCTCTCAAGTCTTGAAGTTTCTTGTAATCGGATCATCCCTCGTGCACACTCTTTAATCGGTTAGTGTCTATGGTTGGTTGTTTATACTTGTTGATGATGTTTCTTGCATGATAATCTAGGGCTATTGTATGTGATTAATGATGTTCATGTAATCGGCTCATGTATAAATCGGATAGTGTTGGTATAGCTCGAACGGATTGATAATCATATTAGCAGATTTATTTACACAAAGGCTAGGGTGCATGCTAGATAAAATCGGCTGGTTTGATAAATCCGATTGCATGTTTGTTCGATTTAATTGCTATTGTTCTTGATGATAATATGAATGTATGATGGATCGGTTGTTATGCATTGTTTGATCGGATATGTTTATGTATTGTTTTAGACAAGTGTTCTTGATATGTTTGGTATTAGGGTTTATAAGAATTAATGTTGCATTTCCCTGTTTGATCGATGAATTCTTGAATGGCAAACTGTTAGTTGATAATTGATTTTCGGAAACTGTTAACGATGATTGAATTGCCTAAATGAATTGCATAAAATCAGGAAAGTCGTTACACACACGGTTGCGACTCGGTAATGCTCGTTGCGAGTCGGAACCCCACTCGAGACCAAACAACGACATCAGCCGCAATCATGGTTGCGAGTCCCGTTGCGACTCGTAACCGGACCATGATGAACCGAGACCAGCCATTGCGACTCGCAACCTACTGTTGCGACTCGTAATCTCCTGATGTGACTCGTAACCCGGTTGCGACTCGAGATCCCCGTTGCGACTCGAGACCGGCTATTACACATACACTGTTTTGGGCCTACTTTGTCACGGGCCCAATCGTACGACTGTTATGCTATTGGACTGCTTACCTGTTGGGCCGACATGCTATTTGGGTGAATACTATTGGGCCGGGTTATGGTTGGGACGAATACTTAGATTGTTTATCGATACGTGTACGTGTTTACCATGAATCCTTGTATGCTTGCAACGTGGTAACTTATGTGATACATACGTGCGATACTTGAACCGAACCTGACTTACATAATAAACCATGATAGGACGTGGTTGATCATTTACTTGCTACCTGTACTCTTTGTGTATCTGCCGAGCAATCCAAGGTGAGTTCACACAGCCAAGGCATGGGGTTCCCAGGGTGGGAATGGGATTGAATAAACTATACGTACATACTTAGTTAACAGAACATAATGATATGAGTCCTCAGGGTGAGGGTGGTGAATGATAAGATACGACTAGACTAGTATACCAAATGAACTGATCTTCGCATACACGCCAGGGGTTGGCCGCGATATTATGACTATCATTCGCACACATGCCTTGGAAAGGCCGCGAACTATATACTAAAACTTCGCACACATGCCAGGGTGGCCGCGATACAAATATACATAGTCTAGAATACTTGAGAACTTTCCCTAATCTTCGCATACATGCCGAAAGGGCCCGCGATACGAACCAATGCTATACATGAACAATGAACGAACTAGTACGATGCATGATTAGATAAACGAACGCAATGCTTGCTATACTACTCCATTACTGAACTTACTTACTGTGAACTCGCTCAACTAGTTTGTTGATTATTTGCTGCATGCCTTGCAGGACCTTAGGTACATTATGGAGCTTGCACAGGGAGGAGCAGGTCGTTGTGGGCAAAGGATCATGAATGATGTTTCAACACTTATGTTAAATCATACATACTATTGTTTGGGTTACTTAAATGCTTCCGCTATACTTAACTACTTTATACGTTCAATATGATTGGTGGTTAGGATCCTGGTCATGTCACGCCTCCAAGCGGTGATACTCCGCGTGTGGATTTTGGGGGTGTGACAGATTGGTATCAGAGCCATTGGTTATAGAGAACTAGGTTTTAATATGGGAAAACGTTTTTATTAAAACCAGACTATAACCAGAACAGTGCTCTCAACGATCCACAACGACGCTTCGCTCCACGTGCAAGACTCGACATCTTAGGTAATAAGGTTTATGCTATTGCCTGTTTGTTAGAACTGCTTAGAACTTTGCTCGCGTTACGCTTAGATACACATGCTTTGATTACATGAGAACACCTACGTGCTTACACTTTTCTGTCATCGCCCTACTCGCGACCCACTCTCATTTACGTTACTCTTACTATGAAGATCATGTCTGGACGAATCAACATGACTCAAGCCCAGCTAGAGGCTCTCGTTCAAGCTCAAGTTGCTGCGGCACTTGCAGCTGCTCAAGCAGGTCAACCAGCGCAGCAAGCTTGCACCTTTAAGAATTTCATGGACTGTCGTCCAAATTCCTTCAGCGGCACAGAGGGGGCAGTGGGACTCCTCCACTGGTTTGAGAAGCTAGAATCTGTATTCGAAATGTGCGAGTGCCCTGAGGCTCGCAAGGTCAAGTTTGCCACCGGCACCTTGGAGGGAATAGCACTGACTTGGTGGAACGCCCAAGTTCAAATCTTAGGGTTGGCAGCTGCTAACGCCACACCCTGGAACGACTTTAAGGAACTCATTAAGAGGGAGTATTGCACGCGGGAAGACATACACAAGCTGGAAGACGAGCTGTACAATCTGAAAATGATTGGGTCAGAGATCGAAGCGTATACGAAACGGTCAAACGAGCTGGCAGTTCTGTGTCCAACTATGGTGGACCCTCCATACAAGCGCATTGAGTTGTATCTCAAGGGATTGGCGCCAGAGATTCAGAGCCACGTGACGTCGGCTAACCTTGAAAACATCCAGGAAATCCAACGCCTCGCTCATCGCATTACCGACCAGGCAGTGGATCAGAATAAACTACCAAAGCGTGTCAACGCTACTGTTACAGTCACTCCAGCTGCTACTTCTGCTACACCCAACGACAACAAACGGAAATGGGAAGGGGATTCCGAACAGTCTCAAGCACAGCAGCGCAGGACGAATGACTACCAGAATCCGAGTCAGCAATCATCTGGCAACCAGGAGCAGGGTGGGTACAGGGGAGTGCACCCACTATGTAACAAGTGTAACAAGCACCACAGTGGAAGGTGTCGCAAGGAACGTTGCCAGAGATGTTTCAAGATAGGGCACGAAGCCAAAGATTGCAGGAGCTCACGACCTGCAAACCAGAATCAGCAACTTCCACCACCAGTTCCTCAGAACCCACAGCAGCAGCAGCAGCCACAGCGTGGAAATCGGGGATGTTTCCAGTGTGGGGCAGAAGGTCATTACAAGCGCGATTGCCCACAGTTGAACCAGAATCAGAACAACAACAATAACCAGGGCAATGGGAACAACAACAACAACAATGGCAACGAGGCAAGGGGTCGAGCTTTCATGCTAGGACAAGGAGACGCTGTTTGAACTTATAACTCGTTTTGGGATTTCCTTTGTTATGTCTCTGTTACTCAAACAAAGTTTGGTTTGAACATGAATCGTACTGGGTTTTATGGATTATTTTAATTACTATACCTTATGTTTGCTTTGATGGATGGTTTGATATTATTTGAACGCCCCTGCCGTATTTAAGAACCTTATGAACAGGGTGTGCAAACCCTACCTAGACAAGTTCGTCATAGTATTCGTGAAGTCCACTTCCTAGGCCACGTAGTGAACAAGGATGGGATCCGTATCGATCCATCCAAGGTAACCTCGACCAGAAACTAGCCTGCACCACGTACTGCAGACGGGTTACGCAGGGATTTCTCGGAGATTGCTCAGCCACTTACGCTACTGACACAGAAGGGTGTCACCTATTGCTGGGAGAGCCCCAGGAGACTGCTTTTCAGCGCGACAAGGTTATCGCTTTCGCCTCTCGTCAACCCAAGATTCACGAGCACAACTACACAACGTACGATTTAGAGCTGGGAGCTGATGTGTTCGCGCTTAAGATATGGCGACACTACCTGTACGGTACCAGGTGCACGATTTACACCGATCACAGGAGTCTCGAGCATATTCTTGAGCAGAAGGATTTGAACATGCGTCAACGACGATGGGTTGAACTACTTAGCGACTACGAATGCGCCATCAAGAACCATCCAGGCAAGGCCAATGTTGTGGCGGACGCCCTCAGTCGGAAGGACACTCTACCTCAGCGCTTGCGAGCGCTACAGCTCACGATCCAGACTAGCCTTCCAGCACAGATACGAACTGCTCAGATAGAAGCACAGAAGCCCGAAAACGTCAAGGCTGAATGCCTTACGCGGCTCACGACAACGATTAGGACAGAAGGCAGACGGCGCCTACTATGTAACGGGGCGTAATTGGGTCCCACTTTATGGCGGTCTACGCGAACTTGTGATGGATGAAGCTCACAAGTCTCACTACTCAGTACATCCAGGGTCGGATAAAACGTACTACGACATCAGCACTACTTGTTGGTGGCCTAGCAGGAAGGCCCACATTGCTACATACGTCGGAAAATGCTTGACCTGTGTGAGAGTCAAGGTTGAATACCAGAAACCAACGGGCCTACTTCAACAGCCTAAGATACCTCAGTGGAAATGGGAAGAAATTTCCATGGATTTCGTTACAGGCCTACCTAGACCACAGCGTGGGAACGATACCATATGGGTGATCGTGGATCGACTCACCAAGTCTGCACACTTCCTACCTATAAAGGAAACGGACAAGTTCTCCACTCTCGCAGACGTTTATCTTAAAGAAGTTGTCTCGAGGCACGGGGTGCCCACATCTATCATTTCGGATCGCGATGCACGATTCACGTCAGAACTTTGGCAAGCAATGCACAAACCATTCGACTCACGATTTAACATGAGCACAGTAGCATACAAGCCGCTCCATTCGAGGCATTGTACGGGCGTAAATGCCGGTCACCTCTCTGTTGGGCAGAGGTGGGGGATAGTCAGATTACGGGTCCAGAGATTGTAATGGACGCCACGGAAAAAGATTGCACAAATACGACAACGCATGGCGGCAGCACGCGACCGTCAGAAAGCCTACGCGGACAAGCGTAGAAAGCCATTGGAAATTTCAGGTCGGGGACCATTCGAAGTCATAGAACGCATAGGCAGGGTAGCCTATAGATTGAACCTACCAGCTGAACTCGGGGCAGTTCACAATGTCTTTCAGGTATCGAACTATCGACGAGCGGTTGCAGTTCGTCGGGAAACCAGTTGAAATCACGGACCGGGATGTGAAGGTCCTCAAACACAAGAGAATCCCTCTTGTTCGAGTTCGTTGGAACTCCAACGTGGCCCAGAGTACACCTGGGAACGCGAAGACAGGATGACAGAAAAGTACCCCCAGTTATTCGAAACCAATGCTACCACTACTGAGGCTGAAGCTACTACTTCGGAATTTCGGGACGAAATTCCAGATCAACGGGGGGAGGATGTGACACCCCAGGAAAAACCAGTGAACGATTAAACTTACCTAGCTTCCTCAGTGAGTGCATACCAAATTTCGGGACGAAATTTCCAATTAGTTGGGGATAATGTGACAACCCGTACTCCAGAACTATGTTACTTGAACGAATACATGATATGTTATGTGTTACACGGTTGTGTGATTTCGTGATTATATTGAATGTTGCATGTTACGTGATTTAATGTGATTGCATATGTTATTACTTGAACCGATTAGTGAAACATTTACAAGAACCCACTCGGTCCATATGGTTGGACTCGAGACCATGAGAAAACCCATGTGGGGGTTTCGGCCCACATCCCTTGTACGTACATATATACACACATTACCTCTAGGGTTTTAGTTTTACAAAACTTAGCAATCAAGAACACACACACACACCAAACGCTCTCTCTCTCTCTCTCGATCGGAACACAAGGCAGCCGACTCTCTCAAGTCTTGAAGTTTCTTGTAATCGGATCATCCCTCGTGCACACTCTTTAATCGGTTAGTGTCTATGGTTGGTTGTTTATACTTGTTGATGATGTTTCTTGCATGATAATCTAGGGCTATTGTATGTGATTAATGATGTTCATGTAATCGGCTCATGTATAAATCGGATAGTGTTGGTATAGCTCGAACGGATTGATAATCATATTAGCAGATTTATTTACACAAAGGCTAGGGTGCATGCTAGATAAAATCGGCTGGTTTGATAAATCCGATTGCATGTTTGTTCGATTTAATTGCTATTGTTCTTGATGATAATATGAATGTATGATGGATCGGTTGTTATGCATTGTTTGATCGGATATGTTTATGTATTGTTTTAGACAAGTGTTCTTGATATGTTTGGTATTAGGGTTTATAAGAATTAATGTTGCATTTCCCTGTTTGATCGATGAATTCTTGAATGGCAAACTGTTAGTTGATAATTGATTTTCGGAAACTGTTAACGATGATTGAATTGCCTAAATGAATTGCATAAAATCAGGAAAGTCGTTACACACACGGTTGCGACTCGGTAATGCTCGTTGCGAGTCGGAACCCCACTCGAGACCAAACAACGACATCAGCCGCAATCATGGTTGCGAGTCCCGTTGCGACTCGTAACCGGACCATGATGAACCGAGACCAGCCATTGCGACTCGCAACCTACTGTTGCGACTCGTAATCTCCTGATGTGACTCGTAACCCGGTTGCGACTCGAGATCCCCGTTGCGACTCGAGACCGGCTATTACACATACACTGTTTTGGGCCTACTTTGTCACGGGCCCAATCGTACGACTGTTATGCTATTGGACTGCTTACCTGTTGGGCCGACATGCTATTTGGGTGAATACTATTGGGCCGGGTTATGGTTGGGACGAATACTTAGATTGTTTATCGATACGTGTACGTGTTTACCATGAATCCTTGTATGCTTGCAACGTGGTAACTTATGTGATACATACGTGCGATACTTGAACCGAACCTGACTTACATAATAAACCATGATAGGACGTGGTTGATCATTTACTTGCTACCTGTACTCTTTGTGTATCTGCCGAGCAATCCAAGGTGAGTTCACACAGCCAAGGCATGGGGTTCCCAGGGTGGGAATGGGATTGAATAAACTATACG
The DNA here is from genome assembly GCF_002127325.2 of Helianthus annuus. Lineage (NCBI taxonomy): Eukaryota > Viridiplantae > Streptophyta > Magnoliopsida > Asterales > Asteraceae > Helianthus > Helianthus annuus. The sequence goes on along the minus strand of NC_035438.2, from coordinate 110,009,940 downwards.
TACATACTTAGTTAACAGAACATAATGATATGAGTCCTCAGGGTGAGGGTGGTGAATGATAAGATACGACTAGACTAGTATACCAAATGAACTGATCTTCGCATACACGCCAGGGGTTGGCCGCGATATTATGACTATCATTCGCACACATGCCTTGGAAAGGCCGCGAACTATATACTAAAACTTCGCACACATGCCAGGGTGGCCGCGATACAAATATACATAGTCTAGAATACTTGAGAACTTTCCCTAATCTTCGCATACATGCCGAAAGGGCCCGCGATACGAACCAATGCTATACATGAACAATGAACGAACTAGTACGATGCATGATTAGATAAACGAACGCAATGCTTGCTATACTACTCCATTACTGAACTTACTTACTGTGAACTCGCTCAACTAGTTTGTTGATTATTTGCTGCATGCCTTGCAGGACCTTAGGTACATTATGGAGCTTGCACAGGGAGGAGCAGGTCGTTGTGGGCAAAGGATCATGAATGATGTTTCAACACTTATGTTAAATCATACATACTATTGTTTGGGTTACTTAAATGCTTCCGCTATACTTAACTACTTTATACGTTCAATATGATTGGTGGTTAGGATCCTGGTCATGTCACGCCTCCAAGCGGTGATACTCCGCGTGTGGATTTTATGGCGTACCGACAATTATTTCCGCAAGTGGTTATCTTGCATCCAAGTGATGTATAAAGTGATTCCGAGTTCCAAATTAGGCTTAACTAGCTCGCTAGATTCTTCGTTTTGTTGTTTCGTGACAAAAAATGTCGCCTACTAGTTCGTCGAGTCGCTAACGGACTAGTTTAGTGCATAGCGACGTAACGCCGGAAACTTGTGATTATGAACATTCCGTTGATATCATCTTATTGTTTTAGTGTTTTTCATCATTTGACATTATTCCGAAGTCCCTGAAATGCTTTGTTATAGGTTCGGACGAGTTAAAAATACTATATTTTAAGCCGAACGGACGTTTTTGAGATTAGGGCGTTATACCAGAAAGTCTTGTTTCTTTGCAAGATGTGTTTTCATAATAATGTTTTCTTATATAAATGGACTCATTTATGTTATCCGAGTGTCGTTTTTCAGTGTTTCGGTCTGATTTCACGGTTTGCTGGCATGACTTGTGTAACCGTGAATAGTGCACGCAATACTTTCTACCAACATTTTTAGGACATTGTTTTTTTTGTTTCGCCTTACGACAAAAACCAACATATGTTTTAGCTTTGTTTTCTTGTCCTAACACTGTTATCCAGTATACGACACGGTTACGTAATTAAATTACGCTAAATGCATGAGATTTAGAAATATAAATAGTGATTAGATTGTACGGAATTACCAGTTATTTGCCAGTTGTTACAATGAATTAGTTGTACATTAAGCTTAGATGGTAGTACGCACACAAGGTGTTTGATGAAATGCCTAAACGACAATAATATGTGAAATCCGTATCATACGCTTGAATGATGTGATGAATATGTATGGATTGTTTGATTTTATTAGTTTCGACTTAAGAATAGTTATGGAACGAACGAGAATCCTAGAAAAGAGTAAATTTAAATGATATTGGCATTAACTATGAAGATGTTGTTATGAACGGAATGGTATGTATATGTGTATATGTAACTATTTGATTATGCGACCAAATATGTCCTACAAAATAAGTATGAAGCATCGATGGCATAATGACTATGTTCTAACATGTTAATTTGTGAATGAATGTGTGCTTAAGTTGGAAATTGAAATGCTTGATGGTTGACTTTATGGAAAGTCAACAATGGTAGAAATGTTGTAAGGTGGATCTCTTATCATAAATGTACGATTTAGGAAGTCAAAGTGATGCATGGTATATTCATAGCGAGATATGTAATGGCGTGTTTATATTATGCGAGTAAAAAGGATCTCATTGTTAATCTATGCTATGAGTTGCAAGAAATCCACTAATGAAAGTCAATTGTTGAGCATAGATTTATTGTGATTGATGCTATGTGTGGCCTTGTTTACTAACAAGGGTATCAATGTATGGTCATATAAGGATAGATAGCGTGTCTACGGGCTCAAGTACGGAGGCTAGCGGTCAAAAGAAAGCATGGAACCTATGCTCGAACTTGGACGCTCAAGGTATGTGACATCCAACTCACTTCTTAGTATGCATAAGAACTTTCTTGTTTATAAATGAGGTGAAGTCATGTAAGGTATGAAATGATTGTTGGTATTGGGATAAGCATTGATCTAGATAGTCGAAGGTACATTGTGGGATCAAACGGGTCGAATAATTAAGAAATAGTGAGGTAACGGTAATAAAATTGTTAATGAATAAGGACCCGAGATAAGGTTTCTTAGTCTAATATGTAAGGAATTGTTTTACGAATGTTTAGGAACAAGTTTCAAGTGAAACGAATGCAAAACGAGCCAGTTATGCAAATTTTAGTATTAAAAATGAGGGCTGAACTGGGCATCACCGTAGCTTACAGTGCCCACCGTAAGCTATGGTGGGTGCTGGGAATTCTATTTCTGCCGTAAGGCAGTTTGAAGCTACCGTAGGGGTTTTGGGGGCCACCGTAAGCTACGGTAGCCACCGTAGCTTACGGTGGAGGTCTGATGCAAATGTGTAGTTTATGAAGTTCCTTGTCTTTCCTTCGATTTCGGACCCCGTGAACCCATTCCAAGCCTCGTTAAGTGTAACATTTGTGCCTGTAATCATCATGAACAGTTCAATTATCAATAAAATAATGTTATTTGATCCCAATGTTTGTTTCATTGTGTTTTGCATTTTTCATGTTTTGACTTTTGTTCAAATTCAAACTCTATATCGCTTTCTGGAGAATTATACGCAAACTGGTGCGTAAACGTACTCAGTTTAATGCGACAAATACTCCGGAACATCAACATATACTCAACATACCTTAAATAACCTTTACATAACTTAGAAATAAGTTTTGAAGGCTTTGGTATAGCAAAAACAAGTTAATTCGCTTACAGGGACTAAACTTGACAAACTGCGAAAGTATGCCAATTTGAACTGTAACGAACATTCCGGAACATGTCCATAAGTTAAACATACCATAAATATCCTTTACATAGCTTAGAAATAGGCTTTGAGGGGTTTGGTATGCAAAAATAAACTTTTGGATCATCCAGGGACTAAAAGTGTCAAAAAGTGCATAAGTTTGCACTTTCGCGCATAACTTACGTTCTGAATACATCCGGACATCCAAAAATTTATGTAAGCATTATAATATTGTGCCTTAGTGTTTGGCATGAGAAAAATCCATTCGTCGCGTCATTTGGATCGTCTTTCGCGCTTATGCGCATTCCGTCGTAATTAAGCGAACATCGCGATCGTACGGCCAAACGAACCGACATCCGACATATTTTTGGGCATGTTTCATGTCCACAATGTTTAGGCATCATTTTAGGGCCTTAAAGATGGCTTTACAGGACTTAAAAGGGCTGGAAATAGCTTAAAAACGTAACAGGGGCCAAATATGTAAATTCTGCAAGTGGTGCAGATCAGACGGGGCCAGGCGACCCGCGTAAGACCTGCACACACTTTCACGCGGGCCGCGTGGGGATGTCTAACAGAAAGATTTTGCATTTAATGCAGAATCTGGCCTTTCGTTCGATCAAAGGGCGATGCCTTTTCACCCAAATGAAGGGCCAAGGGTCAAGTTCACTGAACTTATCCACTGGACACATGTACGCACGTGATCAAGGCTCGATATTCGATAAAACGATCCTAACGGCTCCACTTTTCCTATAAATACCCCCCCCCCCCTTTAGTGTAAAAATCACAAAATCAGATCCTAAAGCTCTAAGTTGAAACCATTGTTTCATACCTGAGCTGTTTGGTCTTGATTTGCACTCAGGGACCCTCCGTAAGTCTTCTTTCGCTCTTTTATTCGCTTTTCGAGTCCGAAAGTCAACGTTTTGTTGACTTTCTGCATTGACCAGCTTATGGTCGATGCGAAGTTCATGGAACTTCATAACGTGAGCGTGATCACGATGGTCATGGTCCGTAGTGACCATACCTACTGATTACCCCGTTATCTAGGCTTAGTGACGAGTCGTAGTTTCGGCCAAAATGCGCATTCTTGCGTGTTTTGTAACCAAACTACTCGTGGGCATCAAAGCCGTTTGTTTTGATGCCAAACCTGTTTTCAAACTTAGTTAAGCATGTTCTAACATGCTTAGCTCGTCACTTTTAGTTTAGTGCTTATATAGGGTCGTAAGGTAAGCGATCTAAACCATCGCTTATCCTTTCGAACCCGACCCATTTGGTCGGTCATTAGGACCTGACCAAACACATTAGGTGACCATAGCTATAACCTTCCGAGGTTATACCTTGTGGTCACGATGTTAGGCGTTCCGAACGCGTTCTACGCGAACGACGCGTAAGGTGGCATAAGCTACCTCAACGGGTCGTGATGGACCGTAAGCACTTAGGTTAAGTTTCATTTTAGTATGTAGGCTTTGTTAAACCATATTACACGAGTCTCCATACTCGTTTGGTTTACGAACCCGCGTACTGTCCGATCCTTCCGATTTGGTCCGGTATATTAACATAAGCTACCTATTAGGTGCCGTTGATATTCCGTGATCTTTAGCATTATCTGGTTATTATACAAGGAACTCAAAGCAATCTCAGGTGAGTACATTGAACCCCTCTTTTACTGTTTTCCAAACTGTTTTGGGGTGAAACACATGTGCCTATCTGTTACATTCATGCTTTCCATGTTTTCACATCATATGCCTGCTATGTTGTTAGTACATTATAGTACACGATTTCATTACATTTCATGCTAAGTATGCCCATTGTGTGCGTACTTAGTACATTGATTTACATTACATTTTCTGTTGCATATGTTTACTCAGCATATGGACACATTGATTTACATAAACATTTCTGTTGCATATGTTTACTCAGCATATGGACACATTGGTTTACATAAACATTTCTGTTGCATATGTTTACTCAGCATATGGACACATTGATTTACATGAACATTTCTGTTGCATATGTTTACTCAGCATATGGACACATTGATTTACATAAACATTTCTGCTGCATATGTTTACTCAGCATATGGGCACATGCCTCCATTTTGTTATGACATTTGGTTTGTTTAACATGGGACAATACATTCATTAACACTAGCTACGCCGTTCGTTAGTAGGTAGTGGTACCATAGGAATTGACAACTCCCATTCCTGAAGTCCTGGGTTTGATAGGACTGGAAGGAATGACCGAATTCGATATACATAACTTAGATAAACCTTTAATTTGTTTAAGGGTTTATCGCCGCAGTCTCAAGGCTTGGATGTATGCATAGTTTACAATACCGCATAAATGTTAATATCAATAGAGCATGCATTTTCCGCAGAACATAACGTTGATTTAAACCACGTTTTACTTCAACGACTTGTTTTGTGCATATGGTTTAAGTTGATACATTTCGCTTACCATACATGATACATTTTGGGATTACATACTACATGATTTACATTGAACATAAACACGTCGACATTAACATATACATTTGATGGTTTACACTTGAGCATAAACACTTGACATGGATTACAATAACACTTGACATTTGGTTTGCACATGAACAATTTACATGGTGGATTGGTTTGGGTAAATGATTCAAGTAACGGGGCGTATGTAATATGATACAAACATGGTGGATACGCCGCTGGTACTTCCTATATATAAATGTTTGTATAATATTACATATCGTGGCGTTATTTAAGTCATTTCAGTTTAGACACATTACATTTTACATAAATAACATATTCTTCACAAGACATTATTTTCACAAACAACTTATCTTATTCAACTCATTTTACTTGGTTATTCGTTTAACCTTGCACTTATCTATACATATCATTTGATGTTATCGTTTTTCAAATGGTTTACAAAGCAAGACAAATTACAAGGTTCATGACTGACTGTTATTAAACATTCTTTAAACTCAAGTCATGAATCCCATTTTCACAAAACCTATGTATCTCACAGGCATTTTTATGCTGACGTACCTACTTTCACATGTGTTTTCAGGAGCTATTCCATAGGACGATGATCATGATTCTAGGGCGGACCTGTGCCTTAGAGCCTAAAAATGAAGTTAGAACTAGCATAATTATGTTTTGATTTCCGTACTCTCTTTCTAAAGACAATGTAGCACCCTTGTTTATAAATAAAATACAACTTGTATGCCATGGTTACGAAACAATTTAATTTTGTCCACGACACTCCCCGGCGTTTCCGCCGCGGTTGCATGTTATACGCGGCCGGGGTGTGACAGAAGAGTTGGTATCAGAGCCATTGGTTATAGGGAATTAGGTTATTAGTAATGCTTTGACCTAGACTATAACTTTCTAGGACCCTAACACAAGTTATCTTGTGTTTAGAGTTTAAAACATGCACATCACCTATCCTTAGGTGATAACCACAACGGGAACTTCGGTTCCGAATCCGCTTTGAAAATTAATCATCTGTTCTAGGATGATTGATTACTAGGTTTTGAACCCTCTGTTATAAGGTTTTGAACCCTCTGTTATATGGTTTTGAACCCCTTTGGATTTTCAAAAATCCTGTCAAAGTTTTGGGTTAATAGTGTGAACATGTGCGAACTGGAAGGGTGAATGCCTGTACCCTGAGTTTTCTGTCTAAGGCTAGAGTGTTCGTACAAATCCACATAATCGGACCAGTCACTCTTACCTGGGAACTCTTGGGGTGAGTGTTCACTTATAGGCGAGCATGTCTTCGCGATACACTAATTCTGACCCATTTACTTTGACTAGACATTTCACATCGCTTGTTTGCATTGCGATGCATAACCACCATCTTTGCTTTTATTGATTCTGTTTCATCTCATTCTCTACACCCAATCATCTCACTCGTTTCATTTCATGTTTTTCTCTTCTAGAATGCCTCCTCGACGCGACAACCAGATAGCTACTGCCGAGCTGGCGGAGATTATTGCGCAGCAGATGGCTGCTCAATTTCCGAATCTCTTTGCCCAATGGAACCAGGCCAACAACAACAATGGTACATGCAAATACAAGGATTTTAACCAGGCTAAGCCACTCAAGTTTAGTGGTTCTGAAGGAGCAACTGGGCTTCTTCAGTGGTCGCAAGGTCGAGTTTTCTTCGAGCTTGTTTCAGAAGAGGGCTCTTACATGGTGGAATGGGGTTATGAGAGATCAAGGTGCAGAAGTTGCTCTAGCTCAGACATGGGCTCAACTGAGAGCTCTTATGATGAGGGAGTTTTGTCCTCGTCATGAACAACGAGCGTTGGAGAAGGAATTTGATGAGTTGAGGCAAGATAGTGGCGAGCACAGGGCTTATACAGATAGGTTTGAGGAGCTGAGTCTTCTTTGCCCGACTATGGTTACCCCACTCGATAAGGCCATCGAAAGATACATCGACGGCCTACCTGACTCAGTACAAGATATCCTTACTGGTAGCAACCCTACCACACTCCGTCAGGCAATCGAGTTATCAGCGACACTGACTGAGTCGCAGATTCGAAAGAATAAACTACACAGGAAGGGTGACAAGGGCAAGAAGCAGTCGGCTGACAAGGAGGATAGTAAGAAAGGTCAGAACAAGAAGGGAAAGGACTCTGGTTCTTCAAGGGGGTCAAGGAAGCGTAAGGCTTCCCAAAATTTTGCTGTGACTGCCCAAGCTAACCAGGCAGCTCCCAACCAGCCTCCAGTGAAGAAACCCTATTCAGGAAGTGCACCTTTGTGCAATCGATGCAACAGTCACCACCAGCCACAATATCAGTGCCGTTTCTGTACTAACTGTGGGAAATCGGGTCATCTTGCCGATGTTTGTCGGTTTGCTCAGAATCACGCAGTCCAGAACCCTGCTCAACAGGTTGCTCAACAACAGGGTCAGGCTGCACGACCAAACTACCCACCAGGTGCATGTTATAATTGTGGGGATCTGACCCACTACAGAAATCGGTGTCCAAGACTAGTCAACCAGAACCAGAATGCAAACCAGAATCCGGCACCGGCTCGAGGTCGAGTCTTCAACATGAATCCACAAGAAGCACAAGCAGACAACGAGGTGGTGAACGGTACGTTCTTTATTAATAATCAGCCAGCATCTGTTCTTTTTGATTCGGGTGCTGACAAGAGCTTTGTGTCATTGTCTTTTGAGACAATGCTTCGCGTGTCTAGAACGAAACTAGGTAAACCTTTGACAGTAGAGGTTGCCAGTGGTGAACCCATTGTTCTTAATTCCGTTCTACACAACTGCCAGTTGAACCTTAACGACCATATTTTTCCTATTGACCTCACGCCAATGCAACTTGGAAGCTTCGACGTTATTGTGGGAATGGATTGGTTATCCAAGCATCGCGCAGAGATAGTTTGTTCTGAGAAGATTGTTCGTGTACCGCTATCGACAGGTGAGATCCTACAGGTCCATGGTGAGAAACCTGCCAGTGGTCTCAAACTCATGTCCTGTTTTAAAGCACGGAAGTATCTGCGAAAGCACTATGTAGCCTTTTTAGCACATGTTACAGCAGATAAGGGCAAGGGTAAGTCTATTTCAGATATTCCTGTCGTTCGGGATTATTCCGAAGTATTCCCTGAAGACTTACCTGGTCTACCTCCAGCACGCCAAGTCGAGTTCCGTATTGACCTCGTACCTGGTGCAAATCCCATTGCCAGAGCTCCATATCGTCTTGCACCGTCTGAGATGCAAGAGTTATCTAAGCAGCTTCAGGAGCTCTCCGACAAAGGTTCATCTGTCCTAGCTTTTCACCTTGGGGTGCTCCCGTTCTCTTTGTAAAGAAGAAGGATGGATCTTTTAGGATGTGTATCGATTATCGTGAGCTTAACAAGCTTACCATCAAGAATCGATATCCCCTACCTCGCATTGATGATCTCTTTGATCAATTGCAAGGTGCTTCATACTTTTCAAAGATTGATCTACGATCTGGATATCACCAGCTCCGTGTGCATGAAGAAGATATTCCAAAGACAGCGTTCCGTACTCGTTATGGACATTACGAGTTCACAGTCATGCCATTCGGTTTGACTAATGCTCCTGCTGTTTTCATGGACTTAATGAATAGGGTCTACAAGCCTTATTTAGATAAGTTCATCATTGTTTTCATTGACGACATTTTGATATATTCTAAGACGCGAGCTGATCATGAGCAACATCTCTGTCTTACTTTGGAACTCCTAAAGAAAGAACAACTTTTCGCCGAATTCTCCAAGTGTGAATTCTGGCTTAAAGAGGTTCAATTCTTGGGACATATTGTCAACGAACAAGGTATTCATGTAGATCCCTCCAAGATCAGTGCGATTAAGGATTGGGATACTCCTACTACCCCTACTGAAGTTCGTTCTTTTCTTGGTCTAGCGGGTTATTACCGCCGCTTCATAGAAAATTTCTCGAAGATTGCAGTTCCTCTAACTGCTCTAACTCAGAAGAACAAGCCATTTGATTGGGGAGTCAAACAAGAGGAAGCATTTCTGACTTTGAAACAAAAGCTTTGCGACGCGCCTGTCCTAACATTGCCTGAGGGCAATGATGATTTCGTCGTTTATTGCGACGCATCCAAATTAGGACTTGGCTGCGTCCTGATGCAAAGAAACAAAGTCATAGCATACGCATCAAGGCAATTGAAGATACATGAGAAGAACTACACCACTCATGATCTTGAGTTGGGTGCAGTTGTCTTCGCTCTCAAAATCTGGAGACACTATTTGTACGGCACAAAATGTGTGGTTTTCACAGACCACAAAAGTCTTCAACATATCTTCAACCAGAAAGAACTCAACATGAGACAAAGACGTTGGGTCGAACTTCTAAACGACTACGACTGCGAGATTCGCAACCATCCTGGTAAGGCGAATGTCGTAGCCGATGCATTAAGTCGCAAGGAACGTACTAAGCTTCATTGTGTACGTGTCCAATCTGTTATTCAAACCGATATCCAAGCCCGTATTTCTCAGGCTCAACAATCTTGTATTTCACAAGGTTTGATGGATAAGGAATTTCCTTATCACATAACACCTGCTCTTGAATTGAAAGACAATGGATCGTATTATTTCATGGACCGTTTGTGGGTCCCAAGCCAAGATAATCTTCGTACCTTGCTTATGGATGAAGCCCATAAGTCTCGTTATTCTATTCATCCTGGCTCAGATAAGATGTATAAGGATCTTCGTATTCAGTATTGGTGGCCTGGTATGAAGAAAGACATTGCCTTGTACGTATCCAAATGCCTTACTTGTCTCAAGGTTAAGGCTGAACATCAGCGTCCTTCCGGATTATTAGAGCAACCGGAGATCCCAGTTTGGAAATGGGAAAACATTACTATGGATCTCATTACTAAACTTCCGCGCACAAAGAAAGGTCACGATGCCATCTGGGTAATCGTTGATCGTCTTACCAAATCAGCGCATTTCTTGCCAATCCGTGAGGATTTTTCGGCTGACAAACTTGCTCAAATCTACGTGGATGAAATTGTAGCTAGACATGGTGTTCCTTTGAGCATCATTTCTGACAGAGATGCTCGTTTCACTTCTCACTTTTGGAGAACCATGCAATCTGCTATGGGGTCTCAACTTAATCTGAGCACAGCTTATCATCCGCAAACGGATGGTCAATCTGAAAGAACAATCCAGACACTGGAGGATATGCTTAGAGCTTGTGTGATAGACTTTGGTGGTAGTTGGGATTCACATCTTCCATTGATTGAATTCTCCTACAACAACAGTTATCACTCCAGCATCAACATGGCTCCTTTCGAGGCTCTCTATGGTCGAAAATGTCGTTCACCAGTCTGCTGGAATGAGATTGGCGAGGCTCAGCTTACTGGACCTGCCCTCATTTTAGAGACAACAGAAAAGGTAAAGAAAGTTCGTGATAACCTTCAGACAGCTAGAAACCGTCAAAAGAGTTACGCGGACCTAAAACGCAAACCCTTGGATTTTCAAGTCGGTGATCGTGTATTACTTAAGGTCTCACCTTGGAAAGGTGTGATCAGATTTGGAAAGAAAGGAAAACTTGCACCTAGATATGTTGGACCATTCAAGATCGTCGAAAGAATCGGTAAGGTAGCCTACAGACTTGAGTTACCTCCTGAACTTGGAAATGTTCATCCAACCTTTCACGTGTCCAATCTCAAGAGGTGTTTAGCTGATGAAAACCTCCACATACCGCTTGACGAAATTCGTGTTGATAAAACACTGAAGTTTGTTGAGAAACCGGTAGAAATCATGGAACGTGAAGTCAAGTGGCTTAAACGCAAGCGCATTCCTTTGGTCAAGGTTCGTTGGGAATCTAAGCGTGGACCCGAGTTTACTTGGGAACGTGAAGATCAAATGAAGGCAAAATACCCGCATCTTTTTCCACGAGTTTCCTCTAAATAAATTTCGGGACGAAATTTCCACAAGTAGGGGAGACTGTAACATTTGTGCCTGTAATCATCATGAACAGTTCAATTATCAATAAAATAATGTTATTTGATCCCAATGTTTGTTTCATTGTGTTTTGCATTTTTCATGTTTTGACTTTTGTTCAAATTCAAACTCTATATCGCTTTCTTGAGAATTATACGCAAACTGGTGCGTAAACGTACTCAGTTTAATGCGACAAATACTCCGGAACATCAACATATACTCAACATACCTTAAATAACCTTTACATAACTTAGAAATAAGTTTTGAAGGCTTTGGTATAGCAAAAACAAGTTAATTCGCTTACAGGGACTAAACTTGACAAACTGCGAAAGTATGCCAATTTGAACTGTAACGAACATTCCGGAACATGTCCATAAGTTAAACATACCATAAATATCCTTTACATAGCTTAGAAATAGGCTTTGAGGGGTTTGGTATGCAAAAATAAACTTTTGGATCATCCAGGGACTAAAAGTGTCAAAAAGTGCATAAGTTTGCACTTTCGCGCATAACTTACGTTCTGAATACATCCGGACATCCAAAAATTTATGTAAGCATTATAATATTGTGCCTTAGTGTTTGGCATGAGAAAAATCCATTCGTCGCGTCATTTGGATCGTCTTTCGCGCTTATGCGCATTCCGTCGTAATTAAGCGAACATCGCGATCGTACGACCAAACGAACCGACATCCGACATATTTTTGGGCATGTTTCATGTCCACAATGTTTAGGCATCATTTTAGGGCCTTAAAGATGGCTTTACAGGTCTTAAAAGGGCTGGAAATAGCTTAAAAACGTAACAGGGGCCAAATATGTAAATTCTGCAAGTGGTGCAGATCAGACGGGGCCAGGCGACCCGCGTAAGACCTGCACACACTTTCACGCGGGCCGCGTGGGGATGTCTGACAGAAAGATTTTGCATTTAATGCAGAATCTGGCCTTTCGTTCGATCAAATGGCGATGCCTTTTCACCCAAATGAAGGGCCAAGGGTCAAGTTCACTGAACTTATCCACTGGACACATGTACGCACGTGATCAAGGCTCGATATTCGATAAAACGATCCTAACGGCTCCACTTTTCCTATAAATACCCCCCCCCCCTTTAGTGTAAAAATCACAAAATCAGATCCTAAAGCTCTAAGTTGAAACCATTGTTTCATACCTGAGCTGTTTGGTCTTGATTTGCACTCGGGGACCCTCCGTAAGTCTTCTTTCGCTCTTTTATTCGCTTTTCGAGTCCGAAAGTCAACGTTTTGTTGACTTTCTGCATTGACCAGCTTATGGTCGATGCGAAGTTCATGGAACTTCATAACGTGAGCGTGATCACGATGGTCATGGTCCGTAGTGACCATACCTACTGATTACCCCGTTATCTAGGCTTAGTGACGAGTCGTAGTTTCGGCCAAAATGCGCATTCTTGCGTGTTTTGTAACCAAACTACTCGTGGGCATCAAAGCCGTTTGTTTTGATGCCAACCCTGTTTTTAAACTTAGTTAAGCATGTTCTAACATGCTTAGCTCGTCACTTTTAGTTTAGTGCTTATATAGGGTCGTAAGGTAAGCGATCTAAACCATCGCTTATCCTTTCGAACCCGACCCATTTGGTCGGTCATTAGGACCTGACCAAACACATTAGGTGACCATAGCTATAACCTTCCGAGGTTATACCTTGTGGTCACGATGTTAGGCGTTCCGAACGCGTTCTACGCGAACGACGCGTAAGGTGGCATAAGCTACCTCAACGGGTCGTGATGGACCGTAAGCACTTAGGTTAAGTTTCATTTTAGTATGTAGGCTTTGTTAAACCATATTACACGAGTCTCCATACTCGTTTGGTTTACGAACCCGCGTACTGTCCGATCCTTCCGATTTGGTCCGGTATATTAACATAAGCTACCTATTAGGTGCCGTTGATATTCCGTGATCTTTAGCATTATCTGGTTATTATACAAGGAACTCAAAGCAATCTCAGGTGAGTACATTGAACCCCTCTTTTACTGTTTTCCAAACTGTTTTGGGGTGAAACACATGTGCCTATCTGTTACATTCATGCTTTCCATGTTTTCACATCATATGCCTGCTATGTTGTTAGTACATTATAGTACACGATTTCATTACATTTCATGCTAAGTATGCCCATTGTGTGCGTACTTAGTACATTGATTTACATTACATTTTCTGTTGCATATGTTTACTCAGCATATGGACACATTGATTTACATAAACATTTCTGTTGCATATGTTTACTCAGCATATGGACACATTGGTTTAAATAAACATTTCTGTTGCATATGTTTACTCAGCATATGGACACATTGATTTACATGAACATTTCTGTTGCATATGTTTACTCAGCATATGGACACATTGATTTACATAAACATTTCTGCTGCATATGTTTACTCAGCATATGGGCACATGCCTCCATTTTGTTATGACATTTGGTTTGTTTAACATGGGACAATACATTTATTAACACTAGCTATGCCGTTCGTTAGTAGGTAGTGGTACCATAGGAATTGACAACTCCCATTCCTGAAGTCCTGGGTTTGATAGGACTGGAAGGAATGACCGAATTCGATATACATAACTTAGATAAACCTTTAATTTGTTTAAGGGTTTATCGCCGCAGTCTCAAGGCTTGGATGTATGCATAGTTTACAATACCGCATAAATGTTAATATCAATAGAGCATGCATTTTCCGCAGAACATAACGTTGATTTAAACCACGTTTTACTTCAACGACTTGTTTTGTGCATATGGTTTAAGTTGATACATTTCGCTTACCATACATGATACATTTTGGGATTACACACTACATGATTTACATTGAACATAAACACGTCGACATTAACATATACATTTGATGGTTTACACTTGAGCATAAACACTTGACATGGATTACAATAACACTTGACATTTGGTTTGCACATGAACAATTTACATGGTGGATTGGTTTGGGTAAATGATTCAAGTAACGGGGCGTATGTAATATGATACAAACATGGTGGATACGCCGCTGGTACTTCCTATATATAAATGTTTGTATAATATTACATATCGTGGCGTTATTTAAGTCATTTCAGTTTAGACACATTACATTTTACATAAATAACATATTCTTCACAAGACATTATTTTCACAAACAACTTATCTTATTCAACTCATTTTACTTGGTTATTCGTTTAACCTTGCACTTATCTATACATATCATTTGATGTTATCGTTTTTCAAATGGTTTACAAAGCAAGACAAATTACAAGGTTCATGACTGACTGTTATTAAACATTCTTTAAACTCAAGTCATGAATCCCATTTTCACAAAACCTATGTATCTCACAGGCATTTTTATGTTGACGTACCTACTTTCACATGTGTTTTCAGGAGCTATTCCATAGGACGATGATCATGATTCTAGGGCGGACCTGTGCCTTAGAGCCTAAAAATGAAGTTAGAACTAGCATAATTATGTTTTGATTTCCGTACTCTCTTTCTAAAGACAATGTAGCACCCTTGTTTATAAATAAAATACAACTTGTATGCCATGGTTACGAAACAATTTAATTCTGTCCACGACACTCCCCGGCGTTTCCGCCGCGGTTGCATGTTATACGCGGCCGGGGTGTGACATTAAGCATTTATAATGTTCCTCAACCCTACCAAATGGCTAGGTGAGTTACGGGTGAGCATGGAACTCATTCTTAAGACCCGAAACATACCCAAATGACACTTAAAAAGTGTTTGTAATGGGAAAGTAAGATCGGGATGTGGGAGCGAGTAAACAGGGTAATGAACTAAGCATTAGATATGTATGTAAAGATTTAACTTTATTCTAATACGCTTAAACTAATAAGTAATCAGGAATAAGAGTAAGTATGAATGTAAATTTGTTCATACATGTTATACGAAGGTTTGTAATTAAGATACGGCAGTAATTCGTGGGGAATTAGATAAGTGGTATGTACGAGTTGGTAGGTATGAATGAATGTATTTATGGATTTATGTAAGTATATGTACGTGTGAGTGAAGGTATACATGTGAGTAGTTATGATTCGTTTTATATATGCATGCAAGTATGTTTGTATATCTGTATGCCAGTAGGTAAGTTCATATGCTCGTATGTTTTCAATACGATTGAGTATTGACACTAATGACAGTGTACCTAGAGAATGTAGAATAATGCAGGTACATTGTTGAAGTCTCACCAGGGAGTAGATACTCAGACAGAAATGCCTAAATGCAAAGGACTTACGAATGGAAAGTGAAAGTGAAAGTTTATGAATATTGTTACATACATAATGTGTACTAACGTTTAAAATTTTATGGTAAGTGTAGGTTGTACGAGTCATGGAGGATCACCGAGGCGTGGAGATCGAAGACCGAGTCATAAGTTAGATTGTACGGGAATGCTTGGATAACTAATTTAGTGGACATAGTTTATGTTTTTATTTTGTAAAGGAGTTCGATTGTTGTATTCATTGTAAATGTGTCACCTTAAAAATGAACTTCAAGTATGTTAAGACATTCATAATGAAAGAAATTTTATGGTACGTATTTTCCGCTGCGTCTTTTCTGTTAAAGCGTGTTAGGGCGTTACAAGTTGGTATCAGAGCCATGGTTTGAGAGAAATCAAGTATGAGGAGGTAAATACTTGAACTCAAGCCTGTGTGCTCTTGTGACAAGGACCCGTACAATCTAAGACTCGATCAAGATCTAAGGGTAGAAGCCAAGGTAAGTATGTGCTTAAGTATGTATTTGAAGATAACTAACAGTATGTTATGTGTAAGGTCAGCATGATTGCTTGGAAAGGATAATCTGTAAATGCGGCCTAACGCTAGCACCAAGGTATGTAATGTGACATATTGACCGAGGTACGTAGATTTAGCTTATGGGTGCATGAAATGGTATAATTAAGCAAGTGAAAGAAAATTTTAAATGAAATATAATAATGAAATAGTAAGGAAGTTTTGAAAATGATACACGTGCCGAAACTTAATTCTTCGGACATAAGGTGGCGATTACACGAGAAACGAAACTAGTATGTGGATTGTGTACTTGGCCAGTACTCAAGAAACATATGACGTTTGTGAGACCGTGATAATTGTTACAGGTATGTCCGTTGGAATTAGGTAGTAGGTGGACGTGTGGGTAAGGAGGAACGAAAGACTTTCAGGAATGAGAGTATGAATGATATGTTAGAATCCGTGAGAGGGATTCGAAGCATGAAAGTAATGAAGTATGAATGCAACGCTTGAATCCGCGAGACGGATTCAAGGAAAGAAAGGCGTAAAGGAAATGTTTGAATCCACGAGACGGATCCAAAGAATGAAAGATGTGAATGCAATGTTTGAATCCGCGAGACGGATTCAAAACATAGAAGGTACGCGAAGTATGAATAATGTGTTTGAATCCGCGAAACAGATTTAAGATATAAAAAGGATGAAATTGGTCCACATCAGAATGTGTCGATAGTTTGACAGTGATTGTGTCGAATGAGTCATATGGGTAAATGTAAAGTAAATAAACAAAAGAATGATTGTAATGGGCATGCAGACCTAAGTTGTAAAACGAAAGAAGGAAGTTTTGAACAAGTTATGTGTTAAATGTGTTAGGAATCGACTCTTATGAGTCAGAATGAATGACAGGCTATGACCCAGACAATGGTTTAAGTATGAACAAGAAGGTTAAGTTTGTTAAGAATACCAAAATGATGTAATGAATGTCTTTGTAAGTAAGCATGAATGGAAGGAAGCACGAATGTATACCTCAATGCATCTATGATAAGTAAGAAAATTCAATTTAACCTTAAAAGGTCAAACTGCAAAGGTTGACGAAATAAGTAACTAAAAAGAAAGAATTGCGTGTAAGAAATGGAATGTAAGATATGTTATAGCATGTACGCAGGAAATATGTAAAAGAATTATAGGTGACTAATCACCTAGTAGACTCTGTATTTGAATGAGATATGCTAACCGCCTATTTTGTAGGTGGTGATGTTAGAATTCCGAGGGTGATGAAACCAATTGAATTGGGTGAAGGTGTGCACGAGCACGAGCGGAAGCACACTACACGGATGAAGGAAATCTGGCCGGGTATGTCGAGTACTCGTGAAGAAGCGGATAGATCTGGTTTGCGGACTATCGAATTATGCATCGAAATCGAGGTTAGTAAAAGGTGTAATTCATGTTGGATAGGTATGAATTGGTAGGTTGAGAAAGACCTACGAAATGACTGATAGGGTATGTATGTTATGGTATGTAAAGTTTAATTTTTAACAATTGACATAAGAAGAAAGTATGTCAATAAAAAGTAAATTTCAGAAGTTTGAGTGGGAAATTTTGAGTATTTATCACACTTTTGTATGATGAATCTGTAGGGCATGTTTATTTAAGTAGATTAAGTAATGCAGGAATTAAGAGTAGTTGTAACATAAGATGAATGGGATAATTTGAAGGTAATGTAAAGGTACACATGATACAAGTAAATACAGAAACATAGAATGATGTTAACTTTGTAGTAAAAGCATGTATAGGTATAGAATGCAATTTTAAGAGATGAGATGAAGGTATTAGACCCATTATAAACGGATCATATGAATATACGTGTTATTACAAGTTCGAATAAATATGGATATTGACCTGTTACAAACGGGTCAAGGAAATGAGAATGTTATGTGAAAGTATGGTATGGATAGTAAGAGCTTATTAGGAATAAGTCAGTTATATGAATGATTTATGAATCAAGGATAGATAATTACCTATCATGATGAGGTACCAGTCAAAGTTAGACATATATGTGTGTGTATAAATTACGAAATAAGGGTGTATAGTTGACGAAAATAATAAGAATATTGAGATGAACAAAAAGATATATAATACACATGAAGTATTAGTATTGGAATGATGAATAAACCACTAACTAAGAAGTACGTTAGAAGCTAGCACTTTTAGTGAAAGCAACACTAATAAGAACTCCGGGATGAGTTGTGGAAAATAGAAGACTGTCATTGAGGTGGGCTAGTGGTCGTGTTGATGATGTAGGGAGAAAGGATAATAAGTGTATGATGAAAATGAGAAAGGTTTCGGGGAAGAAACCTCATTTAAGGGGGGTAGACTTGTAACACCCCAAAAACCGAATGTTTATATTTTTGTATGTTCCTTTAGGATAAATTATGAAATAAGTAACTAGACTAATTAACCTAGTTAAGGGAAAGGTAAAGAGCTAAGGAAATATAAAAATGGTGCCAACTATGTTTAACTATCAAACATGAGGGACTAAAGTGAGGTAAAATGAAAGTTGAGGTTATATGTATAAAATATACACACAAACACACACACGTACATGTGTTCTGGAAGAAGCCAGGAAGCTCCATGAGAGCTCAAGAACCCTAATCAAGAAATCATCAAATTGAAAGGTTAAATGAAGCTTAAACTCATAACCGAGCACGGATTATTGATCACCTTCACAAGGGGATCCCAAGGTATGTCTTAAAAGTTAGATTTATGATTATGCCTGAAGTGGGTTATGTTGTAAATTTCGAAATTGTATGAAATTGAGTATGAGTATGTGTTAGAATCCTCATTTGGAACATGAAATAGGCATGGTTTGGGTTAAATTGATGTTTATTTGTGAAACCCATTTGGTTATGGTGATGATGACAACTTGAATGATCACCCATGTCCAATTCTTGCTTAATATTGATGTATTTTGGCATGCATGATAGATTCTTGTTAGAGGAATTGAAAGAAATGTGATACTAGTATGTTTAATGATTATGTAGAAATGATTCATGATGATTAGAAAGAGGGATTTTGGTGAATTATGTATGAGGTTAGAAGGATATGCATGAATTAGCTGTACATTAAGCTTAGATGGTAGTACGCACACAAGGTGTTTGATGAAATGCCTAAACGACAATAATATGTGAAATCCGTATCATACGCTTGAATGATGTGATGAATATGTATGGATTGTTTGATTTTATTAGTTTCAACTTAAGAATAGTTATGGAACGAACGAGAATCCTAGAAAAGAGTAAATTTAAATGATATTGGCATTAACTATGAAGATGTTGTTATGAACGGAATCGTATGTATATGTGTATATGCAACTATTTGATTATGCGACCAAATATGTCCTACAAAATAAGTATGAAGCATGGATGGCATAATGACTATGTTCTAACATGTTAATTTGTGAATGAATGTGTGCTTAAGTTGGAAATTGAAATGCTTGATGGTTGACTTTATGGAAAGTCAACAATGGTAGAAATGTTGTAAGGTGGATCTATTATCATAAATATACGATTTAGGAAGTCAAAGTGATGCATGGTATATTCATAGCGAGATATGTAATGGCGTGTTTATATTATGCGAGTAAAAAGGATCTCATTGTTAATCTATGCTATGAGTTGCAAGAAATCCACTAATGAAAGTCAATTGTTGAGCATAGATTTATTGTGATTGATGCTATGTGTGGCCTTGTTTACTAATAAGGGTATCAATGTATGGTCATATAAGGATAGATAGCATGTCTACGGGCTCAAGTACGGAGGCTAGCGGTCAAAAGAAAGCATGGAACCTATGCTCGAACTTGGACGCTCAAGGTATGTGACATCCAACTCACTTCTTAGTATGCATAAGAACTTTCATGTTTATAAATGAGGTGAAGTCATGTAAGGTATGAAATGATTGTTGGTATTGGGATAAGCATTGATCTAGATAGTCGAAGGTACATTGTGGGATCAAACGGGTCGAATAATTAAGAAATAGTGAGGTAACGGTAATAAAATTGTTAATGAATAAGGACCCGGGATAAGGATTCTTAGTCTAATATGTAAGGAATTGTTTTACGAATGTTTAGGAACAAGTTTCAAGTGAAACGGATGCAAAACGAGCCAGTTATGCAAATTTTAGTATTAAAAATGAGGGTTGAACTGGGCATCACCGTAGCTTACGGTGCCCACCGTAAGCTACGGTGGGTGCTGGGAATTCTATTTCTGCCATAAGGCAGTTTGAAGCTGCCGTAGGGGTTTTGGGGGCCACCGTAAGCTACGGTAGCCACCGTAGCTTACGGTGGAGGTCTGATGCAAATGTGTAGTTTATGAAGTTCCTTGTCTTTCCTTCGATTTCGGACCCCGTGAACCCATTCCAAGCCTTGTTAAGCATTTATAATGTTCCTCAACCCTACCAAATGGCTAAGTGAGTTACGGGTGAGCATGGAACTCATTCTTAAGACCCGAAACATACCCAAATGACACTTAAAAAGTGTTTGTAATGGGAAAGTAAGATCGGGATGTGGGAGCGAGTAAACGGGGTAATGAACTAAGCATTAGATATGTATGTAAAGATTTAACTTTATTCTAATACGCTTAAACTAATAAGTAATCAGGAATAAGAGTAAGTATGAATGTAAATTTGTTTATACATGTTATACGAAGGTTTGTAATTAAGATACGGCAGTAATTCATGGGGAATTAGATAAGTGGTACGTACGAGTTGGTAGGTATGAATGAATGTATTTATGGATTTATGTAAGTATATGTACGTGTGAGTGAAGGTATACATGTGAGTAGTTATGATTCGTTTTATTTATGCATGCAATTATGTTTGTATATCTGTATGCCAGTAGGTAAGTTCGTATGCTCGTATGTTTTCAATACGATTAAGTATTGACACTAATGACAGTGTACCTTGAGAATGTAGAATAATGCAGGTACATTGTTGAAGTCTCACCAGGGAGTAGATACTCAGACAGAAATGCCTAAATGCAAAGGACTTACGAATGGAAAGTGAAAGTGAAAGTGAAAGTTTATGAATATTGTTACATACATAATGTGTACTAACGTTTGAAATTGTATGGTAAGTGTAGGTTGTACGAGTCACGGAGGATCACCGAGGCGTGGAGATCGAAGACCGAGTCACAAGTTAGATTGTACGGGAATGCTTGGATAACTAATTTAGTGAACATAGTTTATGTTTTTATTTTGTAAAGGAGTTCGATTGTTGTATTCATTGTAAATGTGTCACCTTAAAAATGAACTTCAAGTATGTTAAGACATTCATAATGAAAGAAATTTTATGGTACGTATTTTCCGCTGCGTCTTTTCCGTTAAAGCGTGTTAGGGCGTTACACCAAGCTGGTACGATATGTGCCAATTACCCTTATTCTTGTGTCGCGTACACAACTCTTAACTGTGTGCTGTGTTTATTTTCTCCTTTAGGTCAGCAAGCCTATCCGAATCAAAACAATCCACCTGCTTGTACGTTTAAGACGTTCAAGGATTGTAAGCCACAGATCTTCAGTGGGACTGAAGGGGCTGTAGGACTTCTGCGTTGGTTTGAGAAAGCAGAATCAGTGTTTGTGATGTGTAACTGTCTTGCTAGGGACAGAGTGAAGTATGCTATAGGCACGCTCGAGGATGGTGCCTTGACCTGGTGGAATGCCCAAGTCCAGATGCTGGGCATTGAGATGGCAAATGCCACTACTTGGGACGATTTTAAGGAGCTGATGCGTGAAGAATACTGTCCTCGTGACGAAATTCAGAAACTGGAGAATGAGTATTGTGATCTGAAGATGGTGAGGTTGGAGATCGAGGCATTTACGAAACGATCTCATGAACTAGCAATTTTGTGCCCTAACTTGTCACGACCTCCACACCGAAGAATCGATCTGTATCTCAAGGGATTAGCCCCGCAGGTTAAGGGCTTCGTTACGGCATCGAACCTCAATAACTTACCTCAGATTATCCGTTTGGCTCACAAGATCACCGATCAGGAGGTGGAGCATGGCTCACTACCACCGCGTGTTTCTGCCACTACTGCTGCTGCTACAGTTACCACACCTGCTAGTGATAACAAGCGTAAATGGAACGATGCCGATAAAGCAACCAGTGCAAGTCAATCTCAGAAAAGGCCTGACAACAGCAATAACCGTAGTTTCAGTCAGTCGTCCTCAGTTAATCAAAGCTAGGGCAACAGTTTGGGTCAAGGTTCTTACGCGGGAAAACTACCAAAATGCAATAAGTGCAACTATCACCATCGGGGACAGTGTACCCGAGTATGTCACAGGTGCAACAAAGTGGGGCATATGGCCAGGGATTGTAGGATTTCACTTCCGAACCAGCAGCAGCAGCACACCCCGCAACAGCAACAACCACAACAGCAGGAAAGGCAACAGCCCCAGCAAAATCGTGGAGACCGTAAGGGATGCTTTCAGTGTGGAGCCGAGGGTCACATCAGGCGAGACTGCCCTTAACTAAATCAAAATGCTGGTGGCAACAACAATGGGAACAATAACAACAGAAACAACAACAATGGGGGCAATGGTGGAAATGGCGCGCATGGGAGAGTGTTCACTATTGGAGCTGGGGAAGCTCGTAACGATGGCAATGTTGTGACTGGTACGTTTTCTGTGAACAATCTGATTGCTTCTGTTTTATTCGACTCTGGTGCCGATTGGAGTTATGTGTCGTTGGAGTTCAGTCGTCGGTTAGGATTGACTCCCACACCTCTTGTAAATAAGTATGTAGTAGAGTTAGCTGATGGTAAGTCGATTGAAGCTTCTCATGTCATATTTGGTTGTAAACTTGATCTCATGGGTCAAGTGTTCGATATTGACCTACTCCCCGTTACTCTTGGAAGCTTTGATGTGGTCGTTGGCATGGATTGGTTGTCCAAGCATCAAGCAGAAATTCTCTGTAAAGAGAAATTCGTGCGTATTCCTCTCTCCAGTGGGGAATCCTTATCAGTACAGGGGCATCGTAGTGGTGCCATGGTTGGCATCATCTCAGTCATGAAATCCCAGAAGTGTCTACGAAAGGGCTACCCTGCTATTCTAGCTCTTGTCACCGATTCACAACCTGTAGAAAGAAAGATCGAGGACCTTCCAGTTGTTCGTGAGTTTCCTGACGTGATCCCTGAAGAGTTACCTGGTTTACCTCCACATTGTTAGGTGGAATTTCAGATTGACCTTATACCAGGAGCAGCTCCGATTACCCGTGCTCCTTACCGTCTTGCACCAGGAGAGTTGCAAGAGCTGTCAAACCAACTTCAAGAACTGTTGGATAGAGGTTTTATCCGACCTAGTTCTTCGCCTTGGGGAGCCCCAGTTTTGCTTGTGAAGAAGAAAGACAGGTCCTTCCGCATGTGTATAGATTATCGAGAAATCAACAAGGTAACAGTTAAGAACCGCTATCCTTTGCCGCGTATCGACAACTTGTTTGACCAGTTGCAGGGGTCAAGTTTCTACTCGAAGATCGACTTAAGATCGGGCTATCATCAGATGAGAGTCCGGGAGGAGGATGTCCCTAAGACAGCTTTTCGAACACGATATGGTCACTATGAGTTTTTGGTTATGCCATTTGGGTTGACATACGCACCAGTGGTCTTCATGGACCTCATGAACCGTGTATGCAAGCCATACCTTGATGATTTCGTTATTGTGTTCATCGACGACATTCTGATCTACTCAAAGAGCAAGGAGGATCACGAGCGACATTTGCGTCTTATTTTGGAACCCCTGAGGAAGGAACAGCTCTACGCTAAACTTTCTAAGTGTGACTTCTGGATTCGAGAGGTACACTTCCTTGGCCACATCGTCAATGAATCAGGGATACACGTGGATCCTGCTAAGGTTGATGCTATCAGGAATTAGGCGGCACCAAAGAATCCTTCGGAGGTGCGACAATTTCTTGATCTCGCTGGGTATTATCGAAGATTTATCAAGGACTTCTCGAAGATCGCTCAACCTCTCACCTCGTTGACACAGAAAGGTGTTGTGTATTCTTGGGGAAGCAAGCAGGAGGATGCTTTCCAACTTTTGTAACAGAAACTCTGCAGTGCACCGATTTTGTCTCTACCTGAAGGTACCGAGGATTTTGTGGTTTATTGTGATGCTTTCATTCAGGGTCTTAGTTGTGTGCTGATGCAACGCAACAATGTGATAGCCTATGCTTCTCGACAACTGAAGGTTCATGAGAAGAATTACACGACCAACGACTTGGAGTTAGGGGCCGTGGTGTTTGTGTTGAAAATCTGGAGGCACTACATGTACGGTACCAAATGCACTATCTACATCGATCACAGGAGCCTTCAGCAAATTTTCGACCAGAAGGAATTGAATATGCGACAGCGTCGCTGGGTAGAACTACTGAACACCTACGATTGCGCCATTAAGTATCACCCAGGTAAAGCTAACGTTGTAGCTGATGCCCTTAGCCGAACGGAATCGAAACCGAAGCGTGTGCGAGCCTTACAGCTTACTATTCATTCTAACCTTCATGATCAGATTCGTTCGGTTCAGACTGAAGCATTGAAGGAAGAAAACATTGAAGCTGAGTATTTACGAGGCATGGAGAAACAACTCGAGAAGAGATCTGATGGCATTTATTATCACACCCGCTCATAGCGGAAGCACGAGGTGTGATCTGATCGGTTCTCATTGCATAACAATATAAGTG
The DNA here is from genome assembly GCF_002127325.2 of Helianthus annuus. Lineage (NCBI taxonomy): Eukaryota > Viridiplantae > Streptophyta > Magnoliopsida > Asterales > Asteraceae > Helianthus > Helianthus annuus. Next base: position 109,985,024 of record NC_035438.2, on the reverse strand, counting down.
AACATACTAAATGAATAAAAACAAGCTCCAATGCCATTGTCATAATCGTTTCAAAAGAACGCAACATAAGTTAAATGTATTTGTTACAAACCATCAAATGAAATTAAGTTGTCATTGTTTTATACATCAAAATGTAAGTCTTAAAATGTCAATGCTTTGACCACTATATCACCGCAAAGAGGCGGTATATAACGGGCAAATCCTTCAAATGGTGGCATGGAGTCTGGATACTTGCTTTCCTTGACTGAAATGTCTACATGGTCCACTAATTTCCTGAAATACATGTTAAGTTTGAAAACATCAACAAAAGTTGGCGAGTTCATGCAGTTTAGTTGTATGAGATGTATCTATAAAATGTGAGTTGTATAAAATGTATCTGTAAAATGTGAGTTGTATAAAATGTATCCATAAAATGTGAGTTGTATAAAATGTATCCATAAAATGTGAGTTGTATAAAATGTATCCATAAAATGTGAGTTGTATAAAATGTGACATCTGTGCTTATAATCATTGTAAACAATTCAGTTATCAATGAAATAAAGTTTTTTGATCCCTATGTTTGTTTGTTTGTGTTTGATGCTTTTCATGTTTTGACTTTTATTCGATTTCAAACTCTATATCGCTTTCTTGAGAATTATACGCAAACTGGTGCGAAAACGTAATCAGTTATATGCAACAAATACTCCGGAACATCAATTTATGCTTAACATACCTTAAATAACCTTTACATAACTTAGAAATAAGTTTTGAAGGCTTTGGTATGGCAAAATTCAAGTTTAATCGCTTACAGGGACTAAAATTGACAAACTGCGAAAGTATGCCGATTTGAACTGTAACAAACATTCTGGAACATGGCCATAAGTTAAACACACCTTAAATATCCCTTACATAGCTTAGAAATAGGCTTTGAGGGGTTCGGTGTGCTAAAATAAACTTTATGCTCATTCAAGGACTAAAAGTGTCAAAAAGTGCATAAGTTTGCATTTTCACGCATAACTTACGTTCTGAATACATCCGGACATCCAAAAATTTATGTAAGCATTAAAATATCATGTTTTAATGTTTGGCATGAGAAAAATCCATTCGTCGCGCAATTTGGATCGTTTTTCGCGCTTATGCGCATTCCGTCGTAATTAAGCGAACATCGCGATCGTACGACCAAACGAACCGACATCCGAGATATTTTTGAGCATGTTTTGAGTTCCCTATACTTTAACTTCATTTTAGAGGCTTAAAATTAGGTTAACGGGCCTTAAACGTGTCGAAAATGGACTTAAAAGCATGCAGGGGCTAAAACTGTCATTTTTGAAAAGTTATGCTGATCAGACAACCTCAGGCGGCCCGCCTGAGTTTATGTGGATCCTGATGCGGGCCGCATGGCCTCCCCAGATATGCAAAAATGTTGCAAACAGCTGTTTACAGCTGTTTAGCACTTCAAAACCACTTGCAAATGGTTTTTATCAATCCTAGGGGCTCCCATGGGTTTGTAATTCAGTGGGTATGTGTTGTACGGCTCAGATTTAACGCCTGGGGAACAAGAAACGATCTTAACGGTTCCATGTTTCCTATAAATACCCCCCATGTCTTGCTCATTTTCCCTCACATTTGAAATCTGATTCAAAGCTCTCTAAGTGGAAGTTTATATACTTCCTACCTGAGAGTGAATCGTGTTCAAATCTTGCGGGGACCTTCTGTAAGTATTCTTTTGTGTTTTTACGTTTGTTTTAGCGTTAAAGTCAAACTGCGTTTGACTTTCTGTATTGACCAGTTTATGGTCAATGCGAAGTTCGTTTGAACTTCATAACGTGAGCGTAATCACGATGGTTATAGTCCCTAGTGACTATACCTACTGATTACCACGTTATCTAGGCTTAGTGACGAGTCGTAGTTTCGGCCAAAATGCGTTTTCTCGCGTATTTAGTAACCAAACTACTCTAGGGTATTAAAACCGTTTGTTTTAATATCAAACCTGTTTTCTAAATGTCACACCCCTCCAAAACCCCACCCCGCCTTGGAGGCGTGACGTGCCCAGGATCATAGCCACCAATCATATTGAATAACGTATTTAAGTAAATAAAACCAACCACAATACAATTGGTGTCAAAACATAGTTTGAGTTTACAGCGGAAGCAAAACATAAGTTTAATATAAGTTTTCCCACAACGACCATGCCTCCCAGTGCAACCTCCTTAAGCTAGGGATCTAATGACCTGCAAGGCATGTAACAACCAGTCAACAACAAAGTTGAGTGAATTCACAGTTGGTTCACTTGCTTACTAGCCCGTATCGCGGTCTCCCAGACATGTGTGCGAAGGTTAGTATCCGTATCGCGTCGCATCACGGCCCTACAGGCAGGTGTGCGAAGATTGGTGGAGTGGCATCCTACCTCTGGAGGATGGCCGTGCCTTGTAGAAAGTTCGTGAAATCACCTTTGCTATTGCTTTGCTTGGTTTGCCTATCTTCTTTGATTGTAAAGGTATGGGATAGAGTTTAGCCTACTGATAAGCCTAATAATCTAATGCACACGAAATTAGGTAAGTAACCAATACAACATTTATGACAATTCACGAGATTAAACCCTCACAACGATTAACAAAGTGCAATACTTAACAATTCAGTGGATTCACAACGAATAACAGAGCATAGTCCGAATTCGAACAGCACTCAAATATTCAAGTCGAGATCACGACGAATCAATAAAGTATCAGCTTAATTTGAGCAGCACTTAATCATACGTTGGATAGTTTCAATCGATCGGACGTTGAATCGTAATAGCGATCGAATTAATACCCTGAATCGTAGCAGCACTTCGTGATTGTGTGTGTTTTTGGACCGTTTCCTCTATAATTCGACGTACACAGAGAGTTTGTGCGTCGTTGTAACTTCCTCAGGCAAGTCCCAAGGCCTGCTATTTATAGCCGAATTTTGGTCTTGCTTACGGACCGTGTGCCATATCCCTTACGGTCCGTAAGGGAAGCAGTCTAATTATAAGGCGGCTAAGTTCGGGACTAGGCTTACTGACTTGAAAATTTCCACCAATCAAAGTTAAACTACGAGTTTTGAGGATAATTATTAGCTAGGTTTTACCCCTCTTGAGTTTTAGGGGTCCTGATCCTGATTCTGATTGTTCTAAAACTTTCAGGGTTTCTACAGAATCACTTGGGTTTCTCAATTTGGGTTTGAAATTAGACTAATTAAAATAATAAATAGGACTTTTAGTGAGAGTTGCTACATTCTCCCCTCCTTATAGAAATCTCATCCTCGAGATTTATTCGAATAAGTAAGGATACCAGTACTAATCTTTTATGCTCGAGAAACTTAACCTTTCTGTCTTCTAGCTAAAGTGGTTTCTCAACTAATCTTTAAATTTTTCATTCACTTATAGGTCTTGAAAAGGTACTACCAGCTATTCGTCAGATAGATATTTCTTAAAGTAGGATATATGAAATACTTAGGGAAAACTTAACCTTAGCTGTAACACTTAAAATAAATAATACAGTAAAGTATTGAGTTTTGCATTTGGAGCGAAGCATCGTTGCGGATTACTGTACAGGTTATAGTCTGGTTTTATCAAAAAAAAACTTTTTCCCCTTTTTAAAACCAAGTTCACTATAACCAATGGCTCTGATACCACTCTGTCACACCCCTCCAAAACCCCACCCCGCCTTGGAGGCGTGACGTGCCCAGGATCATAGCCACCAATCATATTGAATAACGTATTTAAGTAAATAAAACCAACCACAATACAATTGGTGTCAAAATATAGTTTGAGTTTACAGCGGAAGAAAAACATAAGTTTAATATAAGTTTTCCCACAACGACCACGCTTCCCAGTGCAAACTCCTTAAGCTAGGGATCTAACGACCTGCAAGGCATGTAACAACGAGTCAACAACAAAGTTGATTGAATTCACAGTTGGTTCACTTGCTTACTAGCCCGTATCGCGGTCTCCCAGACATGTGTGCGAAGGTTAGTATCCGTATCGCGTCGCATCGCGGCCCTACAGGCAGGTGTGCGAAGATTGGTGGAGTGGCATCCTACCTCTGGAGGATGGCCGTGCCTTGTAGAAAGTTCGTGAACTCACCTTTGCTTTTGCTTTGCTTGGTTTGCCTATCTTCTTTGATTGTAAGGGTATGGGATAGGGTTTAGCCTACTGATAAGCCAAATAATCTAATGCACACGAAATTAGGTAAGTAACCAATACAACATTTACGACAATTCACGAGATTAAACCCTCACAACGATTAACAAAGTGCAATACTTAACAATTCAGTGGATTTACAACGAATAACAGAGCATAGTCCGAATTCGAACAGCACTCAAATATTCAAGTGGAAATCACGACGAATCAATAAAGTATCAGCTTAATTTGAGCAGCACTTAATCATAGTTGGATAGTTTCAATCGATCGGACGTTGAATCGTAATAGAGATCGAATTAATACCCTGAATCGTAGCAGCACTTCGTGATTGTGTGTGTTTTTGGACTGTTTCCTCTATAATTCGACGTACACAGAGAGCTTGTGCGTCGTTGTAACTTCCTCAGGCAAGTCCCAAGGCCTGCTATTTATAGCCGAATTTTGGTCTTGCTTACGGACCGTATGCCATATCCCTTACGGTCCGTAAGGGAAGCAGTCTAATTATAAGGCGGCTAAGTTCGGGACTAGGCTTGCTGACTTGAAAATTTCCACCAATCAAAGTTAAACAACGAGTTTTGAGGATAATTATTAGCTAGGTTTTACCCCTCTTGAGTTTTAGGGGTCCTGATCCTGATTGTTCTAAAACTTTCAGGGTTTCTACAGAATCACTTGGGTTTCTCAATTTGGGTTTGAAATTAGACTAATTAAAATAATAAATAGGACTTTTAGTGAGAGTTGCTACATTCTCCCCTCCTTATAGAAATCTCGTCCTCGAGATTTATTCGAATAAGTAAGGATACCAGTACTAATCTTTTATGCTCGAGAAACTTAACCTTTCTGTCTTCTAGCTAAAGTGGTTTCTCAACTAATCTTTAAATTTTTCATTCACTTATAGGTCTTGAAAAGGTACTTCCAGCTATTCGTCAGATAGATATTTCTTAAAGTAGGATATATGAAATACCTAGGGAAGACTTAACCTTAGCTGTAACACTTAAAATAAATAACACAGTAAAGTATTGAGTTTTGCACTTGGAGCGAAGCATCGTTGCGGATTACTGTACAGGTTATAGTCCGGTTTTATCAAAAAAAAACTTTTTCCCCTTTTTAAAACCAAGTTCACTATAACCAATGGCTCTGATACCACTCTGTCACACCCCTCCAAAACCCCACCCCGCCTTGGAGGCGTGACGTGCCCAGGATCATAGCCACCAATCATATTGAATAACGTATTTAAGTAAATAAAACCAACCACAATACAATTGGTGTCAAAACATAGTTTGAGTTTACAGCGGAAGCAAAACATAAGTTTAATATAAGTTTTCCCACAACGACCACGCCTCCCAGTGCAACCTCCTTAAGCTAGGGATCTAACGACCTGCAAGGCATGTAACAACGAGTCAACAACAAAGTTGAGTGAATTCACAGTTGGTTCACTTGCTTACTAGCCCGTATCGCGATCTCCCAGACATGTGTGCGAAGGATAGTATCCGTATCGCGTCGCATCGCGGCCGTACAGGCAGGTGTGCGAAGATTAGTGGAGTGGCATCCTACCTCTGGAGGATGGCCGCGCCTTGTAGAAAGTTCGTGAACTCACCTTTGCTTTTGCTTTGCTTGGTTTGCCTATCTTCTTTGATTGTAAGGGTATGGGATAGAGTTTAGCCTACTGATAAGCCTAATAATCTAATGCACACGAAATTAGGTAAGTAACCAATACAGCATTTACGACAATTCACGAGATTAAACCCTCACAACGATTAACAAAGTGCAATACTTAACAATTCAGTGGATTCACAACGAATAACAGAGCATAGTCCGAATTCGAACAGCACTCAAATATTCAAGTCGAAATCACGACGAATCAATAAAGTATCAACGTAATTTGAGCAGCACTTAATCATACGTTGGATAGTTTCAATCGATCGGATGTTGAATCGTAATAGCGATCGAATTAATACCCTGAATCGTAGCAGCACTTCGTGATTGTGTGTGTTTTTGGACTGTTTCCTCTATAATTCGACGTACACAGAGAGTTTGTGCGTCGTTGTAACTTCCTCAGGCAAGTCCTAAGGCCTGCTATTTATAGCCGAATTTTGGTCTTGCTTACGGACCGTATGCCATATCCCTTACGGTCCGTAAGGGAAGCAGTCTAATTATAAGGCGGCTAAGTTCGGGACTAGGCTTGCTGACTTGAAATTTTCCACCAATCAAAGTTAAACAACAAGTTTTGAGGATAATTATTAGCTAGGTTTTACCCCTCTTGAGTTTTAGGGGTCCTGATCCTGATTCTGATTGTTCTAAAACTTTCAGGGTTTCTACAGAATCACTTGGGTTTCTCAATTTGGGTTTCAAATTAGACTAATTAAAATAATAAATAGGAATTTTAGTGAGAGTTGCTACACTAAACATTACTAAACATGTTCTAGCATGTATAGCTCGTCGCTTTTAGATTTGTGCTTGTTTAGGGTCGTAAAGGTAAGCGATCTAATCAATCGCTTATGCTTACGAACCCGACCCATTTGGTCGATCTTTAGGATCCGACCAAACATTTTAGGTGACCATAATTGTATAGGGAATAACCTTCCGAGGTTATACCTTATGGTCACGACGTTTAAGTAGTTGTATGATAAGTAGTTCTTATGCCTTAGGTAAATTACCAAAATGCCCTTTTTGCGCCAAAATTCATTTTAAGCCTATGTAACATAATTTTTGATATCTAAACTGATTTAGCAACAATATTAAGCATGTTAAGGCATATCTTACTTGTCATAGGACTAGTTAGGCTTTCCGAACGCGTTTTACGCGAACGACGCGTTAAAGTAGCATAAGCTACCTAAACGGGTCGTAACGGGTCAAAAGCACTTAGGATAGGTTTCATTTTAGTACGTAGGCTTTGTTAAACCATGTTACATGAGTTCCCCTACTTATTTGGTTTACGAACCCTCGTACTACCCGATCCTCCGATAGGGCCGTTTATTAATGTAGATACCTATATAGGTGCCGTTTGATTCCGTGATCTTCTAGCATTGCTTGGTGGTTATCCTACGACTTCTAAGCAATCTCAAGTGAGTACATAGTCCCCTCTTTTACTGTTTTCCAAACATTTTGGGGTGAAACACATGTGCCTACTTGTTACTTTCGTGCTTTCTTGTTTTCACATCATATGCTTGCTATGTTCTTGAGTACACTATTAGTACATGATTTCATTATGTTTTGCTATGTATGTTTACTTGGCATGCTAGCACATCGATTTTCATTACATTACTTTGCTATATATGTTTACATGGCATATTAGCATATTGTTTTACATGACTTTTCTGCTTTGTATGTTTGCTTAGCATACTTAGTACATTGTTTTCACATAACTTGTTTACATTTGGTATGACATTTGGTTTGCATAAACGGTTCTTTACTACATTCATTAACATTAGCTACGCCGCTCGGTAGTAAGTAATGGTACCATAGGACTTGACAAATCCCGTTCCTGACACCCTAGGTTTGTTTGGGTGTAAGGAATGACTGAATCCGAAAACATTTTACTTTGATAACCTTTACTCTAAGGTTATCCTGCTATCTCAAGGCTTGAATGTAATTCGTTAACTTACCACATAAATGTTTGTATCAATAAAACAAGCTTTTACTTGGCAAAACATAACTTTTTTGATTTATTCAAAATACTTTGTTTTGTTCCTTTTTACTTATGGTTAAGTATTCTCATTTTGTTACTTACCATACATAAATTTTGTTTACCCTTAACTACATGACTACATTTTGGGTTTTAAACATTGACAATGGTTTAGACAAGAACATTTGATGGTTGGTTTAAACATGGACTTTATACATTGGTGATTTGTTTAATGACTTAAGTAACGATATGCGTGTAGTATGATACAAGCATGGTGGATACGCCGCTGGTACTTCCTATATATAAGTGCTTGTATTATATTACATGTCATAGCGTTATTTAAATCATTTAGTTTGGACTTATACATTTTTACACAAATAACATATTTTCACAAGACTTCGTTTTACAAAAACAACTTGCTTTATACAACTTAATTTTTACTTGGTTATTCTTTAACCATACCTTATTCTTTACTTATACATATCATCTGATTTTATCGCTTCTCAAATGATTTATAAAACCAAACATTTAACAAGGTTCATGACTAACTTTTATTAAACATTTTTCTTAAACTTAAGTCATGAATCCTATTTTCACAAAACCTATGTTACTCACAGGCATTTTTATGCTGACATACCTATTTTCACATGTGTTTCAGGAGCTAATGCATAGGATGATGATCGTGACACGCTAGGGTGGACTCGGGCCTTAGTGACATAAAACAGAGCTAGACTTAGTTTAATTACGTTATGTACTCTTTATTTCAGTAGTTTTAAGACAATGTAACATTTGGTTCTTGTTTTGAACGATGTATTCCACCCTTGGGTGATGAATAAAATATTATTTTAATTACCATGGTTGTGGAACAATAATTCTGTTACGACACTCCCCGACGTTTCCGCCACGATTTGATGTTTTACGTGGTCGGGGTGTGACAGAAGAGTTGGTATCAGAGCCAATGGTTATAGGGAATTAGGTTATTAGTAATGCTTTGACCTAGACTATAACCTTTCTAGGACCCCAACACAAGTTGTCTTGTGTTTAGATCTTAAAACATGCACTTCACCTATCCTTAGGTGATCACCGAAACAAGAACCCAGTTTTCTAAAACGATTTTTGAAAAACAATCTTCTGTTTTCAAATGATTTATTATATGATTTTGAACCCTTCCGGTTTGATTTTTTGGCCTTGTGCCTTCCAAGTTTTCAAAATCTCGTCAAAGTTTTGGGTTCTAAATAGTGTGAACACGTGCAAACTGGAAGAGTGAATGCCTGTACCCTGGGTTTTCTGTCTAAGGCTAGAGTGTTCGTACAAATCCACATAACCGGACCAGTCACTCTTACCTGGGAACTCTTGGGGTGAGTGTTCACTTATAGGCGAGCATGTCTTCCCTAAGCATTGTTTATGGACCCATTTACTTTGATTAGTCACTGTGTGTCATTTGTTTGCTTTGTGATACGGACAAATGACCACCATCCTTGCTTTGTTGATTTTGTTTCGTCTCGTTCTTTTCATCTAATCATCTCACTCGTTTCCTCTCATGTTTTCCTCTTTTTAGCATGCCTCCTCGACGCGAAAATCAGCTACCCAATGCCGAACTGGCAGAAATCATCGCACAGCATATGGCTGTTGCGTTCCCGAATCTTATTGCTCAGTTTAACCAAGCCAACATCAATCAGAATGCTCCTTGTAACTTCAAGAGCTTCAATTCGGCTAAACCACTCAAATTCAGTGGTACTAAGGGGGCAACTGGGCTCCTTCAATGGTTTGAGAGCATTGAGAATACTTTCCGTCACGTTCAGTGTCCTGATAATCGCAAAGTCGAGTTTGCTTCTAGTGTTTTTCAAAAGAGGGCGTTGACATGGTGGAATGGGGTTATGGGAGATCGAGGGGCTGAAGTCGCTTTAGCACAGTCATGGGCTGAGTTGAGGACTCTCATGATGAGTGAGTTTTGTCCTCGTCATGAACTACGAGCACTGGAAAGGGCGTTTGATGATCTAAAGCAGTTTAGTGGCGAGCACCGGGCGTATACTGATAGGTACGAAGAGTTGAGTTTGTTATGCCCAACGATGGTTACCCCACATGATAAGGCTATCGAAAGATACATCGATGGTCGACCTAACTCTGTGCAAGACATAGTTACCGGTAGTAAACCTACCACTGTTCATCAGGCAATCGAACTATCTGCAATGTTGACTGAGTCGCAGATTCGAAAGGGTAAGTTGCATAGAAAGGGTGACAAGAAGGATAAAAAGCAGGATTCTGACAAGAAGGATAGCAAGAAAGGTAAAAACAAGAAGGGGAGTGATACGGGTTCTTCGAAGGGTTCTAGGAAGCGGAAGGCTTCCCAAAATTTTGCCGTTACTACACAAACGAATCAGCCTGCGCAACCTCTTGCCAAGAAACAATACTTTGGCAATGCACCTCTGTGCAATAAGTGTAACGGACATCATCAACCACACCACCAGTGCCGTCAATGCACTAACTGCGGAAGACCTGGTCATCTTGCTGCTACATGCCGCATTCCTGCCAATCTGAATCGGGCAGTTCAGAACCCGGCTCAACAAGTTTCTCAGCCTTTTGCTCAGCAACAAGGTCAAGCAGCACGACCTCACTTCCCACCAGGTTCTTGTTACAACTGTGGGGATCTGACCCACTACCGTAACCAGTGTCCAAGATTGGTGAATGTGAACCCAGTTCAAGCTCAGGCTCGTGGATGAGCTTTTAACATGAGTGCTGTTGAGGCGCAAGCAGACAACGAGGTGGTGAACGGTACGTTCTTTGTTAATAATCAACCTGCGTCTGTTCTTTTTGATTCAGGGGCCGATAAGAGTTTTGTGTCGTTATCTTTTGAGCCCTTGCTTCGCGTGTCTAGAACGAAACTAGGTAAGCCTTTGACTGTTGAAGTTGCGAGTGGTGAACCCATTGTTCTTGATTCTGTTCTTCGCAACTGCCAGTTGAACCTTAGCAACCATCTGTTTCCTATTGACCTCACGCCTATGCAACTTGGAAGTTTCGACATTATTGTGGGTATGGATTGGTTAGCTAAGCATCGCGCAGAGGTAGTTTGTTTTGAGAAGATCGTTCGTGTGCCGCTTTCGTCAGGTGAGATCCTACAGGTTCGTGGTGAGAAACCTGCTAGTAGCCTGAAGCTTATGTCTTGTTTTCAAGCTCGGAAGTATCTGCGAAAGAACTATGTGGCCTTCTTGGCACATGTTACAGCAGATAAAGACCAAGGTAAGTCTATGCAAGATATTCCTGTTGTTCGGGATTATCCGGAGTAGTTTCCTGAAGAGTTGCCTGGTCTACCCCCAGCACGCCAAGTCGAGTTCCGTATTGATCTTGTACTTGGTGCAAATCCTATTGCCAGAGCTCCATATCGTCTTGCACCGTCTGAGATGCAAGAGCTATCTAAGCAGCTTCAGGAGCTTTCTGACAAAGGTTTTATTCGTCCTAGCTTTTCACCTTGGGGTGCTCCCATTCTTTTTGTCAAGAAGAAGGATGGATCCTTCAGAATGTGTATCGATTATTGTGAGCTGAATAAGCTTACCATCAAGAATCGATATCCCCTACCTCGCATTGATGATCTCTTTGACCAATTACAGGGTGCTACTTGCTTCTCGAAGATCGACCTTCGTTCTGGGTATCATCAACTTCGTGTGCATGAAGAAGATATTCCCAAAACAGCATTTCGCACTCGATATGGGCATTATGAGTTCACAGTCATGCCATTCGGTTTGACCAATGCTCCTGCTGTTTTCATGGACTTAATGAATAGGGTCTGCAAGCCTTATTTGGATAAGTTCATCATCGTTTTCATTGATGACATCTTGATTTACTTTAAGACGCAAGCTGATCACGAGCAACATCTTCGTCTTACTCTGGAACTCCTAAAGAAAGAGCAACTTTTTGCCAAATTCTCCAAGTGTGAATTTTGGCTTAAGGAAGTTCAATTTTTGGGACATATTGTCAACGAACAAGGTATTCATGTAGATCCCTCCAAGATCAGTGCGATTAAGGATTGGGATACGCCTACTACTCCTACTGAGGTTCGTTCTTTTCTTGGTCTTGCGGGTTATTACCGCCGCTTCATCAAGAACTTCTCAAAGATTGCAGTTCCTCTAACTGCTCTAACTCAGAAGAACAAACCCTTTGAATGGGGTTCCAAGCAAGAAGAAGCATTTCAGACCTTGAAGCAGAAGCTTTTTGATGCACCTATTCTAACTTTACCCGAGGGTAATGATGACTTTGTCGTTTACTGTGATGCATCGAAATTGGGTCTTGGCTGTGTTCTGATGCAAAGGAACAAAGTCATAGCCTACGCATCTAGACAATTGAAGGTACATGAGAGAAACTACACCACTCATGATCTTGAGTTGGGTGCAGTTGTCTTCGCTCTCAAAATCTGGAGACACTATTTGTACGGTACAAAATGCGTCGTTTTCACTGACCACAAAAGTCTTCAGCATATCTTCAACCAGAAGGAACTCAACATGAGGCAAAGACGTTGGGTCGAACTCCTAAATGACTATGATTGCGAAATTCGCTACCACCCTGGTAAAGAGAATGTCGTGGCTGACGCATTAAGTCGTAAGGAACGCACTATGCTTCATTGTGTTCATGTTCAATCTGCTATTCAAGTTTGATCTGGTATCCAAGCACGCATTACTCAGGCTCAATAGGCTTGTGTTTCACAAGACTTGATGGGTAAGGAATTACCCTATCACATTAAGCCTGATCTTGTTCTGAAGGAAGATGGATCGTATTATTTCATGGACCGTTTGTGGGTCCCAAGCCTAGATGACCTTCGCGTTTTGCTTATGGATGAAGCCCATAAGTCTCGTTACTCTATTCATCCTGGCTCAGACAAGATGTATAAGGATCTTCGTACTCTGTATTGGTGGCCTGGTATGAAGAAAGACATTGCCTTATACGTTTCTAAATGCCTTACTTGTCTCAAGGTTAAGGCTGAACACCAACATCCTTATGGTCTCTTGGAGCAACCAGAGATCCCAGTTTGGAAATGGGAAAACATTGCTATGGATCTCATTACTAAACTCCCGTGCACTAAGAAAGGTCATGATGCCATCTGGGTAGTTGTTGATCGTCTTACAAAGTCAGCGCATTTTCTGCCGATCCGTGAGAATCTATCTGCTGAAGATCTGGCCAAAATCTACGTGGATGAAATTGTATCTCGACATGGTGTTCCTTTGAACATTATTTCTGATAGGGATGCTCGCTTCTCTTCTCGATTTTGGAGAACCATGCAATCTGCTATGGGGACCCAACTCAATCTGAGCACAACCTATCATCCACAAACAGATGGCCAAACTGAGAGAACAATCCAGACTTTGGAGGATATGCTTAGAGCTTGTGTGATCGATTTTGGTGGTAGTTGGGATTCACATCTTCCATTGATTGAATTCTCCTACAACAATAGTTATCACTCCAGCATCAACATGGCTCCTTTCGAGGCTCTCTATGGTCGAAAATGTCGTTCACCAGTCTGCTGGAATGAAATAGGTGAGGCTCAGCTTACTGGACCGGACCTCATTCTAAAGACAACTGACAAGGTTAAGAAAGTTGGTGATAACTTACAGGCAGCTCGAAGCCGTCAAAAGAGTTATGCGGACCGATGACGCAAGCCCTTAGAATTCCAAGTCGGTGATCGTGTATTACTTAAGGTCTCACCTTGGAAAGGTGTGATCAGATTTGGAAAGAAAGGAAAACTTGCACCTAGATATGTTGGACCATTCAAGATCGTCGAAAGAATCGGTAAGGTAGCCTACAGACTTGCATTACCTCCTAAACTTGGAAATGTTCATCCTACTTTCCACGTATCCAATCTCAAAAAGTGTTTAGCTGATGAGAACCTCCACATACCGCTTGACGAAATCCGTGTTGATAAAACACTACATTTTGTTGAGAAACCTGTGGAAATTATGGATCGTGAAGTCAAATGGCTTAAACGCAAGCGCATTCCCTTGGTTAAAGTTCGCTGGGAATCTAAATGTGGACCTGAGTTTACTTGGGAACGTGAAGATCAAATGAAGGCGAAGTATCCACATCTATTCTCACGAGTTTCCTCTAAACAAATTTCGGGACGAAATTTCCACAAGTAGGGGAGACTGTGACATCTGTGCTTATAATCATTGTAAACAATTCAGTTATCAATGAAATAAAGTTATTTGATCCCTATGTTTGTTTGTTTGTGTTTGATGCTTTTCATGTTTTGACTTTTATTCGATTTCAAACTCTATATCGCTTTCTGGAGAATTATACGCAAACTGGTGCGAAAACGTAATCAGTTATATGCAACAAATACTCCGGAACATCAATTTATGCTTAACATACCTTAAATAACCTTTACATAACTTAGAAATAAGTTTTGAAGGCTTTGGTATGGCAAAATTCAAGTTTAATCGCTAACAGGGACTAAAATTGACAAACTGCGAAAGTATGCCGATTTGAACTGTAACAAACATTCCGGAACATGACCATAAGTTAAACACACCTTAAATATCCCTTACATAGCTTAGAAATAGGCTTTAAGGGGTTCGGTGTGCTAAAATAAACTTTATGCTCATTCAGGGACTAAAAGTGTCAAAAAGTGCATAAGTTTGCATTTTCACGCATAACTTACGTTTTGAATACATCCGGACATCCAAAAATTTATGTAAGCATTAAAATATTATGTTTTAATGTTTGGCATGAGAAAAATCCATTCGTCGCGCAATTTGGATCGTTTTTCGCGCTTATGCGCATTCCGTCGTAATTAAACGAACATCGCGATCGTACGACCAAACGAACCGACATCCGAGATATTTTTGAGCATGTTTTGAGTTCCCTATACTTTAACTTCATTTTAGAGGCTTAAAATGAGGTTAACGGGCCTTAAACGTGTCGAAAATGGACTTAAAAGCATGCAGGGGCTAAAACTGTCATTTTTGAAAAGTTATGCTGATCAGACAACCTCAGGCGGCCCGCCTGAGTTTATGTGGATCCTGATGCGGGCCGCATGGCCTCCCCAGATATGCAAAAATGTTGCAAACAGCTGTTTACAGCTGTTTAGCACTTCAAAACCACTTGCAAATGGTTTTTATCAATCCTAGGGGCTCCCATGGGTTTGTAATTCAGTGGGTATGTGTTGTACGGCTCAGATTTAACGCCTGGGGAACAAGAAACGATCTTAACGGTTCCATGTTTCCTATAAATACCCCCCCATGTCTTGCTCATTTTCCCTCACATTTGAAATCTGATTCAAAGCTCTCTAAGTGGAAGTTTATATACTTCCTACCTGAGAGTGAATCGGGTTTAAATCTTGCGGGGACCTTCTGTAAGTATTCTTTCGCGTTTTTTCGTTTGTTTTAGCGTTAAAGTCAAACTGCGTTTGACTTTCTGCATTGACCAGTTTATGGTCAATGCGAAGTTCGTTTGAACTTCATAACGTGAGCGTAATCACGATGGTTATAGTCCCTAGTGACTATACCTACTGATTATCACGTTATCTAGGCTCAGTGACGAGTCGTAGTTTCGGCCAAAATGCGTTTTCTCGCGTATTTTGTAACCAAACTACTCTAGGGTATTAAAACCGTTTGTTTTAATACCAAACCTGTTTTCTAAACATTACTAAACATGTTCTAGCATGTTTAGCTCGTCGCTTTTAGATTTGTGCTTGTTTAGGGTCGTAAAGGTAAGCGATCTAATCAATCGCTTATGCTTACGAACCCGACCCATTTGGTCGATCTTTAGGATCCGACCAAACATTTTAGGTGACCATAAGTGTATAGGGAATAACCTTCCGAGGTTATACCTTATGCTCACGACGTTTAAGTAGTTGTATGATAAGTAGTTCTTATGCCTTAGGCAAATTACCAAAATGCCCTTTTTGCGCCAAAATTCATTTTAAGCCTATGTAACATAATTTTTGACATCTAAACTGATTTAGCAACAATATTAAGCATGTTAAGGCATATCTTACTTGTCATAGGACTAGTTAGGCTTTCCGAACGCGTTTTACGCGAACGACGCGTTAAAGTAGCATAAGCTACCTAAACGGGTCGTAACGGGTCAAAAGCACTTAGGATAGGTTTCGTTTTCGTACGTAGGCTTTGTTAAACCATGTTACATGAGTTCCCCTGCTTATTTGGTTTACGAACCCTCGTACTACCCGATCCTCCGATAGGGCCGTTTATTAATGTAGATACCTATATAGGTGCCGTTTGATTCCGTGATCTTCTAGCATTGCTTGGTGGTTATCCTACGACTTCTAAGCAATCTCAAGTGAGTACATAGTCCCCTCTTTTACTGTTTTCCAAACATTTTGGGGTGAAACACATCTGCCTACTTGTTACTTTCGTGCTTTCTTGTTTTCACATCATATGCTCGCTATGTTCTTGAATACACTATTAGTACATGATTTCATTATGTTTTGCTATGTATGTTTACTTGGCATGCTAGCACATCGATTTTCATTACATTACTTTGCTATATATGTTTACATGGCATATTAGCACATTGTTTTACATGACTTTTCTGCTTTGTATGTTTACTTAGCATACTTAGTACATTGTTTTCACATAAATTGTTTACATTTGGTATGACATTTGGTTTGCATAAACGGTTCTTTACTACATTCATTAACATTAGCTACGCCGCTCGGTAGTAAGTAATGGTACCATAGGACTTGACAAATCCCGTTCCTGACACCCTAGGTTTGTTTGGGTGTAAGGAATGACTGAATCCGAAAACATTTTACTTTGATAACCTTTACTCTAAGGTTATCCTGCTGTCTCAAGGCTTGAATGTAATGCGTTAACTTACCACATAAATGTTTGTATCAATAAAACAAGCTTTTACTTGGCAAAACAGAACTTTTTTTGATTTATTCAAAATACTTTGTTTTGTTCCTTTTTACTTATGGTTAAGTATTCTCATTTTGTTACTTACCATACATAACTTTTGTTTACCCTTAACTACATGACTACATTTTGGGTTTTAAACATTGATAATGGTTTAGACAAGAACATTTGATGGTTGGTTTAAACATGGACTTTATACATTGGTGATTTGTTTAATGACTTAAGTAACGATATGTGTGTAGTATGATACAAGCATGGTGGATACGCCGCTGGTACTTCCTATATATAAGTGCTTGTATTATATTACATGTCATAGCGTTATTTAAATCATTTAGTTTGGACTTATACATTTTTACACAAATAACATATTTTCACAAGACTTCGTTTTACAAAAACAACTTGCTTTATACAACTTAATTTTTACTTGGTTATTCTTTAACCATACCTTATTCTTTACTTATACATATCATCTGATTTTATCGCTTCTCAAATGATTTACAAAACAAAACATTTAACAAGGTTCATGACTAACTTTTATTAAACACTTTTCTTAAACTTAAGTCATGAATCCTATTTTCACAAAACCTATGTTACTCACAGGCATTTTTATGCTGACATACCAATTTTCACATGTGTTTCAGGAGCTAATGCATAGGATGATGATCATGACACGCTAGGGTGGACTCGGGCCTTAGTGACATAAAACAGAGCTAGACTTAGTTTAATTACGTTATGTACTCTTTATTTCAGTAGTTTTAAGACAATGTAACATTTGGTTCTTGTTTTGAACGATGTATTCCACCCTTGGGTGATGAATAAAATATTATTTTACTTACCATGGTTGTGGAACAATAATTCTGTTACAACACTCCCCGACGTTTCCACCACGATTTGATGTTTTACGTGGTCGGGGTGTGACATAAAATGTATGTGTATGTAATGTTGTAGTATGTAAAGCGTCAATGAAATCGTTGATCATTAATGTTTCGCGAGGACATTAATATGTGTGACGAAATAGGAAGCAATCCAAACCTAGACGATTTTGTGTCGACTACTATCGACTGGGACACAAACGCACTCTTCTGTATGGGTCCACGACCAAGAGTGGGGCTCGCCAAAACCCATTAGATCTAACCCTCTGTACCTAGGTCCAAACTGGATTAATGGTGCTTAGATGTATGACCCTAATCGCACATGATCTAAGGTGTTTCATTCCATGACTTTAACATACGCTTAAACATGTATTTTCCCCGATAGTTGTAAAATTGTAAAGCATTAAAATGAATAAGGGACATGAACTCACAGAATTGCGTCAGTGAATTGTAAGTAACTGTGATCTGGCGTATGGTCGTCCTGAATAGTGTCACGACCTACAAACGTTCTATATTTGTTAGACACTTCGGTCTTTGTAAATGACTTGAGTACAAGTCTTGTGTCTTAAATATGTGTAAGACTTGTATTTCTTTATTGTTCGTTGAACTGTGTATTAGATGAATGAATTGTTAAACTGTTATATATACACATATATATATATATATGTATGTATATATATATATTTCACCAAATAAATATATATATATATATCTATATATATATATATGTAATCTTGTATCTTGTGAGTTGTATCATCGGGTCATGTCTTCATGATTTCGTGTCTTTGTATAAGTAAATTGTATAATTGTAATTTTTATCAATTATATGTCATTGGGCTTATCCCAAGAATTCATGTCATTGGGCTCAAATTGTGACACCTGTGTCACCGCGACCATCAAACAAATACCAAGCCGATGAAATATTGTATTTCATACTTGGGATCTTGTATGAATATGTGTATCTTTTGCACATATCAATTCTTGTTCAATTTCAAACTCTGCATCGCTTTCTGGAGAATTATACGCAAACTGGTGCGTAAACGTACTCAGTTTAATGCGACAAATACTCCGGAACATCTACATATACTAACATACCTTAAATAACCTTTACATAACTTAGAAATAAGTTTTGAAGGCTTTGGTATGGCAAAAACAAGTTAATTCGCTTACAGGGACTAAACTTGACAAACTGCGAAAGTATGCCAATTTGAACTGTAACGAACATTCCGGAACATTCCCATAAGTTAAACATACCATAAATATCCTTTACATAGCTTAGAAATAGGCTTTGAGGGGTTTGGTATGCTAAAATAAACTTTTGGGTCATTCAGGGACTAAAAGTGTCAAAAAGTGCACAAGTTTGCACTTTCACGCATAACTTACGTTCTGAATACATCCGGACATCCAAAAATTTATGTAAGCATCCGTATATTATGCCTTAGTGTTTGGCATGAGAAAAATCCATCCGTCGCGTAATTTGGATCGTCTTTCACGCTTACGCGCATTCCGTCGTAATTAAGCGAACATCGCGTTCGTACGACCAAACGAACCAACATCCGACATATTTTTGGGCATGTTTCATGTCCACAATGTTTAGACATCATTTTAGGGCCTTAAAGTTGGCTTTACAGGCCTTGGAAGGGCTGAAAATGGCTTAAATACGCAACAGGGACCAAAAGTGTAAATTCTGCAAGTGGTGCAGATCAGAGGACTTCAGGCGGCCCACGTAAAGATTGCCCAAATCCTTACGCGGGGCGCGTGAGACTGTCAGACAGAAAATATATTGCATTTAATGCAGTTTGGCCTTTCGTTCGATCAAGGGGCAATGCCCTTTCACCCAATCAGGAGCCAAGAGCCAATATCTGACTTACCACAATATTTTGACAAGTGTACGCTCGAGATCGCGGCACGATATTCGATAAACGATCCTAACGGTTCCACTTTTCCTATAAATACCCCCCACCTTTGTTGCAAAACCCACACAATCTGATCTAAAGGCTCTAAGTTGGAACCATTGTTTCATACCTGAGCTATTGTGATCTAGATTAGCATTCGGGGACCCTCCGTAAGTCTTCTTTCGTTCTTTTATTCACTTTTCGAGTCCGAAAGTCAATGTTTTGTTGACTTTCTGCGTTGACCAGCCTATGGTCAACCCGAAGTTCATGGAACTTCATAACGTGAGCGTGATCACGATGGTTATAGTCCGTAGTGACTATACCTACTGATTACCATGTTATCTAGGCTTAGTGACGAGTCGTAGTTTCGGCCAAAATGCGCATTCTTGCGTATTTTGTAACCAAACTACTCGTGAGCATCAAAGCCGTTTGTTTTGATGCCAAACCTGTTTTCTAAACTTAGTTAAGCATGTTCTAACATGTTTAGCTTGTCACTTTTAGTTTAGTGCTTATATAGGGTCGTAAGGTAAGCGATCTAAACCATCGCTTATACTTTCGAACCCGACCCATTTAGTCGATCATTAGGATCCGACCAAACACATTAGGTGACCATAGCTATAACCTTCTGAGGTTATACCTTGTAGTCACGATGTTAGGCGTTCCGAACGCGTTCTACGCGAACGACGCGTTAGGGTAGCATAAGCTACCTAAACGGGTCGTGACGGACCGTAAGCACTTAGGTTAAGTTTCATTTTAGTATGTAGGCTTTGTTAAACCATATTACACGAGTCTCCATACTCGTTTGGTTTACGAACCCGCGCACTATCCGATCCTTCCGATTTGGTCCGGTATATTAACATAGCTACCTATTAGGTGCCGTTTGATATCCCGTGATCTTTAGCATTATCTGGTTATTATACAAGAACTTCAAAGCAATCTCAGGTGAGTACATTGAACCCCTCTTTTACCGTTTTCCAAACTGTTTTGGGGTGAAATACATGTGCCTACCTGTTACTTTCATGTTTTCCATGTTTTCACATCATATACCTGCTACGTTCGTTAGTACATATTAGTACATGATTTCACTACATTTCATGCTATGTATGCCCATTGTGTGCGTACTTAGTACATTGCTTTACAATACATTTCATGCTATGTATGCCCATTGTGTGCGTACTTAGTACATTGCTTTACAATACATTTCATGCTACGTACGCCCATTGTGTGCATACGTAGTACATTGTTACACATTGCATTTCTGTTGCATATGCTCATCCAGCATATGAACACATTATACTACATTTTGAACCGTTGTACTCTACAATACATTTCATGCTATGTACGCCCATTGTGTGCATACGTAGTACATTGTTTCACATTGCATTTTTGTTGCATATGTTCATCCAGCATATGAACACATTATACTACATTTTGAACCGTTGTAACCATTTGACTATGTGAACCGTCTTAACCCTTCGATTATATGAACCGTTTGTAACCATTGAACCGTGTAAACCAGTTGTATCCATTGACATGACTTACAGTTGACAATAGACATTTGAATATACATAAACATTTCTACCGTTGTTAAACATTTCATCTTGATGGTTTGGTTTGAGTAAGTGATTTAAGTAACGAGGCGTGTGTAATATGATACAAGCATGGTGGATACGCCGCTGGTACTTCCTATATATAAGTGTTTGTATGGTATTACATATCGTAGCGTTATTTAAATCATTTCAATTTGATACATAGAACATTTTATACAAATAACACGCTTTTCACAAGACACTGAATTACAAACAACATATCTTATACAAACTCATTTTTACATGGTTATTCAGTTAACCATGCATTGTTCTCTTATTTATACATATCATCTGATCTTACCGTTTTTCAAATGATTTACAAGACAAAGCAAATTACAAGGTTCATGACTAAACATTTTCTCAAACATAAGTCATGAATTCCGTTTTCACAAAACCAATGTATCTCACAGGCATTTTTATGCTGACGTACCTATTTTCACATGTGTTTTCAGGAGATGATGCATGGGACTTATCAAGACATACTTAGGCGGACCTGTGCCTTAGTGACTTAAAACGAGACAAGAACTAGTTAATTTATGTTATGTACACTTTGATTCTTGTTTAGACAATGTAAACTTTCATGTTTGATTTATAAAACGAAACTTCATTTGCCATGGATTTGAAACAATTGATTCTGTTACAACACTCCCCGACGTTTCCGCCACGTTTTGTATGTTCTACGTGGTCGGGGTGTGACAGAAAAGATGGTATCAGAGCCAATGGTTATAGGGAATTAGGTTATTAGTAATGCTTTGACCTAGTCTATAACCTTCCTAGGACCCTAACGCAAGTTCACTTGCGTTTAGTCATAAAACAATACCGTCACCTATCCTTAGGCGACGACCACAACAAGAACATAAATTTCAAAACCGCCTTGAAAACTAATCATCTGTTCTAGGATGATTGATTACTAGGTTTTGAACCCTCTATTGTAAGGTTTTGAACCCTTTGTTATAAGGTTTTGAACCCCTTTGAATTTTCAAAACTCCCGTCAAAGTTTTGGGTCCTAACTAGTGTGAACACGTGCGAACTGGAAGAGTGAATGCATGTACCCTGGGTTTTCTGTCTAAGGTTAGAGTGTTCATACAAATCCACATAATCGGACCAGTCACTCTTACCTGGGAACTCTTGGGGTGAGTGTCCACTTATAGGTGAGCATGTCTTCGCGATACACTATGAGGATCTATTTGCTTTGATTCAGCCTCGGTGTTGTTTGTTTGCTTCATGATTCAAATAAATGACCATCAACCGTGATTATGGTCGGTGATTGTAACATCCTATTCTTACCCAATACCATTTTATTTGTTTCCTTTCATGTCTTCCTCTTTTAGAATGCATCCTCGACGCGAACACCAGATAGCAACTGCCGAGCTGGCAGAAATTATTGCGCAGCAGATGGCTGCTCAATTCCCAAATCTCTTTGCTCAATGGAACCAAGCCAACAACAACAATGGTACATGCAATTTCAAGAACTTTAACTCGGCTAAACCACTCAAGTTTAGTGGTTCTGAGGGAGCAACTGGGCTTCTTCAATGGTTCGAGAGCATCGAGAATACCTTTCGTCACGTGCAGTGTCCGGAAAATCGCAAGGTCGAGTTTTCTTCGAGCGTGTTTCAGAAGAGGGCTCTTACATGGTGGAACGGGGTAATGAGAGACCGTGGTGCAGATGTTGCTCTAGCACAAACATGGGCTGAACTGAGAGCTCTTATGATGAGAGAGTTTTGTCCTCGTCATGAACAACGAGCGTTGGAGAAGGAGTTTGATGATTTGAAACAAGATAGTGGCGAACACAGGGCATATACTGATAGGTTTGAGGAGTTGAGTCTACTTTGCCCGACTATGGTCGCCCC
The DNA here is from genome assembly GCF_002127325.2 of Helianthus annuus. Lineage (NCBI taxonomy): Eukaryota > Viridiplantae > Streptophyta > Magnoliopsida > Asterales > Asteraceae > Helianthus > Helianthus annuus. The sequence goes on along the minus strand of NC_035438.2, from coordinate 109,962,197 downwards.
ACTCGACAAGGCTATCGAAAGGTACATCGACGACCTGCCTGACTCGGTACTAGACATTGTCACTGGTAGCAACCCTACCACACTCCGTCAGGCCATTGAGCTATCTGCAACCTTGACTGAATCGCAGATCAGAAAGCATAAACTTTTTCGAAAGGGTGACAACAAACCAATCGAGGAATCAAAGGCCATGGATGAACAGACTGAATCTCCTAAGGAGTCAAAGAAGCGAAAGGCTTCTCAGAACTTCGCCATGGTCGCTCACAATGGTCAAGCCGTCCCCAACCAACCAGCTCAACCCCCTGCTAGAAAACCATACAATGGAACTGCACCTTTGTGCAACCAATGTGGCCTCCATCATCACGCCAATGTACAATGCCGCAAATGCCAAACTTGTGGACTTATAGGCCACACAGCAAGAGTCTGCCCAGCTGCAGCTGTGCCAAACCAAGCTGGCAACAATCCTGCTCAAGGTCGTTTTCTACCAGGCTCTTGTTTCAACTGTGGCGAGATGGGTCATTTCCGAAGAAATTGCCCAAAGCTTGCTAATGCAAATCCAGCACAGGGATAAGCATCTGACTGACAAGAAGACAACATCGTTTAGAAATAATCACGTCTTATGTATTATTTTCTTTTGTTGTCAAGGTCCAAGAAACCGTTGTTATCGTTGTTTATAAATAAATTTTTATTTACATTGCAATGTATTTGTGTGGTTACATATATAAACGACATACCCCCTTACAATACCGACAATCAAGGAACCGTATTCCTTAAAGAACAAACTACCCCCAAAATTCTCCCATCCTATGATCTCTTGCGTCTTCCACGAAATTCCTAAGTACCCGTTTATTCTAAGGAAACGAAGTACAAGGCGCAGGTTACAACACATGACGAATACCCAAAGTACCACTATAAATCCTTAATAGGGTACCTAAGGATTTCCCGTAAGTCCTTAATTGTTGTATACCTTAATTCGAATGTAGTGATTCCTTGTAATCAAAAATCAAATTTTGGGAGATCTTCCTATCTTCTCAGATAGATTCCAGTGAACATTGAGACCCGTCGGTTGGTTTCCATATCCGTATTCAATCAATAACAAGTTAATAACAAATTATAATCAAGTTAAACAATTATGTGACTTTGTGCTTATGTGTTCCCTTATGTGTTGTTGTGTGATCCAAATTATGTTATCCAAATCTTCATAGAATCTTACATATCCTTGTACAAGAGATTCATAGTAGGATACCCAAAGGTATTACTTAAAATCCTCAATGGACTTCTATGTTATAGTTAAGTCCCTCGGATTATAAAGTACTACTTCATAATTAGACCCTTGAGTGGTCTAGTTAAACAGATTCATCCAAAAATCTGGATAAGGATATCATGTGATGATATAGCTGAAAGGACTCTTTGGTGGCCTAACTAAGAAGATCCCCTGTCGATCTAATTAAAAGGAACCGATGGAAGTCTAGTCACCCTCATCACAAGTTTGATATCCTTCCCCAAAACATTACAAAACAAACTGTGCGGACTGTGCAAGGGATTACGTAATTATGGATGCATACATAATTATGGAATCTAGTGCACAGAAATCACAGCAAGTTCTGTCATGTGTCTAGAGTTAACCCTATTCATTTCCAACTCTGATGAAGCAACCGTTGGAAATGACTCCGTTAGTTCATTTTCGTTTCTGACGATTTATCCGTTGGGGAAATGAATATCCGTTGTGTAATCCTTCATTTCCAACTCTGATGAAGCAACCGTTGAAAATGACTCCGTTGGTTCATTTTCGTTTCTAACGATTTATCCGTTGGGGAAATGAATATCCGTTGTGTAACCCTTCATTTCCAACTCCGAGGAAGCAACCGTTGAAAATGACTCCGTCCGTTCATTTTCGTTTCTAAAGATTTATCCGTTGAGGAAATGAACATCCGTTGTGTAATCTTTCATTTCCAACTCTGAGGAAGCAACCGTTGAAGATGACTCCGTTAGTTCATTTTCGTTTCTGAAGATTTATCCGTTGAGGAAATGAACATCCGTTGTGTAATCCTCCATTTCCAACTCTGGAGAAGCAACCGTTGAAAATGACTCCGTCTGTTCATTTTCGTTTCTGAAGATTTATCTGTTGAGGAAATGAATATCCGTTGTGCAATCCTTCATTTCCATTTCTGATGAAGCAACCATTGAAAATGACTCCGTCTGTTCATTTTTCGTTTCTGAAGATTTGCCCGTTGAGGAAATGAACACCCGTTTGCTTATTCCGTCATTTCCATCTCTGAAGAATACTCGTTGAGGAAAATGACTCCGTTTGTTCATTTTTCGTTTCTGAAGAATGACCGTTAAGGAAATGACAGGATATTGCTTTGCATATCGCTGGTGGGTATTTGGCAAAGTCACTAATAGACTCCTACGAATAAATTTCGGGACGAAATTTCCTAAAGTAGGGGAGACTGTGACACCTGTGTCACCGCGACCATCAAACAAATACCAAGCCGATAAAATATTGTATTTCATACTTGGGATCTTGTATGAATATGTGTATCTTTTGCACATATCAATTCTTGTTCAATTTCAAACTCTGCATCGCTTTCTGGAGAATTATACGCAAACTGGTGCGTAAACGTACTCAGTTTAATTCGACAAATACTCCAGAACATCTACATATACTAACATACCTTAAATAACCTTTACATAACTTAGAAATAAGTTTTGAAGGCTTTGGTATGGCAAAAACAAGTTAATTCGCTTACAGGGACTAAACTTGACAAACTGCGAAAGTATGCCAATTTGAACTGTAACGAACATTCCGGAACATTCCCATAAGTTAAACATACCATAAATATCCTTTACATAGCTTAGAAATAGGCTTTGAGGGGTTTGGTATGCTAAAATAAACTTTTGGGTCATTCAGGGACTAAAAGTGTCAAAAAGTGCACAAGTTTGCACTTTCACGCATAACTTACGTTCTGAATACATCCGGACATCCAAAAATTTATGTAAGCATCCTTATATTATGCCTTAGTGTTTGGCATGAGAAAAATCCATCCGTCGCGTCATTTGGATCGTCTTTCACGCTTACGCGCATTCCGTCGTAATTAAGCGAACATCGCGTTTGTACGACCAAACGAACCAACATCCGACATATTTTTGGGCATGTTTCATGTCCACAATGTTTAGACATCATTTTAGGGCCTTAAAGTTGGCTTTACAGGCCTTGGAAGGGCTGAAAATGGCTTAAATACGCAACAGGGACCAAAAGTGTAAATTCTGCAAGTGGTGCAGATCAGAGGACTTCAGGCGGCCCGCGTAAAGATTGCCCAAATCCTTACGCGGGGCGCGTGAGACTGTCAGACAGAAAATATATTGCATTTAATGCAGTTTGGCCTTTCGTTCGATCAAGGGGCAATGCCCTTTCACCCAATCAGGAGCCAAGAGCCAATATCTGACTTACCACAATATTTTGACAAGTGTACGCTCGAGATCGCGGCACGATATTCGATAAACGATCCTAACGGTTCCACTTTTCCTATAAATTCCCCCCCCCTTTGTTGCAAAACCCACACAATCTGATCTAAAGGCTCTAAGTTGGAACCATTGTTTCATACCTGAGCTATTGTGATCTAGATTAGCATTCGGGGACCCTCCGTAAGTCTTCTTTCGTTCTTTTATTCGCTTTTCGAGTCCGAAAGTCAACGTTTTGTTGACTTTCTGCGTTGACCGGCCTATGGTCAACCCGAAGTTCATGGAACTTCATAACGTGAGCGTGATCACGATGGTTATAGTCCGAAGTGACTATACCTACTGATTACCATGTTATCTAGGCTCAGTGACGAGTCGTAGTTTCGGCCAAAATGCGCATTCTTGCGTATTTTGTAACCAAACTACTCGTGAGCATCAAAGCCGTTTGTTTTGATGCCAAACCTGTTTTCTAAACTTAGTTAAGCATGTTCTAACATGCTTAGCTCGTCACTTTTAGTTTAGTGCTTATATAGGGTCGTAAGGTAAGCGATCTAAACCATCGCTTATACTTTCGAACCCGACCCATTTGGTCGATCATTAGGATCCGACCAAACACATTAGGTGACCATAGCTATAACCTTCTGAGGTTATACCTTGTAGTCACGATGTTAGGCGTTCCGAACGCGTTCTACGCGAACGACGCGTTAGGGTAGCATAAGCTACCTAAACGGGTCGTGACGGACCATAAGCACTTAGGTTAAGTTTCATTTTAGTATGTAGGCTTTGTTAAACCATATTACACGAGTCTCCATACTCGTTTGGTTTACGAACCCGCGTACTATCCGATCCTTCCGATTTGGTCCGGTATATTAACATAGCTACCTATTAGGTGCCGTTTGATATCCCGTGATCTTTAGCATTATCTGGTTATTATACAAGAACTTCAAAGCAATCTCAGGAGAGTACATTGAACCCCTCTTTTACCGTTTTCCAAACTGTTTTGGGGTGAAACACATGTGCCTACCTGTTACTATCATGTTTTCCATGTTTTCACATCATATACCTGCTACGTTCGTTAGTACATATTTGTACATGATTTCACTACATTTCATGCTATGTATGCCCATTGTGTGCGTACTTAGTACATTGCTTTACAATACATTTCATCTATGTATGCCCATTGTGTGCGTACTTAGTACATTGCTTTACAATACATTTCATGCTACGTACGCCCATTGTGTGCATACGTAGTACATTGTTACACATTGCATTTCTGTTGCATATGCTCATCCAGCATATGAACACATTATACTACATTTTGAACCGTTGTACTCTACAATACATTTCATGCTACGTACGCCCATTGTGTGCATACGTAGTACAGTGTTTCACATTGCATTTCTGTTGCATATGCTCATCCAGCATATGAACACATTATACTACATTTTGAACCGTTGTAACCATTTGACTATGTGAACCGTCTTAACCCTTCGATTATATGAACCGTTGGTAACCATTGAACCGTGTAAACCAGTTGTACCCGTTGACATGACTTACAGTTGACAATAGACATTTGAATATACATAAACATTTCTACCGTTGTTAAACATTTCATCTTGATGGTTTGGTTTGAGTAAGTGATTTAAGTAACGAGGCGTGTGTAATATGATACAAGCATGGTGGATACGCCGCTGGTACTTCCTATATATAAGTGTTTGTATGGTATTACATATCGTAGCGTTATTTAAATCATTTCAATTTGATACATAGAACATTTTATACAAATAACACGCTTTTCACAAGACACTGAATTACAAACAACATATCTTATACAAACTCATTTTTACATGGTTATTCAGTTAACCATGCATTGTTCTCTTATTTATACATATCATCTGATCTTACCGTTTTTCAAATGATTTACAAGACAAAGCAAATTACAAGGTTCATGACTAAACATTTTCTCAAACATAAGTCATGAATTCCGTTTTCACAAAACCAATGTATCTCTCAGGCATTTTTATGCTGACGTACCTATTTTCACATGTGTTTTCAGGAGATGATGCATAGGACTTATCAAGACATACTTAGGCGGACCTGTGCCTTAGTGACTTAAAACGAGACAAGAACTAGTTAATTTATGTTATGTACACTTTGATTCTTGTTTAGACAATGTAAACTTTCATGTTTGATTTATAAAACGAAACTTCATTTGCCATGGATTTGAAACAATTGATTCTGTTACAACACTCCCCGACGTTTCCGCCACGTTTTGTATGTTCTACGTGGTCGGGGTGTGACACAAATAGTGTTGGGCCTAAATAGTGTTGGGCCTCAATAGTGTTGGGCCTAAATAGTGTTGGGCCTCAATAGTGTTGAGCCTCAAGAGTGTTGGGCCTAAATAGTGTTGGGCCTCAATAGTGTTGGGCCTAAATGTTATTGGGCTTAATGTTATTGGGCCTTGGCCCATATGTTGGGTTTTGGGCTTAGCCCATGAGTCTTGATATTGGGCTTAGCGCATGTATTTATGTTAAGCCCAATTAGGATGATAAGCCCATTTTATCATAAATAAGCCCATTTATATAAAATAGGCCCATATGTAAAATAAGCCCATTTGTTATAAAATAAGCCCATGTGTTAAAAATATATTCTTTCATTTTTATAAAAGTTACTAAGTATAGACTTTTTAGTTAAAAGAATACATAATAGTTTTTATAAGTTTCAAAACATCCGGATATTGTTGTCGTTGATTTGTATGTATTCGCGTCGAAAGATGGCCTAAACGTCGTAGTAACTCCTCGGAATGGCGATATGTTCATAGATTCGCCCGTCGTCCGTTTTGACCATAAGTTGTGTTCGAAAGCTCGGAATGTCCGTAAGTGTGTTTTAAGGCGTATTTAACTGTAGTCTTGTAAGACTTTAGTCGAAATGTACATTGTGTTAATTTGTACCATTGTATTTAAGTTCCTAGTTATCATAAATATAACTAATACAAACAAATAACACATAACACATAAGTTGTTAAGTTAACTAAATATATATTTTCTCAAAAATATATATTTATATCAAACTTTGCTTTTATAAAAACTATTCTTTAAAATCTTTTAATCTAATAAAGATTTTCTTAAAAATAATAGTTTTTACAACTTATGATTTTTAAGAAAAAATTGCCGTATTTTATTAGAAATATGAACTTTGCCATGTTTAATAAAACATATCTTTTTCTTATAAAATCACCACTAATCTTCTCATATTTTTCTTAATAAAAGCATATGAGATTTATAACATAAACTTAACAAGATGAACTCATAATCATGTAGGGTTTTGGTATGATCTTTACATATGTTTACTAGTTCAAAAATCATACTTTACTTCTAGTTTTAACAAGCTTTTTATAAAACCCATCTTGTATGTTTCTTTTTATAACTTTGTAAAAGTATTATTTTTAGTTAAAAACCTTACATACTTTAACAAAATCAAAGATCATGATCATCCATCTAAACATTTATGTTTAACAAAACCCCTAAACATTTTCATGTACACTTGTTAGATTATGTTTTTAAACATTATCTAACAAGTTATTTTTATGCTAATCATAAAAACTAGATCAAATATGCAATTAATCATCTTTAAATCACAACATAAACACACTTTTATATCATGATTATTATTTTGCTTCTTTGTATTTTCATATTATTTTGTATGATTGTTTTAGTTATAACTTGTTCTTTAAACAATAAATACATAAATAAGTATGAAAAAGAGATTGTTGAAGCTTACTTCTAGCACTAATGGCTAGGGATGATCTTGATGATGATTAAGAAAAGAAAAATGATGATCTTGATGCTTGTGAGCTCTTAGATGGATGAGAAAGCTTGCTTCAACTTGTGTATGCCTTAGATCTTCTCAAGTTCTATGAAAATGCATTTTGATCATCATGAAAGTGGCTTGAAAATGAAGATGGGGGAGGGGTGTTCTTGACCGAAAATGGGGTTATGGTTGAGAGAGTTTGTGTGTGAAAGTTATAGTGTAAAGAGTGTATAATGTGCTAGTAAACTTAGCTTCAAAAAGTGTTAACAATCTTTCACCAACATTCACCACTTGCCCACTTGGTTAATCCACCTGCAAACTTAGGATATTTGTGGTAACTAGTTGAAAAAGTGGGTCCCACAAGGGGATGTTGCAACCGTGAATGGGGGGGGGGGGTTCCCTTTGTTTTTGCTTCTTGATTTACTTAGTAAAAGTGTTAGAACCTTTAGGTAGTTGTTTAGGAAATTTATAAGTATAAGTGTTTAAGTGTTTAAAGGGTGTTAAATGATCATTACTAGACCATAATCATCCAATTAACACTAGGTGACCATTAAAAAAAAGATTTGATATTGTTCGGGTATTCGTTTCGAATTGTTTCGGTTAGATGTTATTTGAACGCTAAGTTGTGTAACTTGTGTGAATTGATGTAGTTTTTGGTTCGGATGATACCCGAATGTATCCTCACATGAATTCTATGTTAAATAACATTTTTACATGTTGTAAAAATATTAGAAAGCTAATTTCTGCAGAATTTCTACGGAAAAGTGTTGAAATCGTCGCTTTTAGTGCTTTTCGGGCAATTTTTAGTGTTATCGGACTTCGGAAAGGTTTTAAATCAAACCCTTGCATTCCTAGCTAGGGTTTAATATATATTAGATGTTGGACTTCCGTCTGATTCCTAAAGATGTCGTTTAGATGATTTCTGCGGATCCTGCGTTTTCGTCAGAATACTAGTTTTCTAGGTGCTTTTCTAGTAGTTTCGATGCATTGTTTAAAGTGTTTCAAATGTACTTAATAAAAATGAGTCATATGCATCCTAAGTAAGTATTCCATGAGTATTCTAAGTGTATGTTACGAAATACGCAGTTCGGGTGTTCAACATGCATAAAAATGTAGCTAAAATGAGTACTTTAAGTGTAAGAAAGTTACCGAAAAGTGGCAGTTGTCACATTCTCCCCCTGTTATTGAGAATTTCGTCCCGAAATTCAAGCTGAGTCATCCTTTGCAGAAGTATTCTCGAACAGGTGGGGGTATTTTGGTTTTGATTTGATTTTCACGTTCCCAAGTATACTCGGGTCTGTGTCGAGAGTTCCAACGTACTTTTATTAATTTGATACGACTCCTCCGTGTTTTCTGAATCTTCCAATCCGTGACCTCAACAGGTTCTTCAGTGAATTGGAGTTTGTCGTCAATGTGAACCTCATCCGCCAGGATGATAACTGTCTCTTGCGTTGGACTCTTCTTAAGATTCGACACATGAAACGTGTCGTGCACACTACAAAGTTCCTCTGGTAACTTCAGCTTGTAGGAAACGGTGCCAATCTTCTCTAAGATTTCAAATGGTCCTACATATCGTGGGTTAAGCTTTCCATGCTTGCCGAACCTTGCTACGCCCTTCCAGGTCGAGACTTTTAATAAGACTTTGTCTCCGACCTCGAAAGATTATGGCTTCCGTCTCTTGTCTGCGTAGCTCTTTTGTCGATCACGAGCCGTCTTGATACGGTCTCTAATCTGAAAAAATTTATCCGTAGTCTCTTGGACTAATTCCGAACCACTTAGTTGTTTATTGCCTGCTTCCGCCCAACATAGCAGAGAGTGGTACTTTCGACCATAGAGAGCTTCAAACGGTGCAGCTTGTATGCTTGTATGGTAGTTTTTGTTGTAGGAAAACTCAACCATAGGTAAATGAGTATCCCAGTTGCCGCTCAAATCCAAAACACACGCACGAAGCATATCTTTGGGTGTTTGGATTGTCCGTTCGCGTTGGTCGTCAGTTTGTGGATGAAAGGTCGTGCTTAGATTTAAATGAGATCCAAAGGTCTGTTGGAATGACTTCCAAATTCTTGAAATAAAGGGACTGTTTCGGTCTAAAATGATTGAAATAGGCACTCCAAGACGAGCCACTATTTCTTTGAGATAGAGTTCCGCTAGTTTCTCTGTGCTATCCTTCTCCCGAATCGGCAAGAAGTGTGTGGATTTTGTCAATCTATCGACGATTACCCATATCATGTCGTGGCCTCTTGAGGTCCTAGGTAACTTCGTAACGAAGTCCATCGATATTTGTTCCCATTCCCAGACGGGAATCTCGGGTTGTTGTAGCAACCCCGAGGGTTTCTGATATTCTGCCTTGACCATTGCGCAGGTCAAGCATTTCCCGACGTAAGTCGCAATATCCTTTTTGAGATTAGGATACAAATAGTGCTCTTTCAAGTCTTTGGCCTATGTGCTTCCTCAAAATAACATCTCGAAGGCCGCCAAAGTGTGGAACTCAAATTCTACCCACATGGTATAAAGTTCCATCTTCTTTCGGTACTAATTGTTTTTCTATGACTCAAAGTGTTTCTGCTCAAATATGTTCCTCCTTGAGCGCTTCTTGTTATGCATCATGAATTCGTGCGGTAAGATCCGTGTGAATCGTCGTCTCTAATGCTCGAACTCTCAAAGTTCTAACTCATTCCTTGCGGCTCAAGGCGTCCGCTACAACATTCGCCTTGCCCGAATGGTACTTTATTTTACAATCATAGTCGTTCAACAATTCAATTGAACGTCGTTGACGCATATTTAATTCTATTTGATTGAATATATGTTGAAGAGTTTTATGATCCATGAAAATTGTACATTGAGTACCATATAAGTAACGTCGCCATATTTTCAAAGCGAATACCACTGTACCTAACTCGAGGTCGTGAGTGGTATAATTCTTTTCATGAACCTTCAGTTGACGTGATGCGTACGCGATAACTTTCTCCCGTTGCATAAGTACGCAACCCAATCCTTGATGCGAAGCATCACAGTAAACTACGAAGTCATCGGTACCATCGGGTAGTGATAAGATTGGTGCATCGCACAACTTATCCTTGAGAAGTTGAAATGATTCTTCTTGTTTCCCGATTGGGTGAGGGAGGTTAGCGGTTGAGAAAATTTTAGAAAAAAATTCTCAATAAATCTCCGATAGTACCCTGCTAATCCCAAGAATTGTCAGACTTCAGTTGGAGTCTTGTGCGCTTCCCAGTTCTTAATTACTTCGATCTTCGAGGTGTCTGCTTGAATGCCTTTCTCGTTCACTATCTGCCCGAGAAATTGTACTTCATGAATCCAAAACTCGCATTAGTATCTCCTTCTTGAGTAGTTCTAAAATGGTTCTCAAATGTTGTTCGTGCTCGTCGGCCGATCGTGGATATATTAAAATGTCGTCAATGAACACTATGACGAATTTGTCAAGATACGGCTGGCACACGCGGTTCATTAAATCCATTGAAGACCGCAGGCGTGTTCGTTAAACTAAAAGGTATAACGAGAAACTCGTAATGACCATAACGAGTCTGAAAAGCCGTTTTTGGTACGCCTTCCTCTTAGATTCGTAATTGGTGATACCCCGATCGTAAGTCTATCTTGGAGTAGAAGCTTGAACCTTGCAATTGATCGAATAAATCACCAATCCTCGATAGTGGATACCGATTCTTGATGGTGAGTTTATTCAACTCTCTGTAGTCAATGCACATTCTGAGTGTTTCATCCTTCTCCTTTACAAACAAAGCTGGAGCTCCCCAAGGCGAAAAGCTTGGTCTAATGAATCCTTTATCCAACAACTTTTGAAGTTGTGTGAATAACTCTTGCATTTCAAAAGGTACTAATCGATATGGAGATTTGGTTATCGGTGCAGTTCACGATACCAAGTCGATATGAACTCGACTTGTCGATATGGTTATAGTCCCGGCAAGTCTTCAGGAAAGACTTCAAGAAACTCTTTTACCACTGGAATATCTGTCAGCTGCGGCCCAACGGCCTTCTTGTCGACAATATGTGCTAGAAAGGCAACACAATCTTTCCGTAAGCACTTCTGTGCCTTCATGCAATTTATGATCCGCAATGGTGTGTCGTGCTTCTCTCCATGAATAACAAGTGTCTCTTTGTTCAGTAGTGGTAGGCGAATGGCCTTCTCATGACAAAAGACTTCGGCTTGGTTAATGGATAACCAATCCATGCCAACTGCTACGTCGAAACTACCCAACTCAACGGGTAAGAGATCGATATTGAATTTTCGCTCGCCAAGTTCCAAGGAACACTCTCTAACAACTTCCCCTGACTCGACTAGTTTACCGTATGTTGATTCTATAGAATGAGGGGACGTCTAGCTTACTTGGCTCTAGGCCAAGTACATTTTGAATTCTGTGTGGCGAGGACTTTACTGTATAGTTTTAGGAACCCTATGTTTAGATGTAGGATAACCCAATCCATATTTTTAGATGTAGGATAGCCCAATCCCTATGTTTAGATGTAGGATAGCCCAATCCCTATGTTTAAATGTAGGATAGCCCAATCCCTATGTTTAGTTGTAGGATAGTCTAGTCCCTAATTGTAGCTAAGACATTCCCGTCACTATCCATGAAACTCATTTCACATGCATGAGTTTGATTGGTAAGAAACGTGTCAGGTAACTACTGTTTGAGTGATCGAGGTAAGGTGGGATGATGCGGTCATGCCTCGGATCCCCGGGGCTAAATCCCATTGTCACACGCAATGCGTTTGAATTCGGGTGTTACGCAGTATGGAAACAACCCTTGAGAGATCGTGAAAGCCTCGAGTGTAACCAACAACATTGGCTCTAATCAAGATCAAGTTCTAGAATTTGTTTCCAACCTTTGAATTTAAATCAGCGAGCAATACTCTTCTCGCATAAGATCCTTGAGTTCTTCCCCGGACAACCTCTTCACTGTATCACTTCCTAGCGTTTGTACTTGGAGGTTCCCCCAAGTTAAGGCTGCGTTCAACAGGAGACTCTTTGTGTATCTATTTGTCTACTCAGGAATACGTTTCCTAGTATGACTAACTGACTTCATTGTCTTTATTTGGCAGACAGAACCTACCGCACCTCTCGTATTAACGAGATCTTGCGGCTTACAGTCCGGAAAAAGTCTTAAAATTAAGGTCTTGTGTGATCACATCTTCAGGTGTGGCATTGCTACTCGTTCCTGATCCATCGGGATTTGAACCACTTGAACTACCCGTAACACCATATCGTCACTAGTGTCGTCTTGATTAACTTTATGTTGTGCAATCTCTGCACCCTCGTGTTGTTCCATAAGAACTCTTGTTCGACTTAATCAGTAAGATGCTGATTTGTTAATCCTTTTTGGGTGTAAACCTTCCTTTTGGCGCCATGATCTTTTTAATATACAACATTAAAAGAATCTAGAAATATATTTGGATAATATAGTCTATCATGCGCCCAAGAATGAAGAAGGAAATTGGTCATAAAATCCTCAAGATCGTATCGTTCATACATGTTTGAATAAATGATAATGTGGATAAACGCAACCAAAATGTGTAGCACCTTTTGCGTGTACTGGTCATATGTCTAAGTGGAAAACGAAATAATTTTTTGAGGAGGGGAAACCAACCAGTGGCCTCCGTCCCTTTAGTATGCATTCCATACTACATGGGCTTTGATTATCCGAAGTAGAGAAATTCCTTTGTCGTACTTGCCCATGTGACGAATATGGTAATAGTGCTTGAGCTTCACGAGCTCCAACAAGATCATTAAGATCTTCATAGATGTCGAATAGAATGAAATGAGGGAGTTGTAGCATGGCTCATGCCATACTATCCCTTTGGATAGGACAAATGTCAAATGACGGAATTTATTGTATTCATTTCCAATAAGTAAGATAAGGTGCCATAGACACCAAGGAACCAACTCATGTACAAGAATTCTAGAATGTTGAGGAAAGATCCTCCATGAGTGGTTAACAGGTTTTGTTTGTTTAGATGACTAGTCTCGAACAACTCGTGTTATAGATCAAATGTTTAGACGCGAATGAATACGTATCGTTTTCCTGTATTGTATTGTATGGTGTTATAGTAACCATCTCGGTTTGTGTTCTAATGGGTAGACATTTGAACAACTTAAGAATTTTGAATGGATAGTGATCACTAGCTTGACCCGCAGAGTCCACCAGAATTTCCATGCACTACAAGTTGTTATTACGTGGGCCCCCGTAATAATAAATTGTCTTGCATGGTCACCCTAGCATTCTCTCATTCAGAGCAGGCGATCAGTCAGAGAGAGGACACTATTGTCTATATACCTTCAACATAGAAGGAAACTTCGTGATAGTTCATGTGTCAACGTCTGTTGTCATTACTCGCAGAACGGCACGACGTTAGATGAAATAGGGATAGAGAGAATTTGTAAAAATAACAACTGGAGAGGCACTTTTAAGATGAGTACTTCGTCTTCCTTGTCTGGACAAGAGTGTCGTCAATTATGATTTGTATGAGCCATAGGGACCTCGTCCCACTAATGGAGTTGTTGTCCAAGGCTACCACCTCCACCTCATCGTCACTACCGAAGTCAGGCATCCCAGCATCCGCTAGAAAGCAATCATCTTCCACGGGATCAAAGCTTTATGGTCTCACTTAGGAACCACGTTCGTCATAAGCTCCGCAATAGACGTGAGGTCGATATTCTCATGGAAGATGTATTGTATAAAATTGTCATGTTTTGAAATAGAGCATCATATCTCGTGTAAAAGATGTTGTGTCTTAACCATGTTATGTGTGTCAAGGATGACATTGGAATTCATAGTCGAAGGCATTTCGTTCTTGCCAAGATGTTTCATACAACACATATATAAATGATTTGCATATATAATCATATAAAATCCTATCTAACAAGGATTTCTATCGTGTATAAGCTGAACTCGTAAACTGTTTATAATGCGTAAACTAGTAATGTAATGTGTTGTAGGCACATAGTCTGTTAATGTAATGTGTCTATTTCTCATAGACTTCACCCATGGAAATGTCCTCGCTTGATTTATGTGAAGTGAATTTTTGTTGTAGTGGACCATGAAAAATGTTTATGCAATGAAAACCTTTTGACCAGTCCAATTTTATTTATAATCTGTTCAACATGAACAAGAGGTTTTCGTGAGAGGTCCCTAGTGATTGTAGACTTAGACTCGAGAAAGAATCCTGGTTCACTACAATCGATGCTCTGATACCAGCCTGTCACACCCGCTCATAGTGGAAGCGCGAGGTGCGATTTGATCGGTTCTCATTGCATAACAATATAAGTGAACATACTAAATGAATAAAAACAAGCTCCAATGCCATTGTCATGATCGTTTCAAAAGAACGCAACATAAGTTAAATGTATTGGTTACAAACCATCAAATGAAAATAAGTTGTCATTGTTTTATACATCAAAATGTAAGTCTTAAAATGTCAAGGCTTTGACCACTATATCACCGCAAAGAGGCGGTATATAACGGGCAAACCCTTCAAATGGTGGCATGGAGTCTTGATACTTGATTTCCTTGACTGAAATGTCTACATGGTCCACTAATTTCCTGAAATACATGTTAAGTTTGAAAACAGCAACAAAAGTTGGCCAGTTCATGCAGTTTAGTTGTATGAGATGTATCTGTAAAATGTGAGTTGTATAAAATGTATCTGTAAAATGTGAGTTGTATAAAATGTATCCATAAAATGTGAGTTGTATAAAATGTATCCATAAAATGTGAGTTGTATAAAATGTATCTGTATGTAATGATGTAGTATGTAAAGCGTCAATGAAATCGTTGATCATTGATGTTTCGAGAGGACATTAATGTGTGTGACGAAATAGGAAGCAATCCAAACCTAGACGATTTTGTGTTAAGCCCAATTAGGATGATAAGCCCATATGTAAAATAGTCCATTTGTATCATAAATAAGCCCATTTATATTAAATAGGCCCATATGTAAAATAAGCCCATTTGTTATAAAATAAGCCTATGTGTTAAAAATATATTCTTTCATTTTTATACAAGTTACTAAGTATAGACTTTTTAGTTAAAAGAATACATAATAGTTTTTATAAGTTTCAAAACATCCGGATATTGTTGTCGGTGATTTGTATGTATTCGCGTCGAAAGATCACCTAAACGTCGTAGTAACTCCTGGAAATGGCGATATGTTCATAGATTCGCCCGTCGTCCGTTTTGACCATAAGTTGTGTTCGAAAGTTCGGAATGTCCGTACGTGTGTTTTAAGGCGTATTTAACTGTAGTCTTGTAAGACTTTAGTCGAAATGTACATTGTGTTAATTTGTACCATTGTATTCAAGTTCCTAGTTATGATAAATATAACTAATACAAACAAATAACACATAGCACATAAGTTGTTAAGTTAACTAAATATATATTTTCTCAAAAATATATATTTATATCAAACTTTGCTTTTATAAAAATTATTCTTTAAAATCTTTTAATCTAATAAATATTTTGTCAAAAATAATAGTTTTTACAACTTATGATTTTTAAGAAAAATTTGCCGTATTTTATTAGAAATATGAACTTTGCCATGTTTAATAAAACATATCTTTTTCTTATAAAATCACCACTAATCTTCTCATATTTTTCTTAATAAAAACATATGAGATTTATAACATAAACTTAACAAGATGAACTCATAATCATGTAGGGTTTTGGTATGATCTTTACATATGTTTACTAGTTCAAAAATCATACTTTACTTCTAGTTTTAACAAGCTTTTTAATAAACCCATCTTGTATGTTTCTTTTTATAACTTTGTAAAAGTATTATTTTTAGTTAAAAACCTTACATACTTTAACAAAATCAAAGATCATGATCATCCATCTAAACATTTATGTTTAACAAAACCCCTAAACATTTTCATGTACACTTATTAGATTATGTTTTTAAACATCATCTAACAAGTTATTTGTATGCTAATCATCAAAACTAGATCAAATATACAAGTATTCATCTTTAAATCACAACATAAACACACTTTTATATCATGATTATTATTTTGCTTCTTTGTATTTTCATATTATTTTGTATGATTGTTTTAGTTATAACTTGTTCTTTAAACAATAAATACATAAATAAGTATGAAAAAGAGATTGTTGAAGCTTACTTCTAGCACTAATGGCTAGGGATGATCTTGATGATGATTAAGAAAAGAAAAATGATGATCTTGATGCTTGTGAGCTCTTAGATGGATGAGAAAGCTTGCTTCAACTTGTGTATGCCTTAGATCTTCTCAAGTTCCATGAAAATGCATCGTGATCATCATGAAAGTGGCTTGAAAATGAAGATGGGGGAGGGGTGTTCTTGATCGAAAATGGGGTTATGGTTGAGAGAGTTTGTGTGTGAAAGTTATAGTGTAAAGTGTGTGTAATGTGCTAGTAAACTAAGCTTCAAAAAGTGTTAACGATCTTTCACCAAAATTCACCACTTGCCCACTTGGTTAATCCACTTGCAAACTTAGGATATTTGTGGTAACTAGTTGAAAAAGTGGGTCGCACAAGGGGATGTTGCAACCGTAAATGGGGGGGGGGGTTTCCCTTTGTTTTTACTTCTTGATTTACTTAGTAAAAGTGTTAGAACCTTAGGTAGTTGTTTAGGAATTTTATTAGTATAAGTGTTTAAGTGTTTAAAGGGTGTTAAATGATCATTACTAGACCATAATGATCCAATTAACACTAGGTGACCATTAAAAAAAAAGATTTGATATTGTTCGGGTATTCGTTTCGAATTGTTTCGGTTTAGATGTTATTTGAACGCTAAGTTGTGTAACTTGTGTGAATTGATGTAGTTTTTGGTTCGGATGATACCCGAATGTATCCTCACATGAATTCTATGTTAAATAACATTTTTACATGTCGTAAAAATTTTAGAAAGCTGGTTTCTGCAGAATTTCTGCGGAAAAGTGTTGAAATCGTCGCTTTTAGTGCTTTTCGGGCAATTTTTAGTGTTATTGGTCTTCGAAAAGGTTTTAAATCAAACCCTTGCATTCCTAGTTAGGGTTTAATATATATCAAATGTTGGACTTCCGTCTGAGTCCTAAAGATGTCGTTTAGATGATTTCTGTGGATCCTGCGTTTTCGTCAGAATACTAGTTTTCTAGGTGCTTTTCTAGTAGTTTCGATGCATTGTTTAAACTGTTTCAAATGTACTTTATAAAAATGAATCATATGCATCCTAAGTAAGTATTCCATGGGTATTCTAAGTGTATGTTACGAAATACGCAGTTCGGGTGTTCAAAATGCATAAAAATGTAGCTAAAATGAGTACTTTAAGTGTAAGAAAGTTACCGAAAAGTGGTAGTTGTCAGATTTATTATTTTATGGAAAAGGTATGGATCCCTTTTTTGGTAACCTTAGAGATCTTGTGATCGACGAAGCGCACAAATCTCAATACTCTGTTCATCTGGGTTCAGATAAGATGTATCAGGACCTGAAAGTTTTGTATTGGTGGCCGAAGATGAAGGCTAACATCGCGACGTACGTTAGCAAGTGTTTGACTTCTGCTTAAGTCAAAGTAGAGTTTCAGAAACCCTCAGGCCTACATCAACAACCGGAAATATCCATGTGGAAATGGGAGTAGATTGCTATGGATTTCGTCATTGGTGTGCCAAAGACTCAAAGCGGAAACGACAAGATTTGGGTAATCGTGGACCGCCTCACCAAGTCAGCGCACTTTCTAGCAATCAAGGAAACGGATAAGTTCTCACAATTAGCTGTTGTTTACCTCAAGGAGGTGGTTTCTAGGCACGGGGTGCCAACTTCTATTATCTCTGACCATGACCCGCGTTTCATTTTGGATTTGTGGCAGTCGATGCACAAGTCGTTCGGCTCGCGTCTTGACATGAGTACTACTTATCACCCACAGACGGGTGGTCAAAGCGAGCGAACCATCCAGACGCTTGAAGACATGCTACGGGCATGTGTGATCGATTTTGGGAAAGGGTGGGAGAAACACTTGTCGTTGATTGAGTTCTCCTACAACAACAGTTACCACACTAGCATCCAAGCAGCTCCGTTTGAAGCGTTGTACGACCGGAAATGTCGTTCTCCTCTTTGTTGGGCTGAGGTGGGCGACAACCAGGTCACAGGTCCAGAACTTGTTCTTAAAACTTCGGAAAAGATTGTCCAGGTCAGGAATCGTATGGTGGCGACGCGCGACCGTCAGAAAAGTTATGCCGACAAGCGTAGGAAACCCTTGGAATTTGCTGTAGGCGATCGCGTTATGTTGAAAGTCTCACCCTGGAAGGGTGTGGTGCGTTTTGGAAAGCGCGACAAACTTAACCCACGCTATGTTGGGCGATTCAAAGTCTTGGAACGAGTTGGTAAAGTGGCGTACAAACTCGAGTTACCTGCTGAGTTGGGTAACATGCATGATGTGTTCCATGTGTCGCAATTGAAGAAGTGTTTGTCCGATGAAACACTTGTAGTACCGTTTCAGGAGCTGAAAATTGATGACAAATTGCAGTTTGTCGAAGAACCAATAGAAATTATGGACCGGGAAGTCAAGGTCCGTAAGTGTTGGTGCAGTCATCTGTCGTCTTCGTCTGATGTCGAGTCTCAGTCTCGGAGTGGATTTGATCAAGCATGACATCAGTAAACAAGAAATTAAAGGCTGGCCGTTTGAATGAAGCCTTTCCGTTTGAAGAGATGCTGGTCGTTTGAGTGAGGCATCCGTTTGAATTAGCCTTCCGTTTGAGTGATGCGTGACCGTTTGAGCATGTTCAAACGGTCAAGCTTCTACTATATATATCATTTAAACGATGACATTTGTAACGATTCGGAAATTTGATACCGAGGTGCTGCCGGTATTTCCTCTCATTGTAAACGTTGTTTATTGAATGAAAAAGAGGATTAAAGTGATTTTCTAGCTGTTTTCAAGTTCGTTTCTTAGTTTCTGCCTCTGAAACGAATTAGAACTCTTCCGAACGATTCATTCAGGTCGCGAAACCGATCCTACAATTGGTATCAGAGCTCAGGACGAGGAGTTCTTGTCATATTCAGCTTGAAAAATCTGATTTTCTACACCTTCTGTTCAAAGCCGATACTTTCCACGATCAAAATCAGCTCAAAACTTCACATTGTGTTCGGAATTGTTTACTGACAAAGCCTTGAATGTTTCAGACTGAAAATCGAAGTAAAACGGATAAAAATTGCCTGTCCGTTTGAAAAAGTTCGACAATTTGCTGACGTCATAAGACCTTCCGTTTGAAAAATTGTTCTTTTCGTTTGAAGACCTCCAATCGTTTGAAATATCGTTTGAAACAGTTGTCTTTTCGTTTGAACCGGGTCCCATCGTTTGAAATTGGATTCAACCGTTTGAACAATACCTTCTCGTTTGAACCATTCGTTTGAAAAGTAATTCTGTCGTTTGAAATCACATCAGACCGTTTGAAAGCTTCTTGACCGTTTGAGATAAGATCCAGTCGTTTGAGTTTTGTCTGACCGTTTGAAGTTGTGTGCATTTGAGAAAGTATTATGTTTATCATGGATTCTGAATTTTATAACGCTTTTGCAACACCGATGTCAGTGACTCAAAGTGCTATGATTGAAAATGAAACCGGAACATCTCAGAAACCACCCAAACTCATGGATATTGATGACTATAACGTGTGGTCTGAACGTTCTGGAAATTGGGTCGAGGCTTATCATCTAGATGCGTGGGAACACACTGAAGAGCCGTATCTTAAGCCCACAAAGAACGATATTGTGAATGGTACTCCGTTAACACTTAGAGAGATGAGTACTGCAGATAAAAAGAAATATCGAGATGAGAAATTGATGGTGAGTCTGCTTCAGTAAGCGATAAAAGAAGATATTTTGATACTGCTTCAACATGATGGAACTGCACATTCGATCTGGACAGAGTTGGAAGCAAAGTTTACTGGAAGTGACGATATGCTTAGGAATAAGATGTCTCTCATGAAAAAGGAATTTGATTTATTTAGGGGATTGAAAAATGAAAGTACCAAGCAAATAATTGATAGATATTGTAACTTGGTGAGAAATATGACGAAACTTGGTGTTAAGAAAGATACTGATGAATTGATTGAAAAACTTGCAGATGCGCTACCATATGAAACATGGGGAACATTTCTGATGATGTTGCGGTCAAACAAAACAGATTATAAGAAAATGACACTGGGAGATTTTATCAAGCATCTGGAAGCTCAGGAGATGGAGCAGAGGAAGATCGCTAGAATGAAAAACTATGATGGAGAACAGGATATCAGTTTGTACTATAAGAGTGGTGCTACCGATTCTACAAAGTATTCTCCAAAGATCGAAACTGCTTACAGTGTTAAAGATTCTCCTAAGAAGAAGGCATCTCAAGGATCAAACAGCACAAGATTTTCATCATACGATCCTAATATCTCTGTATAAAAGAATGGTAGAAAACTTCAGTGTAACATTGTGTTAAGCCTTGAAAATGATCAAGACTACACTGAAGAAATTGCAAAAAATCAAATGTCTTTGTTAGGGAGGATTTTAGAGTCTTATAGTTGCTTTGTTGCAGGAAAGATCGGAAATCCAATGCTCACGAAAGAGGATTACGATCAAATCGATGCTGAGGAAATGGAATTGATGGATATCAAATGGTGTATGGCGAGTGTGATGAGACGTGCTGAAAAGTTTAAACAAATTACAGGCCATGATGATTTTCGTGATGCAAACGTTTTAGCTTTGGGTTTTGATAAATCTAAAGTTACGTGTTTTCGTTGCAGGGAGAAGGGGCATTTCAAGAGGGAGTGCAAAAACCGTGAAGCTACCGGAGCACAGAACCCTTTTGGAAACAACGACTATCACAAGAAGGCCATCTATCATCAAATCACACCACCAGCACAGCAACAGGCACAAACAGCTAATGGGAGAGATGTGGTTGATAGAAAGGCATGTGTTGTTAGTCAGGGAAAATATGATAATTTTACCTGGGAAAAGTATCTTCCGAAAGACAGCAAAGTGTGTTTGGTTGAACAAGATGATGAAAAGTTGGCTGAAGGTTTTAGTTGGGATGATTTTTGCCCGGATCAAGAATTTATGGCCAAAGAGATGTCCAAAAACACTTCTCATGCTTTCTTTGCTAATGCTTATGATTTGAAATGTGCAGAAAGGTGCAGAAAAGTCATGGAAGCTGCTGAAGAAAGACGAAGGAAGAACAAAGAAGAGGAAGAAGAGGAAGAGAGATTGAAGACCGAAGCGAAAGCTGAGAAAAGAAGAAGAGCTGAGTTTTTACAATCAAGCAAAACGAGTTGAAGTTTCTGAAAAGTGCATGAACTGTGATTCGTTAATCAAACAAAACAATGAGTTGTTGCACAATATTCACAAGTTGAAAGAATCGTATGACACAATGAACAGAGAAATCAACAAATATAGTGATTCAAGTGGTGAACAAGCAATGGCTATGAATACTTTGAAAGTAGCATATCTTAGACAGCTGGATGATGCTAACTTTCATATCAAAAAATGTGCTGATTTAGAATTGGAGCTGGCAACACAGAAGATAGAGACTGAGAAAGTTAAAAAGTTGTTAAATAGTTACTCATGTTCTTCTTTTGTTGTTGACAGGATTTATCCCGTAGTGGAGAATTTGAAGACGTTTGAAGAAATGAAAATGTCTGAAGAAGAGAAAGCTGTGACTGAAGATGAAGGAAAAGTGAAATCTTCTGGTAAGAAATCAAGTGTGGTCTATAATAGATGTCTGCCCCCGGTCGAATATGGATTTATGCCTCGAAATCCAAATTCTGAAAGAGTCAATAAAGCAATCAATTTGAAATGGGAGTCTGGACCGTCGGATAACTTGCCAGAAAATATCGATGTCACATATACGTCATCCGACACTGATCATGAGTCAAAGTTGATAAAAAGTGTGGTCGATCAGGTGTTAGACAAAGATGACAGTGAAGAGTCAAATATGGAGTACAAATCCAAGTCAAAGTCTGAGTCCGATACGTCAAAGTCAATAGTAAAAAAGGACAAACGGGTTTATGATAAAGAATTTTTACTTTCGAAATCTAATTTGAATGATGAATCGGTCAAAGTGGCATATACTTTGAAAGGTTCTGACAAATTATATTCTGACGAGAGTTTTCCAATAAGAAGTGTCAGATTTGAAATGATTCAAAAGGTTTTCAAAATAACATAAATTAATATTTCTGAAATAAAAGATTTAAATCTTTCCGGAAAACCTAAACAATACACTTCAAGAGTTCAACAAAGAATTAACAAGAAAATGGGTTACAATTGTGGTTATAATTTCCAAAAGAAATCAAACCATAATCGTAATTTCAAAAAGAAAGGTCTTGGTTTTGTTCCACCAAAAAACTATAAAAATGAAAAAGTTTATAAACCAAAAACTGTGTTTGTTTCAGGGAAAACGTCAGAGGATGAGAAAGAACAATCATTCAGAAAGCAGACGAATCAGGAATTCCTTGCCAAGAAGCAAGAAGAACTAAAGAAGAATGAAGTTCCGAAGAAAATTGAAAAGAGAACTTGTTTTCAATGCAAAATTGCTGGTCATGTGGCAAAGGATTGTCCGAAGACATTCAAGCCAAAACAGGAAATCTCTGGTAAAATGAAAGAGAAGATTGTCGAGAAGACTGAATTGTCAACCCGGAAGTTTACTAGCTTTGAAAATTCAACTTTTGAGAAAGGAGAATGTTCAAAGAGTGCTTCAAAAAGGAAAGATAATTTGCCAAATCAAAAATGGGTTGTGAAAGGTTCAGGTAATAGTTCTGGTGATGAATCTGATTCCATAAAATCAGAGGAGCCACGTGTTGAGAAAAAAGTTGAAAGATCAGTTCCAACCATGAACGATGAAAATTTTCCACCGTTGTGTGCTGAAAATTTTATGAAGAAAGTTGGAAAAGTTGAAATTTCAAATCAATTTTATTCTGACAAGAAGAAATTTGATGTTGAAAAGACTTTCAACGGAAATGTGAAACGTATCTTTGGACAAATGGTCAACGGTAAGGCCAAAAGTATCAAAGATTTTTATGCTTCCAAAGGACGTGTTTACAAGTCTGTTGAAAGAAAAGATGAAAAAGATGTTGTTACACCCAAGGAAGGTCAGGCTTGGGTGGATATATTTTTCAAAGAATAAAAACCTGACTTGCCGGAGATCCCAAGTTGGTAATCGTGGATCATGAATCGGCATCTTTCTTAATCTGTGTTTAAAGTTTTGCAGGATTTACCGGAACTCCCAGATTTGTAAGCGTGGAGTAGGAATCGGCACCTTGAGAATTCAACCAACTGATGGTAATTGGTTGAAAAACATGTTTGAGTTGTATGTTTGTGATTGTTATAAGTGGTTCAGAATTTGAACTAGGTTGATCGTACAAGTGGTTAAATCAAGGTCATTAATTTGAACTTGAGTTAACTATCATTCAAAAGACTGGTAAAACAATATGATGATCTGATCCTCAAATTTTACAAGTGGTAAAATCAACAAAACTTATTTTCCGTAAAAACCATTCTGATTAAAACAAACTTAAGTATTTTGAAATCATTATGGGAAAATAGTTTGTTGTGAGGGGGAGTTCTGATTGTTTAAGCCAAACGAATGGAGAATTGAAGCGATTTGATATCAGTTGTCATGTTCTGTATAGTTTGTTTTCAATTTTCATTAGATGTATTTGAATTTTAGGGGGAGTAAGAATTTTTAGAAAATCCAAAAACATCAGAAAATTTGAAAAAGACAAAAACATGATAAAACTGATAAATGAGTTTTTGTTGCATAAAAGAGGAAATAATAGTACATCAGTAGACTATCACGACACGCTAAAGAAATGTATAGTCAAAAATGGGATAAACAGTCTTACTGTGGATATGTCAGTAGGATTTTACACCTTTAGTAAATTGTGACGAGATATAAACCTAAATTTCAAACTTGCTTGTTCTGTGGGTTAACACAAACTTGGATATATAGGTAACCCCTGAAATCTTGTTTGAAAGGTCCCGTATTCTGAGATACTAGGTCTTTATACTCAG
Source organism: Helianthus annuus (assembly GCF_002127325.2). NCBI lineage: Eukaryota > Viridiplantae > Streptophyta > Magnoliopsida > Asterales > Asteraceae > Helianthus > Helianthus annuus. The sequence goes on along the minus strand of NC_035438.2, from coordinate 109,937,907 downwards.
TGATATCTGGGGTATTATCCCGGGACTTCTGCTGTATGGAAGTACTGACCTAGTCCCCGGATAATGCTTTTCGCAAAATGCTTGAAATATAGCATCGCCCTCAGCAAGCTGATGAAACAATAAAATTGATAGTCGCTGCTGTTGTAATCAAAAGATCCTCTAAAGGGGACCCACCTAAAGTCGAAGCCGTCATCTCTCTGCGTATACGGAAGTATCGACCTGAGCTCTCACGACCCTCGCACATAACCCCTTTACAGATATCAGTTGTGGTATACTCACCTGTAAGACTGAATATTGGGATCTGGATACGGGAGTATATTCGAGTAGTGGGACACACGGATAAGTTTAAGTATCTAAGACACTAATTGCGTATCTCGAAACAGTTGAAATCTGTGTGAAAATTTAAGAGGACAAACATACTGACAATCTAGGTAAATTGTTTAGAACTTAAAATGTAATCAAGCTTAACGATGTTTGTGATATGTTTCAAAATCTGATATGACCCTCTTGCACGAACTCACAAAAATAGTGTCTGTAAATATTTTATTTCTGTTTTTACTTCTATTCAAAAATTCAAAAAGATTTTTGGTGAGTTTTAGCATAAAATTTTGAAAATTCAAAAAGATTTTCGACAACTGATATTGAAAAGCAGATTTTCAAAATTCTGAGTGCTAAACATGATGAGCAATATTCGAGGGGGAGTGTTTGTTTGGAATTTAATGTTTTCATAATCTAACCCTAAAATGGTTCATCTGGTTGGAAGATTTGTAATTGTTTTGATAGAGAGTCTGAATAGTACAAGTGTTTACATTTGAAATATGTATGTGAGAGAAATTTACTTTGAGGTAGAGTTTTTGCAGGATAAGATGAAAAGTTGCTAGACAGAAAGCCAGACAACGATCCTAAAGCTGATGATGCTGATGATCTGAAGAAATGCCAGCATATCGCAAGGGGGAGTCTGAAGTCCTGCAAGAATAGACTGAGAGTGAAGCTCAGAGACAGTTCAAAACTAAAGATTGTGAAGACTCGACACTTCAAACTCGTCAACATCTGAGGGGGAGTCTGTTGGTGCAGTCATCTGTCGTCTTCGTCTGATGTCGAGTCTCAGTCTTGGAGTGGATTTGATCAAGCATGACATCAGTAAACAAGAAATTAAAGGCTGGCCGTTTGAATGAAGCCTTTCCGTTTGAAGAGATGCTGGTCGTTTAAGTGAGGCATCCGTTTGAATTAGCCTTCCGTTTGAGTGATGCGTGACCGTTTGAGAATGTTCAAACGGTCAAGCTTCTACTATATATATCATTCAAACGATGACATTTGTAACGATTCGGAAATTTGATACCGAGGTGCTGCCGGTATTTCCTCTCATTGTAAACGTTGTTTATTGAATGAAAAAGAGGATTAAAGTGATTTTCTAGCTGTTTTCAAGTTCGTTTCTTAGTTTAAACGAATTAGAACTCTTCTGAACGACTCATTCAGGTCGCGAAACCGATCCTACAGTAAGCATAGCCGAATTCCGGTCGTGAGGGTTCATTGGAACTCAAGATGCGGACCGGAGTTCACATGGGAATGCGAGGATCAGATGAGGCTCAAGTACCCACATTTATTCCCAGATGACGAGTCCAAGTCTGGCAAATCTAAGTCTGGCACAACTGGTGAATTTCGGGACAAAATTCCCTTTCAAGTTGGGGATGATGTGGTACCCACGGAAAATCCACTGTCATCCTGAGTTAACGTCTTGCTGTTTCAGTTAACGTCTTGCTATTTCGGATTACCTGTCAAATTTCGGGATGAAATTTATTTCAAGTTGGGGATGATGTGATAATCCGAAATTTTAAGGTCTTTCCCATACACCTCACTGATCTCATAATCCTATTTGACATTCTGATTCATGTGTAGTTATGTGAATGATTTACAGTTTATGTAATATTTAGTTATTTATGTGTGGTGTGTAATAAAATTTAACATAGTTAATTAAGAAGTAGTATGAGGTCTTTCGCCATTAGTAAACCCTTGGGTGTTTCGCCATCATCAACCCGATGAAAGATGAGGTCTTTCGTCAAGGAAGATGTTTTGTCAAGAACGGGCCTCGGCCCAGGGCACGGCCCAACACCTTAGGTTATTTTTATAACTTTCTCTTGAACACAGTTACGTAAACTTTAACCCTAAAAGTCCTTTCTCCATTCCTTGAGCGATGGCCGTAGAACATCTCAAGTTTTGGTGTATCAATCTAATCAACTCACTCGGAATCGTGGTTAGTCTTTTACCTGCATTAGATTGTTGTATTTTGTTGTGACGATTTTATATGATGAATTAGGGTTTCAAGGATAGGATTGGGAATACATAGTCTGCATGATAGGATTATGCTAATCTGTATATGTTCATATTGTGATGTGGTTCGATACTCTAATATTCCCTCTGTGTGATGAACTTATATCTCGATGTATTGACAATCCGATTGTGTGTAGTCATTTGATGATTTGAACCGATGAAGGATAGAATGACTTTTCTGAGATTAAACATATGTAATTGGTGTAGGGATGATAGCGTAGATGTTAAACGGTATGTAAGGGTTACTGGAATGTTTGCATAAACTGATTTCGTTGACCTGCTGTACGCGTGTGTAACTGATGACTATGTGACAAAAGATCTGTTAACTGACCCCGACAAAACATCAATGATGTTTCGTCATAGTCGGCTTCGAAGAAAGTCGGGTGTTTCGTCACCTGGGTTGGCGACGAAAGTTGGGTGTTTCGTCGGATGTAATGTGACGAAAGAGTGGGGACTTTCGTCGGGTGGTCTTTCGCCGAAGGGCCTCCTGTTTGGGACTTGGGCTTTTATAAAGAGCCCAGTAAACTATTGTGTGATAAAGAGTCCAATGAACTGTTGTGTGAGAATGCATGTTATACATGGAATGTGAACTTGAATAGAACAGAGTATTGTTGTACTATAATTGGTAGATACAAACTGTGTAACCATACATGACTTACTATGTGCAAACATGTGAATTGAATGATTACGAAACTGATACTGTTTGATAACCACGGTAGGGTTTGGTTTGACCAACTGGACGGGTAATTAAAACATACCGAGCAAATCAAAGGTGAGTTCACTACTCTTGAGCATGCGTCCCGGTGGTTGGGACAGTCAGTGGGTATCCCGGGGAGGGATAAGTCTTTTGGGTAAAACTGGAATGTTGGATATTAATCTCACTCTATCACTCTTAAGTCCCATCTTTTTGTTACCGGAGAGGTAGCGGGGTATTAGTTGATAGCGCTACTTATGTTTGGTACCCTCACCCTGTACCGGAGAGGACGGGTGTGAACTAATGATACAGTCATGCCCAGTGCTTTGATAGGAGCACTGGGGAACAGGCAAAACATATATCATGAGCCGTCTTGTTCGGTATTGAGATATTATCAACATTACTTTCGGATTTGTTAACAAACTGGATTAAACACTTGGTAATTAACGTTTTCGAAAAGTTGTGAACTCACCAGCGTTGTCTGACACACTTGTTACATGCTCATAGGTCGTTAAGTACTTTGGATGGGAACTTGCTATCCGGATGGCTGAAGTGGTCATGGGTCGTAGTGCTTGGCTATGCGTGTTTTGTTACTGAACTCTTATATATTGGGTTTTGAAACATTAAAACAATGAATTGTTATTTACTTCTGCTGTTACTGTTTAACTTGGATTATATTTCGTGAATGTTTTATTTAATGAATGGAATTTTGTTAAACATATTATGACTAGTTCAATGTGATTGGTGGCTAGATCCTGGTACGTCACACGCTTAGCGGGGGTTACCGCATGTGGTACTTTGGGGGTGTGACAAAGTAAACATATACAGTTAAACTAAAAGCATGTGGAATATATGCGCCAAAACAAACAGTTTACATAACGTAAACTTAATAAGCGGCAAGTATATATACCTTGACCTTATGAGCAGACGAAGAACATGCAATATGATCAATTGTGTCGATGGGTAAGATTGCATGGAAACCCTTTGTCGTATTCTTGACCGTCTCCTTTTTGTCGGAAATAACTTTACCTTTCTTCTTAACCTGTTGTCATAGAGTAACATTAATAACCAAAATAATATAACAATCTTTAACATGGTAAACTTACATCTTGTATTGTCTTCAATTGTGAAGCCATACGTTTCCTCGGCGTGCATTCAACATCAAACTTAACTACTTTACGTGAGTTAACAGCCTTTGGTAGTACATCGGTTTCTAACTTCTTCTAAGTATTACATTATTGGATAAATATAAATTATGATACACAACATTACTAATAATTGTAAAAACATTAATTTTTGTATGTGTTTAAATTAAAATAATAATTTTAATAATTAAGTAAGTACCTGACTAAAAGTTTTTCCTTCACCTAAAGACGCAACTTTATCATCCTCATAGATGTCCTGGTTAACATTACTGGAATAATTAATAAAATGCTAAAATAAATAAATCTTTTACTGGTAATGCTGAATACATACGTACCTTGAATACATTCTCAAAAAAAATTAGCCTTGGATATCTCAAGTACAATATCATTGGCAGATTCAGCTTTCTTTGACAACAGAATCTCAATTCTCCTGAAGATAAGCAAATCATCGTCATCCTAAGATCATTTCACACTTCCGGCTATCCTTTAGCAAATAAAAAGCTGGTATGAAACTTACATGCCTCAACATTCCAATAAACCCTTATAACAGATATGATATCTGCCAGTTGGTGGGCTGTTTACGTAACATTGTTTAATTAAACAATCTTCAATTATCTGCAAAAAATAAAAGATAATCAATAATATACATGAAATATGTAACTTATGAGAATAAGTGTTGACATGTTTAATGTGCAAAAGAATTGAAGTTAAAATCAGTTGTCGTACTGTAAAACCCAATTTTGCATAACGATTAAATGTGAAATACGATTAACCACAAATGCCATTAACAAAACATGAAAGTTCAAGCGCAAATCTCCTAATGGTGTGAAAACCAACAAAGTATTCTTCGGCAGATTAAGATCTTTAACAACTCTATCCCAACCATCAGTTATTACCGACATTGAATTTTGTGTTCTGAGCCTCACAACCCATTTTTTACCACTCTCATGATAGATTTGCAACTTATATCTTTCCCAACAGTCTCCCCACTTTTGATTAGCAAATGATAAAGGTACATCTTGTATATAATTTTTATGTATTGCAAGAAAATATAAACCATAACAACTGTTAAATATATATTTCAATAAAAAAATTATTTATCTGAAAACACGTCATATCACTTTCAATGATTCTGGGTTATCAAGAAACTTCACAAATGTAGAATACATGATAAAACCTGAATCAATAAAGATGTTAAAACATTGACATTAAAAAGTTTCCATCAAAGATTGAAATGCATACAGTAATAAACATGAACTTTATGTATTACATGCTAACTGTTAGAACAAAGTATACTAACTAAACTAAAAACTCGGTACCACACAATGTAAGTAACTTGTTTTAATATTTATATCAGTAATCAGTTATTACAAAACTATAAAACAAAGATATAGTTCTTGATGATTAGATTAGTAAATAAATAATGTAATCTAATACAATAAGAAACATAAGTAAACATCATTTTGAACCAAACGACATAATAGATAAATAAAAATGTCATATTAAATAGGGAAACCATATAAATGTTTTAAACACCACAAAAAAAAAATCAAAGCAAACACTCCAACATCAAACCAAATGTTTTTTATTGTAACAATCACTTCTCTCGTTTATCAATTCTTCGCAACGTCTTCATCAAAACAAATGCTATCACCGCTTATGCGAGCTTTACTTGCTGACGATCCTAGTCCCTCTTCAATCGCATACACATCACCAAGGTTATGCTTCAAATCGGCTGATGATTGCTTCAAGTCAGCAACAGAATCCTTTGAAACAGGTGTAGAGTTATCAACTGTGTAAGAAACACCATCCTTTATAAAAAAAAAACAAAATGAAAACTAAAGCATTTTTAAGTCTATATCATTATAGTTTTTAAAGGTCAAACCTTCGCACTTTCACCACCAGCAGATTGGAAATCAGACAGACTCATAGCAAATGAATCAGAGGCATCAAGTTGTAAAAAATTCGAAATCAGAATATAATTTCTATAAGCCCCATTTAAAGGAATAAATAAGTGAAAAGATTTTAATATAACAATCCCTTACTTGATAAATTTTCCATTTTTTGTGTAGCTCATCCAAGATGTCAACATCATTGCTAACAATTGATATTCCATAATTCTCAATAGCATTTACAATATTAAAGTCTGTTACTCTAATCACGAAAGCACACTTGAGGTTAACCAACGTCTCAAATTCAACATGATATTCTCTGGGTACCTCATTTGTCTTGAGTATCTATATTGACAATATCTCATGTGTAGTCAGGATCTATATGTGAAAAATAATTTAAGTAACTGTAACTGTGACAACCCGAGTTTCCAAGGTCTCTACTCGACTTAACCTAGTACTTAATTGCAAAGTGTGTTTTTATATATATTTGGTGTGCATTATATTTGAGTGTATGTTAATAATGTGTTATGTGTTAATTTATGTTTTATAATTAAATATGGAATCTTGCCGAAAACCCCCACCTATGAAAACATACCCCACCCGAAATCACCCTTAGCCGAAAACCCTCCCCCCCATCACTCTTGGCGAAAACACTAGGTGTTTCGTCAAGAGCAGGCCGGCGAAAAAGCAAATGGGCTTCGGCCCAGAGGTGATCGATTTCAACGTTTTGTTATTAACCTTCACGCAAAAACTGTATTCAGCAAAAACCCTAGACACCTCTCACCCTCTCCCACGTTCACCTTTGAAACCTGACGGCAAACCTCTGTTCCCTGGAACCCTCTAGATCAATCAAGTTATCGCTTTGTTCATCGCGGTTAGTGTTTAATCTCCACATGATTGCTTGATCAATATCTTTGTAACTGTCTAGTTGAAATCATTGTTTGCTGATGTTAAATAATGCTTAAGTCCACGTCCGATCGATTGTTGATGTGTTGGTTTGTAAATAGGATTTGATGTTTCTGTCATAAATCATGATTGAATAGATCTGATGTTATGAAGGCCATTGTTTAGGTCCCAGTGCATGTCCAACTAATGCTTGATGATCATAATAAATTGATGGTGAATGATTATGCATAACTGCTACTTGAATGGATTCAGTTGATGCTGATTCTTATGATAAAAATGATGATTTAATCATGTAACTGTTAGAATGTATTTAGGGTTTTGGGAATACGTAACTGCTGTGGATGATGATGGGGTAATCAACGAAAACACAGGGCGCGACGAAATCAAGGACCAGACGAAAACACCCAGTGTTTTCGTCAAACCCCAAGCCCGACGAAATCACTTGGGATTTCATCACCTGAGTGATTTCGCCAAAATGGTGTTTTCGCCATATAAGGGGATTTTGCCACTAAGTGTTTTCGCCCTATATGGATTTCGTCTAGTGTGACAACAGTAACTCTGTTTAGTCTATTAACTGAGTTAAGTTTATTAACTTTGTTAACTTTATTAACACTGTTAAATTATGTAACTCTGTTAAGTATGTAACTTTAATGGTTTGTTAACTCTGTTAGTGTATTATTCCTGTTAAGTATGTTAATTCTGTTAGCCTATTAACTTTGTTAAGTATGTTGACCTTGTTAAGCATGTTAATCCTGTCAAGTATGTTAGAGAATAACCATGTTAGAATAAACTGTGAACGACATTTACTTGCATGAAATTGATTAACTGCTTACGTGACGCATGATGTTAACTGCCAAACACACTTTGTGACAAAGAATTGCATGTGAATCTTTACGATCTTGAACTGATTGAGTATACGTGCATACTATAGGACTTGACTAATTACTTGTGAGCACATAGTTTAGCATACCGAGCAAACCAAGGTGAGTTCACACTTTCTACAACGCATGGGATTCCTGGTGGTTTAGGAATGGGTTAATAAACTAAAACGGAACCTACATATCCTCCTTGGGTAGGATATGTACGGCCATCCTACTTGGGTAGGATGCCACTATAAATCCTGTGTATTCTCCTTGGGTAGAATACGTACGTTCGTCCTCCTTGGGTAGGACAACAACCTTAGAACTTACTAGACAAAACTCTATCATGAAGTCCCTCACTTTATATCGACATAATCGCCGAGGCCGATGGCGAGCGGGTCATTAGTTAATAGCGCTATTAGGTTTGACAAACCTCACACCGTGTCGTTCGAACGGGCGTGTACTAATGGATCATGGCAAACTGTCAATGATGATAGACATTGACGTAGGGCACAACTATTATTCGTCAGTCGTCGATATGGTAACGGTCTAGTGGTTCACATGGGGAACCCCCCCCCCACTGATTATGGCTATGGTTTGGGAAACAAAAGTTACATGGTTAACTCGTGGTATAAGAAACAACTTAAGAATTCAAAACAAATTGGTAAAACTAAACAACCAACTATGAACTCGCTCAACTTTGTTATTGACTCGTTGTTACATGCCTTGCAGGTCGTTAGGTGCTTATGGAGCTTGCACAGGGAGGAATGGTCGTTGTGGGATTATGGACTGTTGTGTCCCGTACTTAAAAATTTGAACTTTAAACTATGTTTTGATTATTTAAACATTACTATGCTTCCGCTGATTATTTAAACATGTTTGGTTTCTTTCGATCGCCAATTATATTGGGTTGGTTTTATTTACTTATTTGCATTGTTCAATATGATTGGTGGCTGGATCCTGGTCAGTCACGCCTCCAAGCGGTGATACTCCGCATGTGGATTTTGGGGGGTGTGACAGATTGGTATCAGAGCCATTGGTTATAGTGAACTTGGTTTTAAAAACAGGAGAAGCTTTATGGTAAAACCAGACTATAACCTGTACAGTGCTCAACAATCCACAACGACGCTTCGCTCCACGTGCAAGGCTCAACATTCTAAGTGATATGGTTTATGTTATATTACCTACTTGTTAGATACATAGCACTTTGTTCATGGTATGCCTTGGTTAACGTAACAACTATTGTTTAAAAACACATGTGTGCTTACTCTCTTTTGTCATCGCACTTTCGCGAACCCCTCTCACTCATGTTTCCTTTGATATGAAGATCATGAGTGGACGAATCAACCTAACTCAAGCCCAGCTAACGGCTTTAATCAATGAACAAGTTACTGCAGCACTCGCAGCCGCTCAGGCAGGAGGTATAACCTTCCATTGCAACTTACCCTAGGATCTTTAGATCCTACTCTCGTGAACCAACACTTGTGTTTAACTTTGTCTCTTCTTACACACGATAGGTCAACATGCTTAGCCTCCTGCATGTACTTTCAAAACTTTTATGGACTGCCAACCTACTACTTTCAACGGCACTGAAGGAGCTGTAGGCCTCCTCCACTGGTTCGAGAAGCTCGAGTCTGTTTTCGAGATGTGTGAATGCCCTGAGGCTCGTAGGGTGAAATATGCTACTGGTACTCTTGAGGGTGTAGCGCTCACATGGTGGAACGCTCAGGTTCAAATGTTGGGGATTGTTGCTGCTAATGCCACCCCATGGAATGACTTCAAGGATTTGATCAAAGAGGAATAGTGCAACCGTGATGACATCCACAAGCTGGAAGTAGAGTTCTTCAACTTAAAGATGACGGGGTCAGAAATCGAAGCGTATACGAAAAGGTCAAATGAGCTGGCAATCTTGTATCATACGATGGTAGATCATCCCATCAAGCAAATCGAGTTGTACCTTAAAGGTTTAGTGCCAAAAATTCAGAGTCACGTGACCTCAGCTAACCTTGGCACTATCCAGCAAGTTATTCGTTTGGCTCATCGTCTCACTGATCAGGCAATCGAGCAGAACAGGCTGCCCAAGCGTATTGGTGCTACTGCTACAGTTATTACTACTTCTGATGCCCCCAGCGACAACAAGCGCAAATGGGATGGAGTCTCAAGCAAGGGTTCGACATTAGCTCAGTCCCAGTCTCAGCAGCGAAAAACTGATGACTACCAGAGTCCTGGTCAGCAATCTTCTGGTAGTGAAGGGCAGGGTGGATACTGAGGAAACCACCCCAAGTGCAACCGATGCAACAGGCATCATAGTGGGCAGTGCAATAAGGGTCTTTTTCTGAGGTGTAACAAGTTTGGTCATGAAGCAAAGGATTGCAGGGGCGCACGACCTGTGAATCAGAATCATCAACAGCAACAGCAAGCTCCACAGAATCAGCCGCAGCAACAGCAGGGTAACAGGGGATGCTTTCAGTGTGGTGCTGAAGGTCACTTCAAGAGAAACTGCCCTCAGTTAAACCAGAATTAGAACAACAACAACAACAATCAGGGAAACGGGAACAACAATGGGGGTAACAACGGGGGGAACAATGGAAGCAATGGTGCCAGGGGCCGTGCGTTCGTGATTGGTCAGGGCGATGCTAGGAATGACCCCAACGTCGTGATGGGTAAGTTTCTACTGGATGACTTTTATGTTAATGTTTTATTTGATTCGGGTGCCGATACCAGTTATGTGTCCTTAAAAGTTAGTCAAATGTTAAAGCGTGTTCTAACACTTTTGAACACCAAGCACATGGTAGAACTAGCAAACGGTAAAAGTTTAGAGGCCACACACATAGTTAAGGGTTGTAATCTTGTCTTAGCTGGTCAGACCTTCTCTATCGACCTCATTCCTATTGTCTTGGGTAGTTTCGACATTGTTATTGGTATGGATTGGTTATCACAACATCGAACAGAGATCCTTTGCAAGGAAAAGTTCGTCTGCATTCCTCGTTCAAATGGGGAACCTTTAGTGATTTATGGCGACAAGAGTGGTGATGTGGTGGGCATCATTTCTTTCCTTAAAGCCAAGAAGTGTTTGCGAAAGGGCCACACAGCTATTTTAGCCCTCGTTAGTGACACCTCGAAGAAAGAGAAGAAGATAGAAGATATCCCGATTGTATGTGACTTTCCTGAGGTATTCCCTGAGGAATTACCTGGTCTTCCACCCCACCGACAGGTTGAATTTCAAATTGAGCTAGCTCCTGGAGCAGCGCCCATAGCTCGTGCACCTTATCGTTTAGCTCCATCAGAACTTGAAGAACTGTCCACGCAACTACAAGAGCTCTTGGATAAGGGTTTTATTCGTCCTAGCTCTTCGCCTTGGGGAGCTCAGGTATTATTTGTGAAGAAGAAAGACGGTACCTTCAGGATGTGTATCGACTACCGCGAACTCAACAAGGTGACTGTAAAGAATCGTTATCCACTTCCAGCATTGATGACTTGTTCGATCAGCTACAAGGGTCGAGTTACTATTCGAAGATTGACCTGAGGTCAGGTTACCACCAACTGAGAGTTCAAGACGAGGATATCTCTAAGACAGCGTTCAGAACTCGTTATGGGCATTACGAGTTTCTAGTTATGCCTTTCGGATTGAAGAATGCACTTGTAGTCTTCATGGATCTTATGAACAGGGTGTGCAAGCCCTATCTGGATAAGTTTGTTATTGTATTCATCGACGACATCCTGATCTACTCTAAGAGTCAGGAGGAGCACGAGCATCATCTACTGCTTATTTTGGAACTACTTCGAGCAGAGCAGTTGTACGCTAAGTTTTCAAAATGCGACTTTTGGCTTCGTGAAGTCCACTTTCTAGGCCACGTTGTAAACAAGGATGGGATTCATGTTGATCCATCCAAGGTAGACTCGATCAAGAACTGGCCTGCACCCCGTACACCAACAGAAATTCGCCAATTCTTGGGTTTGGCGGGCTATTACAGAAGGTTCATCAAGGATTTCTCCAAGATTGTGCAACCCCTCACTTCACTAACTCAGAAAGGCGTCACCTATCATTGGGGCGATGCCCAGGAGTCCGCATTTCAGTATTTAAAGGAAAGACTATGCAGCGCACCTATTCTCTCATTGCCAGAGGGCACAGACGATTTCGTGGTTTATTATGACGCATCAATTCAGGGTCTTGGTTGTGTATTGATGCAACGGGATAAAGTCATTGCTTATGCATCGCGCCAACTCAAAATTCATGAAAGGAACTACACCACTCACGATCTGGAACTGGGAGCAGTTGTTTTCGCACTTAAGATATGGAGACATTACCTGTACGGTACCAAGTGCACCATTTACACCGACCACAGGAGTCTCGAGCATATCTTCAAGCAAAAGGAATTAAACATGCGACAACGTCGATGGGTTGAGCTCTTGAATGACTACGAATGCGCGATCAAGTACCATCCGAGCAAAGCCATTGTGGTGGCCGACGCCCTCAGTCGAAAGGAGACTACACCTAAACGCGTGCGTGCGTTACAACTCACCATCCAATCTAGTCTTCCTACTCAGATACGAGAAGCTAAGGTTGAAGCATTGAAAGCAGAGAACGTCAGGGCGGAGTCTCTACGTGGATCAACGAAAAGATTAGAACAAAAGGGAGACGGCACCTACTACGTTACAGGGCGCATCTGGGTCCCACTTTATGGAAACTTACGCGAGCTAGTGATGGATGAAGCACATAAGTCTCGTTTTCGGTACATCCTGGTTCGGATAAGATGTACCACGACTTGAAGACTACGTACTGGTGGCCTAGCATGAAAGCCCACATAGCAACCTACGTTGGAAAATGTTTGACTTGTGCGAGAGTCAAGACTGAATACCAGAAACCATCGGGCCTACTCCAATAACCAGAGATACCACAATGGAAATGGGAACAAATCTCCATGGATTTTGTTACTGGCCTGCCTAGATCTCAACGTGGAAATGACACTATTTGGGTGATAGTGGATCTATTAACTAAGTCTGCACACTTCTTGGCTATCAAAGAAACAGATAAGTTCTCTACTTTAGCAGACGTTTACTTAAAGGAAGTGGTTTCGAGGCACGGGGTGCCAACCTCCATTATTTCCGATCGTGATGTGCGTTTTACTTCTGAACTGTGGCAAGCAATGCACAAGTCCTTTGGCTCACGGCTAGACATGAGCACAGCGTATCATCCGCAGACGGATGGACAGTCTGAACGCACCATCCAAACCCTTAAAGACATGCTTAGGGCATGTGTGATTGATTTTGGTAACGGCTGGGAAAAACATCTCCCGTTGGTGGAGTTTTCGTATAATAACAGTTACCACACCAGCATTCAAGCCGCTCCGTTTGAGGCATTGTACGGACGTAAATGCCGATCACCTCTTTGTTGGGCAGAAGTTGGTGACAGCCAGATCACGGGTCCAGAACTTGTAGTAGACACAACGGAAAGGATTGCACAGATAAGACAACGAATGGCGGCCGCTCGTGATCGTCAGAAAAGCTATGCCGATAAGCGCAGGAAACCACTCGAGTTCCATGTTGGGGATCGAGTGCTACTCAAAGTCTCACCTTGGAAAGGTGTACTTCGTTTTGGAAAACGAGGCAAACTTAACCCACGATACGTTGGACCTTTCGAAATCATAGAGAAAATAGGCAAGGTGGCCTACAGACTAAACCTACCCGCAGAACTCAGTGGAGTTCACAACGTTTTTCACGTGTCAAATCTGAAGAAGTGTCTGTCAGATGAGACCCTCATAGTTCCTCTAAAGGAGCTCACTATCGACGATCAGTTGCGATTCATCGAGGAACTAGTTGAAATCACAGACCGAGACGTCAAGGTTCTCAAGCACACCAAAATACCTCATTTTCGAGTTCGTTGGAACTCCTGTCGTGGCCTAGAGATTACCTGGGAACGAGAAGATCAAATGAAACTCAAGTATTCCCAGTTGTTCGGAAACAGTGCAACCACTACTGAGACTGAACCTACTGCAGAATTTCAGGACGAAATTCCAAACCAACGGGGGGATGATGTGACACCCCAGGAAAACCAGGAAACAACACAACAACACAACTATCTTCCTCAGTAACCACGTGCTAAATTTCGGGACGAAATTTCTTTCAAGTTGGGGATAATGTGACAACCCGAGTTTCCAAGGTCTCTACTCGACTTAACCTAGTACTTAATTGCAAAGTGTGTTTTTATATTTATTTGGTGTGCATTATATTTGAGTGTATGTTAATAATGTGTTATGTGTTAATTTATGTTTAATAATTAAATCTGGAATCTTGTCGAAAACCCCCACCCATGAAAACACACCCCACCCGAAATCACCCTTAGCCGAAAACCCTTCCCTCCCCCCACCCCCCCCCCCCCCCCGCGAAATCACTCTTGGCGAAAACACTAGGTGTTTTCGTCAAGAGCAGGCCGGCAAAAAAGCAAATGGGCTTCGGCCCAGTGGTGATCGATTTCAACGTTTTGTTATTAACCTTCACGCAAAAACTGTATTCGGCAAAAACCCTAGACACCTCTCACCCTCTCCCACATTCACCTTTGAAACCTGACGGCAAATTTGTGTTCCCCAGAACCCTCTAGATCAATCAAGTTATCGCTTTGTTCATCGCGGTTAGTGTAACAACTCTCACTAAAATTATTATTTATTATGTTAATTGTCCAATAGGAAACCCTAATTGAGACCCCCAAGTAATTCTGCATAAACCCTAAAATTTTTCGAACAATCAGAATCAGGATCAGGGCCCCTAAAACTCAAGGGGGTACACCCTAATTGACGATTATCTTCATAGTTCGTTGTAGGATGAGAATTTCATTAATCCGCTGACTCACCCAGGCTACAAACACACGAAGCAACCCTATGCTGGAAATGGACCTGTCGCGCCACACGCCAGGACCAGTTGTCCCTGGCGCGACACACGGGGGAACCCATTCTCCAAATATAAATAGAGGGGTGTGGGACTTGATTTCTAGAGTTGGTTCGACGTTCAAATTCAATTTGTACGCTGAAATATCGTTTAATTACTACAAAACACACACAATCACTAAACGCTGCCACAACAAATAGGGTAATAACTCGATCGCTATTACGATTCAATGTCCAATTGATTAAAACTATCCAATGGATGTTTAAGTGCTGCTCAAATTAGGGTTTATACTATGTCATTCGTCGTTAGTTCGACGGATGTTTAAGTATTGCACTTTGTCATTCGTTGTGAGGGTTTAATCTCGTGAGTTATCGTAAATGTTGTATTAGTTACTAACCTAGTTCGTGTGCATTGTTATTTAAATTAGGTTATCAGCTAATCAGAAGGCTAAACTCTACCCGCATAAACTTGCAATGTGAGTCATTCTCTTTTTATCAACTGTTTTACAATACCTCAAATTATTTTCAATGGTTATAATTACAGGGATCAAGTCGTGGTTATCTTAATCACTGGCTAGTGGGGTATTGTGCACATTACTAATTTCTCACGGGTTAGGCTAATAAATCCTCACCGTGATAAACGTCACTACTTGGGGAGGCACCCAATAGTGATATGACCATCGTCAGCAAGTGACAAAGTGCCAGATAAAAATAAGATAGAACCCATCGTAATCGCTCTTATGCTGTAATTTATAACTAGGTGTCATTTTATCAAAATGGATTATTCACTCAGTATTTTCCCGCTGACAAAATATTTTTAAAACATGTTTCAGGCGACCTGCTGTAAATCTAGGAAAACGTGCTACAGAGCACTAACCAGCTTGAAGAGGTGGCTCAGTTAAAATGAATAAACATGTTTTAATAAAACAGGGAATTTCCTAGTAAAATTCCTCTATTGTAAATTACGGGGTTAATCCCTAATTTTGAAATAAAATAATCGGGTATTTCATGTTTTAAAGATCCTGTAATAAAATCTTCCGCTATCGCATCAATTAAATACCACGGGCTCCTGTCCCGCGGTTCCTTACCGAGTCAAACTGGGGCTGGGGCCGTGACAGGAAAAGGTGGTATCAGAGCCACTGATTTAAGCCAATTAAGTATTTAGCAAAATACTTAATTCTACTGATTACCATTTTTGTGATTATATGTTTTATTATTTGAGTAATTGTTTACAGTATGGGTAAGCAAAGACTTTCAGACATCTATCGTCAATTAGATAGTGCACCAAAAGATAAGGGATCTTCATCCTCAAAACACTCAGTAGATACCGAGGAAGGAATATTTGTCCGTAAAGCACAGTTTGAGAAGCCACTTTCTCCTAATAAAAGAAGTTTGATTATTAGGAAAAGTCAGGAGAAAGGAAAGAAATCCTAACCAAAAGAAGTGAAAGTTAATCAGGAAACCCAGGGAATAGACAATAATCCACTATGGGAAGACGAATTAGATGAAAAATGGGCAAATCTCTATATGTTAGCCACTGTAGCAGTAAATACTAATCTTTAAAACTACCAATACCCTGACCCAGTATTAGTTCCATATCAGCTACAATCCAGAAACTCTCAAGAAAATTTTAACCAGTAAATAAATAAGGTTACAATAAACCCTAGTATGTTTTAATTTTCAGTTGTCCTTTGTATTAAATTAGTCACACGGTATGCAATAATACTTAAATCTTTATTTGTAAGAATATTATTATAAAATTTTAACTTCGCATTTTTGTGCATTTTGCATATATGCTAAACAGCATGAATGAGCTATCTGAAGCTCTTCAGAATTTCAATCTCTATCCCGTACCAATAGAAGTTTCCAAAGACTTTACGGGTTATATTGCCGATGTGGAGGAACCTATGGAATTTCAAGCTCGACCTCCGGAGAAATCAAAGCCTAAGAAAAGGAGAAGATGTGTAGGCTGGAGGAAAGTACGTAGGAGGAAACCAGCAACTAGAAAAGTTTCTAGTTCCGAAAATTGAAAATCCTATGGATAAAGGAAAAGGGATCGAGATTGAGGAAAATGCTAGGCAAGTATAAATGGAAATTGGGAAAAATACTAGGCAAATAGAGATGGAAATTGGGGAAAGTTCTAGGCAAATCATGGAATTGCCATTGCAGGAAGAATTAGATCACCTACTGGTAAGCTGTGACATCATCAGGCCAATCAATAATAACCTCTTTCCTTATCCTGCTGAAACCCAACTTCCAATAAATTTAGAACCAGTGATGTGTGCGAGGTGTTATATATATTAGGTATATATTTTAAGCCCTTTTTACACTTTTTAGCCAAGTTTTAAATTTATAACACACGATATTTACTAACACTAAACACACATATGGGCAAGTGCACCCATCGTGGACGTAGTATAGTGTTGGTAAGATACCGTGGTCGTCCAAGGACACAAGAGCTTTTAGTACCGGTTTATCCTCAACGTCTAATCAAATCAAAAATGTTAGAAAAAGGTTTTTAAACTAAGAAAATAAAACTAACTGAAATGCTGAAAAATAAAATAAAAGTAAAAACGGATAGACAAGATGAATCACTTGGATCCGACTCGTGTGTAGTGTAACCTTTGATTATTTTCTCACTTTTGCACTTGTTTAAGAGATTATCTTAGTTATTGTAGTAGGCCCCTCTTTTGAAGGCGACGTTACCCTCAACCCAGTAGTTTGAGTCAGCAAGGATACAATCCTAAAGGGTCGGATTATTGAAAGATAATTAATTAAGTTATTAATGCATAATGTGGTAGGCCCCTCTTTTGAAGGTGACGTTACCCTCAGCTAAGTAGTCTGAGTCAGCAGCGATACAGTCCTAAGTAGTCGGGTTAAAGTTTTAATAGTAGTTTAACTTATGAGGGGATCAAAGAGTTTGGACCCCCGCCATCCAATACCTTTGGGTATTGAAGGAGGTCCTACTAAATTTGACCCAGGTCCTTTGCAGGATCTATACACTGAACAATGGCAAGACTCTTACCAAACCGTTCCCTTAACCCCCGACCAGGTAGCCAACATACCTCCATATAGACCGTGGAGATATGAATGGTGAAAATCTTTTATTTTATATAGACAGTAAAATAATGCCAAGACACCACGGACAAACGATAAGGAAGAATCACCTTCAACATAAGAAACTAGTAATTAAAGTCATTAATACAAAACCAATTAAAAAGTGCAAAAGATTAAAAATAAAAAGTATTACACTAAACACTTATCTTCACCAAGTGATCTAAGAGACTTAGGCAAACATGGCCTTTGATTGTCAAGAACTCTTACGATCAATCTTGGATCCCGAGACGACTCACACACTCTATGATGGACAATGGATGATGGTGTTGTGATGGTGGTGGGTGGTGGGTGAAGTGTGAGAGAGGTGGTGTGCCAAGGGATGAGTTGCAAGAGCTCCAAACACTCCTATATATAGGCTGAACAGAAGCTCGGGCACGGCCCCGTGTCCATCTGACTCTCTCTCTTCATTAATTGTAATTCGCAGTTACATAAATGCGCCTGCAGGAAGTTGACCACGCCCACGTGTACGCTGGGCACGGCCCCGTGGTGGGCAGTAGAAGCTTCTATGGGTTTGTCTTTTCTGCTGGCACTTGGGCACGGCCCCGTGCTCACTGAGCACGGGGCGTGTTCAGTCTTCTGTCTTCTTTGTTTTGCTTGGGAAGATGCTGTCGGGGGGGTCGGGCATATCACTTTTGTTCCTTTTCTTGTATTTATGTTAGATTTTGTTGTCTTTTTGCTTCTTTTGTTATTTTGAGCTCATTTAATCCTGAAAATACAAAAGGAAGACAAAAGCACACTTTTTCCAACATTAATACTAAAAAGGGGTTAGTTTTAAGCCACAATTGATGTAATTTATATGTTGCATTTTGTGCACATCAAATACCCCCACACTTGAATCTTTGCTTGTCCTCAAGCAAAACTCTTTATAATGTGGCTTTATTCACTCCTAAGTGGAATGGGTAGAAGAGAAGGTTTTTGGGCTTGTCATAGAGTGTCGGGATTTCCAAGATTATTTAGGTTTTATTTTTATTTATTTACAATCCTATTCGTCATGATTTATTAAAAATGTTTCATACGATAAATTATTTATTAGGGCATAATATACCTTTTTAAAATTTCATTTATATACAAGTTCACATACCTCACGGGGGAATCACTCAACACTCAGCTGAAGGTGTATTTTTAGTGAATCGCTCGAGAGTGGCATGGAACTTACTTCTACCATAAGCTTGCCAATCAATCAATCCTCCTCCTTTTTAACTATATACCTTTGTAAATATCAAGAGGACTTTTTGGGTGAAGGGTTAGGTTTGGGCTAAAGGTGGGTGGTTGGGTTAGTGGTTAGAAAAAGGGCGAAAAGTGTAACAAACGTCGGTTTCTGAAAGACTTTTTATTTTTCACATTTTTATTTTATTTTGATGAATTGTTCAAACAAAGTTATTTTTGATGAACTTGTTTGTTTGTTTGGTTTCATCAAAATAACAATTTTTTTTCAACATAAGTCATAAGAAAACCGAACGTCGTTACTAAAAGAAAAGGGTTGAAAATAAAAAGGTTTAGGTGGGTAAAAAAGGGTGATTATTTTGAGTTAAGAAATGAAAAGGTTTAGGCTCAAAGGGGTTAACTAGGGGGAGTTTGGGTAGGTGGAAAAAAAATAAAAAATAATGGTGTAGAATAAAAAAGGGGTTAGTCCTAATGCCTCCATCATTTACTTACTCGGGTTTAAGTTGGTAAGGACCGGGAATGTATTGCTGTGGCAAGTTCTAGAGTCGTACGAACCAAGCGGCTATTCACACAAGAAACGAAAAATGAGCATTTAGTGTAAAGATATATATTTGTATGCTCGTTAAAGGCTCAAAACTCACTTTTGTGGGAAAGGGCTTTTTATGTGATCAAGTAAATATAATTAAATTTTAACTAAGTTTGTCATGCCTTGTCGTAATTTTCTTATGTTGGTTCTTTTTATCACGACGCTATATGTTGTAAACTTGTAAAAATATAACCTTGTTAGAACTTGAATTTCCAACTTAAACTTAGACAAGTAAAAAAAATGAAAATTTTTTGAAAAAATTTGGGGTGATTAGCGGTTCCAATAGCGTTTTGTGTAAGGCTTGTTATTAGGACTTGCAAAATTCAAG
Source organism: Helianthus annuus (assembly GCF_002127325.2). Classification (NCBI taxonomy): domain Eukaryota; kingdom Viridiplantae; phylum Streptophyta; class Magnoliopsida; order Asterales; family Asteraceae; genus Helianthus; species Helianthus annuus. Next base: position 109,918,006 of record NC_035438.2, on the reverse strand, counting down.
GTTTTAGCATCCCCCCACACTTAAATTACACATTGTCCTCAATGTGTCCCAAAAATAAGTTTTTAGGTTGATTGAATGTGTAAAATGATGTTAAAAGCAAAAATTTTATGTTACTGGCATCCTGGACACGCCCCGTGGGGACCAGGCACGGCCCCGTGTTCAGGTGCCAGCGACAAAAATTAAAGAAAAGAAACAGAAGCCTGGACACGGGGGCGTGTTTAGCGAACACGGCCCGTGTCCAGTTACCTGAACTGGGCAATTTTCTGCAGAGTGTGCAGCACGGGGCTGTGTTGGGCGGACACGGCCCGTGCTGAGCTTACTGTAATGAAGAAATTGTTGTCGGATGGCCCTGTTTTCGTGCATGGGGCTATGTTTCTCGTTTCCCTTGTTATCCTTCACCATCCCGAGTGTGTTTTATTTATCACAACATCAGTGAAACCTTAAAATCATCATTTCATTAAGAACCATAGAGAGATACATAGTCCTAGGAAATTAAAAATAAAGAAGAAATAAAAAGTCCTAAATTAGATAGGTCTAGTGATACATAAAATTATCATAAGGAGTCCTTTTTTCTCATTAAGAACCAAAATTTCGGGAATAAATTCTCGGTATTGTAGTAAGACTCTTGGCCGAGGGTTATCTTCCTAGATGTTGTTAAAGCAATTCTTCTATCTCTCTTGGGAGGAAGAAGGTGGCCTCGTTTTCCTCAACATCTTGCGGAGGAGGGGAAACGCCAACCGGGACTCCTTGCAATATGTCCCGAGGGGGTCCCGGGTGCATGGCATACCACTCGGCTGGTATGATGACTTCAGGCACCACGTTCCATGCCCTTTGGGTTATTATAGGCACCAAATGAGGAGATGCGAGAATGTTCAACCTCTGGTGCAAGAGGTTGACCTCCCGGAGATGCCCTTCCAGTCCCACCGTTAGATGGTTGATACGGTCGACCAATGCTTCTTTCACCCCTGTCATTTCATCAATAGCCTCTCTTAGGGCGTAAACATAGTTTATAAGAGAGTCTTCCGCCGTTGATGACCTCCTCCCCTGTCGGTTGCTCCTTGAGTGCGATGAAGATATTGCGCTTGTTCTGCTCGCCATTCTGGGAAAACAGACCGAAAAGAGCTCAATTTTTGCAAAACAGTCCCTCGGACACGGCCCTTGTTCAATGAACACGGCCCCGTGTCTGAGTGTCTGTAAGTTTTTAAACCTAGGAATCTTGGAGTTTTAAATTATTTTCCTGGTTTATAGGTTAATTTTAAGCACAAATAATTCAAAACAAAGTTTGCATAACTTATTTTAGACAAGATTCCTAGAATAAGAACTTTACAAACACTACAATAAAGGTTGGAGACATGAAGCTTCCAAGCTTTAATGGAGGTGTTGATTGAAAATTGAGGAAGAAGGTAATGGACAAAAGTGGAAAAGACAAGATGGCTCTTGAGAACCTTCTTTTAGAACATACCTAGGATAGTATGAGTGAAGATATCAGGAATCTCTGTCTTTTGAAGTGGTCCAAATGAGTAGGAATCATGCTGCATTTATAGAAAATGACAGCACGCTAGACACGGCCCCGTGTGCAGACAGAATCCTGACACATTTTTGTCCGTATTTTGATAAAATCAGAAGAGAATCTTTAGGTGGACACGGGGGCGTGTTGACTTGGGAACGGCCCCATGTCTGGAAGCTATCTTATAGAGTTTACTTATTTTCAAGGAACTTATCCGGATCGGGTGGTTCCTTACTGGATGGAACAACCCCAAAGTGCCTAAGATACCTTAATTGATCTAGATTAAGACGAGAATGCAAGAGGTTGTCGGTGAGGGTGATTCCTATGCTAAATGTAGGTGGACAAGTCCAACCCTTTCCCGGGCTCTTGTTAAAGAAGGTGTATGCCGAATCGCTCAGGTCTATGTATGCATCGAACGAAGTCGATGGGGAGTCCTTCACGACATAATCGGCACAGGGATGACTATCGTCCAAGTCTTTGCTAGAGTTGAAGGTATTATCGGGAGCAGCGAGGTTGTTTGAATGCAACCCCAACACTTCTTCTTGGTAATCGTCTTGAGATGAATTAAGGAAATCCATCTTAAGTTCTCTTAACCAATTAAGAACTAGATCTTCTAGTTGAAATAGTTCATCAAGAAGCATTTCTCCTAGAATATCTGGTTGGGCGCCTTCGAGGGAGAGATAAGGATTATTTTTACTTTCGCCTCTCTTAAGGATATAGGCAAACTATGGGTCTATATAGTGGGGCTTATAATTTAGAAAATAACATTCTAATTCTTTATGACCGCCTCCACATAATTGACACCACGTACCATAAGAGTGCCGAAAGTAAAAAAGATCATTATCACTCATTTTTGTGTCAGAAATTACCAACCGTCGGGATCTTACGGTTCTGTTTTCAGTAACTGAATCTTGGGCACGAGGGCGTGTTGAGTGGGCACTGCCCCGTGTTCAGCTTACTGTCTGACTTAAAACAGGATTGCCAGTTCCAATGATTGGGCACGGGGGCGTGTTCAGCGGGCACGGCCCGTGCTGAGTTCTGCAGAACCTGAAAAATTAAGAAAAATCCTAAAAAAAATAAAAAGAAAATAGAAAAAATGATTAGGCCGTTGATCCCTAACTTTCTTAAAATCCTTGTGTCCCCGGCAGCGGCGCCAAAAACTTGATGTGTGCGAGGTGTTATATATATTAGGTATATATTTTAAGCCCTTTTTACACTTTTTAGCCAAGTTTTAAATTTATAAAACACGATATTTACAAACACTAAACACACATATGGGCAAGTGCACCCATCGTGGACATAGTATAGTGTTGGTAAGATACCGAGGTCGTCCAAGGACACAAGAGCTTTTAGTACCAGTTTATCCTCAACGTCTAATCAAATCAAAAATGTTAGAAAAAGGTTTTTAAACTAAGAAAATAAAACTAACTGAAATGCTGAAAAATAAAATAAAAGTAAAAACGGATAGACAAGATGAATCACTTGGATCCGACTCGTGTGTAGTGTAACCTTTGATTATTTTCGCACTTTTGCACTTGTTTAAGAGATTATCTTAGTTATTGTAGTAGGCCCCTCTTTTGAAGGCGACGTTACCCTCAACCCAGTAGTTTGAGTCAGCAAGGATACAATCCTAAAGGGTCGGATTATTGAAAGATAATTAATTAAGTTATTAATGCATAATGTGGTAGGCCCCTCTTTTGAAGGTGACGTTACCCTCGGCTAAGTAGTCTGAGTCAGCAGGGATACAGTCCTAAGTAGCCGGGTTAAAGTTTTAATAGTAGTTTAACTTATGAGGGGATCAAAGAGTTTGGACCCCCGCCATCCAATACCTTTGGGTATTGAAGGAGGTCCTACTAAATTTGACCCAGGTCCTTTGCAGGATCTATACACTGAACAATGTCAAGACTCTTACCAAACCGTTCCCTTAACCCCCGACCAGGTAGCCAACATACCTCCATATAGACCGTGGAGATATGAATGGTGAAAATCTTTTATTTTATATAGACAGTAAAATAATGCCAAGACACCACGGACAAATGATAAGGAAGAATCACCTTCAACATAAGAAACTAGTAATTAAAGTCATTAATACAAAACCAATTAAAAAGTGCAAAAGATTAAAAATAAAAAGTATTACACTAAACACTTGTCTTCACCAAGTGATGTAAGAGACTTAGGCAAACATGGCCTTTGATTGTCAAGAACTCTTACGATCAATCTTGGATCCCGAGACGACTCACACACTCTATGATGGACAATGGATGATGGTGGTGGATGATGGTGTTGTGATGGTGGTGGGTGGTGGGTGAAGTGTGAGAGAGGTGGTGTGCCAAGGGATGAGTTGCAAGAGCTCCAAACACTCGTATTTATAGGCTGAACAGAAGCTCGGGCACGGCCCCGTGTCCATCTGACTCTCTCTCTTCATTAATCGTAATTCGCAATTACAATAAATGCGCCTACAGGAAGTTGACCACGCCCCCGTGTCCGCTGGGCACGGCCCCGTGGTGGGCAGTAGAAGCTTCTATGGGTTTTTCTTTTCTGCTGGCACTTGGGCACGGCCCCGTTCTCACTGAGCACGGGGCGTGTTCAGTCTTTTGTCTTCTTTGTTTTGCTTGGGTAGATGCTGTCGGGGGGGGGGGGGGGTCGGGCATATCACTTTTGTTCCTTTTCTTGTATTTATGTTAGATTTTGCTGTCTTTTTGCTTCTTTTGTTATTTTGAGCTCATTTAATCCTAAAAATACAAAAGGAAGACAAAAGTACACTTTTTCCAACATTAGTACTAAAAAGGGGTTAGTTTTAAGCCACAATTGATGTAATTTATATGTTGCATTTTGTGCACATCAACCAGCCATTCTAGACCCTCTGATCCACACCCAACCTTTAGGAGAAATGGACGAGTGGTGGACTAACGACTGGCAGTTTCAAAACCTCCTTAATAACCGTTATACCTTTTTCCCTCAGTTCGACCCTGAACCTATACCAAACCCGCCAATGAGCAACGAAAACTTAGCTGAGCTTCGCCATTTTGGCGAGGAGCTGGTGACTGCAGGGAATAGGATCCGTGAGGTGGGAGAACAAATCTCCTGGAAGTACGACGAGAGGGAACGTCGCTTCTAAAATGCCAGCTGATAAGGGATAGTGTGGTTAGGAGGTCGTGTTTGTATAATAACAATAGTAATAAAAATATAACTCTATAAAATAACTTAAAAATAAAACTTTGTAAAATAACAGTGTGTACGGATGCCTAATATAATCTATAAAAATGGGAGTCGAGAAATTGACAATTTTGGCTACGCATGTGTTGTGAAAATTTGTGTGATTATATGCAATTGTTTTATTATATTTGGTTATCAATGATTTTATGCTAATTATTTATATAAATTAATTATCAGATGGCAAAGGCTAGTAATGAACCAGTTAACGAAGTTAACCAATCAGAGCAAAATCAGGAAGGTCAATTTATGACTAGGCAAGATATCGAAAATATCGTTGCTCAAGGGATAGCCAATGCTATTCCAGCAATCCTGGCTGCTGCCCAGAAACCTGTTGAACCTCAACAAATTATTCCTAGTAAATGTACTCAAGAAGATAACTGCAGTAATAGCATAAACGGAGGCGTCAACCATACTAATCATGACAATGATCCACGACAGGCCCCTCTCCCTAAGAAAATGAAAGCTGCAACACCTGGTTGCACTTACAAAGAATTTCTTGCTTGTAAGCCAGCAGAATTTGCAGGCAATGAAGGGGCGACTGCGGCTCTGTGTTGGTTGGAGAAAACTGAAGCAGTACTTATGATAAGTAAATGTGCTGAAGAAGACAAGGTTATGTATGCGTCACATATTTTTAAAGAAGGGGCGCTAGAATGGTGGAATACGGTACTTCAAGCCAAAGGAAGAAATATGGCCTATGCCATGACTTAGGAAGAATTTAAGCAGCTAATGGAAAGAAAATTTTGTCCCGAATATGAAAAAGAACAAATGGCAAATAAGTTCCTAAATCACCGGATGGTGGGTGTAGACTGTCGAGGATATACTTCAACATTCTTCGAGTATGCGAGAGTGGTATCAACCCTGGCTTCGCCAGAACCGGTGCTTATTTCCCGCTATATTTGGGGATTGATTGGCGAAATTCGTAATATCGTTAAAGCTGCGAGACCTCGCACTATAGACGATGCAGTAGAACTAGCTAACACCCTAACTAACGAATTAGTACGCACAAGTGAAGAAAATCGGAAGAAAGAAGTAGCTCAAAAGATTACCCAAGGATTCCGTATGGGTAACCGTAATAATTTTCGGAGAAAGGGAACTTGGCAATCTTCCACTGTTCCATTTTGCAATGCCTGTAAAAGGGAGCATTTTGGAAAATGCAAAAGGTATTGCAATTTCTGTAAAATTCCAGGACATCTAGAAGAGGATTGCAGGAAAAAGAAAGCTACGGTCTGCTATAATTGTGGAGAGGCTGGACATCTTAGGCCAGATTGCCCAAAATTAGTCAAACCAGCAGACAACAAAGCCAAGATGACCGACGGAACTACTAAGAAGAATGCCAGAGCATTCCAACTGACCACCCAAGAAGCAGAACTCATTCCCGATGTGATAGCTGGTATGTTCCTAGTTCACAACGTGTATGCAAAAGTATTATTTGACTCTGGTGCAAACCAAAGTTTTATCAATACTTCATTCTGCCAAGCTCTTAATTTACCGTTGACCAATCTTAGGCAGATTTTTACAGTCGTCGAAATGGCAGATGGAAATTCTGTTAACATAGATAAGGTTTCACGAGAAGGAAAAATAGAACTATTAGGACATAAATTTTCTGCAAACCTGTTACCTATGAATTTAGCCGGATTCGATGTGGTGTTAGGAATGGATTGGTTAGTAGCCAACCATGCTAGAATTCTCTGTGATAAAAATTCCGTAGAAATCCATACACCTACAGGAGAAGTAATTTCAATTACAGGAGATAAACCTCGAAAGCCACTGAAATTTATTTCAGTAATGAAGTTGGCCAGTTATTCAAGAAAACAAGAAGTAGTGTATATGATTTCAGTAATCATTAACACAAAAAGTAAGGAACTTAAAGAAATCCCAGTAGTCTCAGAATACCCTGATGTATTCCTAGAAGAATTACCTGGATTACCACCCGATAGGGAAGTAGAGTTTAGGATTCATCTAATTCCTGGAACTACACCAATAGCCAAAGCACCTTACCGGCTAGCACCCACTGAAATGCTAGAATTAAAAAAGCAGTTAGATGAATTATCAAGCAAAGGTTTTGTACAACCTAGTTCATCCCCTTGGGGAGCACCAGTGTTGTTTGTGAAAAAGAAAGATGGATCAATGAGAATGTGTATTGATTATAGGGAATTGAATAAGGTTACCATTAAGAATCAATACCCATTACCTAGGATTGATGATCTTTTTGATCAACTCCAGGGAGCTAGGTATTTTTCTAAAATAGACTTGCGCTCCGGATACCATCAGTTGAAAGTACAAGAAGAAGACATACCTAAAACTGCTTTTAGAACTAGGTATGGTCATTATGAGTTTACAGTCATGCCCTTCGGACTAACGAATGCACCTGCAGCATTCATGGACATGATGAATCGGATCTGTAAACCATATTTGGATAAATTTGTAATTGTCTTCATCGAAGATATACTTATTTATTCCAAAAAAACCAGGAAGAGCATTGTGAGCACTTGCATGCACTCTTAACCTTGTTAAGAAAGGAGAAGCTTTACGCCAAATTCTTGAAGTGTGAATTCTGGCTACAAGAAGTGCAATTTTTAGGGCACATGGTGAATCACGAAGGTATTCACGTAGATCCCTCCAAAATAGAAGCAATCACCAAATGGAAGGTTCCGCAATCAGCTATGGAAATTAGAAGCTTTTTAGGGTTAGCTGGGTACTATAGACGATTTATTAAGGATTTTTCTAAGATAGTTGTACCATTAACTAAGCTCACCTGTAAAGCCGTAAAGTTTGAGTGGGGACCTAGGCAAGAAGAAGCTTTTAAGATTTTAAAACAAAACTTAACAAATGCTCCAATTCTAGCCTTGCTAGAAGGAACAGAAGATTTTGAAGTATACTGTGATGCTTCAAAGCTAGGATTAGGATGTGTACTAATGCAACGCAAGAAGGTAATTGCGTATGCCTCAAGTCAATTGAAAAAGCATGAGGAAAACTATACGGCTCATGACTTAGAATTAGGAGCCATAATTTTTGCCCTTAAAATTTGGAGACATTATCTGTATGGAAGTAAGTTTACTGTTTATACAGATCATAAAAGTCTAAGGTACATATTTGGGCAAAAAGAATTAAACATGAGGCAAAGAAGATGGATGGAAATTCTAAGTGATTAGGACTGTGATATTCAATATTACGAAGGAAAAGCAAATGTAGTCGCTGATGCTCTAAGTCGTAAATATCATGAAAAGCAAAAGCGAATTCGTGCTCTTAGATTAAATCTTCAAGTAGATTTAATGGAAAATTGAAAAATGTCCAGGAAACAGCAATCAAGGATGATGCTGAAGGAATGAAAGGAAGAATAAAGGAATTAGAGCAAGGAAGTGATGGAATTTGGAGATTTCATAAGAAGAGAATTTGGGTACCTAAGCAAAGGGAATTAAGAAATAAGATTTTAGAGGAAGCCCATAAATCTAGATATACCATGCATCCAGGAAATAATAAAATGTACCAAGATTTAAGAAATAATTTCTGGTGGATAGGTATGAAAAAGGACATAGCTAGATATGTATCTAAGTGTCTTACTTGTTCGCAAGTAAAGGCAGAACATCAGAAACCTTCGGGACTACTACAACAACTAGAAATGCATGTATGGAAGTGGGAACTCATAACAATGGACTTTGTTACTAAGTTACCCAAAACAAGAAAAGGTAATGATGCAATTTGGGTAATTGTAGACCGATTAACCAAATCAACTCATTTTCTACCTATGAAGGAAACCTTTAGCATGGAAAGGTTAGCCAAGTTGTACGTAGACAAAGTAGTATCTTTACATGGAGTTCCACTCTCCATTGTATCGGATAAGGATAGTCATTTCACTTCCCATTTCTGGACTAGTTTCCAAGAAGCAATGGGAACCTGACTAAATTTAAGTACTGCATATCATCCACAAACAGACGGACAAAGTGAAAGGACGATACAAACTCTAGAAGACATGCTCCGAGCATGTGTGATCGATTTTAGCGGTAATTGGGATAACCACCTACCCTTAATTGAATTCTCCTATAACAATAGTTATCATTCAAGCATTGAAGCTGCCCCATTCGAAGCACTGTACGGACGTAAGTGTAGAACTCCTGTTTGTTGGGCAGAAATAGGAGAAAGTCAATTATCAGGTCCTGAAATTGTGCAAGAAACCACTGACAAGATAACTCAAATCAAAGAAAGACTGAAAACGGCTCGAGATCGTTAGAAAAGCTATGCAAACAATCGTCGCAAGCCGCTAGAGTTTCAAGTCGGAGACAAGGTACTCTTGAAAGTTTCTCCTTGGAAAGGAGTAGTACGGTTTGGTAAGAAAGGAAAGTTAAGCCCAAGGTACGTAGGACCATTCCCAGTAATTCAACGAATAGGACCAGTTGCCTATCGTTTACAACTACCAGAAGAATTAGCTGGAGTACATGATGTGTTTCATGTATCCAATCTCAAGAAATGTCTATCTGACGAATCCCTGGTAGTACTTCTTCAAGATGTGGAAGTAAATAAAAAAAAGAAATTTGTGGAGAAACCACTGCAGATAGAGGATAGAAAGATCAAGTTTCTTAAACATAAACGACTAGTGCTAGTCAAAATCAAGCGGGATTCAAAGAGAGGACCAGATATACTTGGGAACTGGAATCGGAAATGAAGCGGAAATATCCTCATCTATTCCAGTAAATCTCGAGGACGAGATTTTTATTAAGGTGGGGAGGATGTAACAACTCTCACTAAAATTATTATTATGTTAATTGTCCAATAGGAAACCTTAATTGAGACCCCCAAGTAATTCTGCATAAACCCTAAAATTTTCAGAACAATCAGAATCAGGATCAGGGCCCCTAAAACTCAAGGGGGTACACCCTAATTGACGATTATCTTCACAGTTCGTTGTATGATGAGAATTTCGTTGATCCGCTGACTCACCCAGGCTACAAACACATGAAGCAACCCTATGCTGGAAATGGACCCGTCGCGCCACGCGCTAGGACCAGTTGTCCCTGGCGCGACACGCGGGGGAACCCATTTTCCAGATATAAATAGAGGGGTGTGGGACTTGATTTCTGGAGTTGGTTCAACGTTCAAATTCAATTTGTACGCTGAAATATCGTTTAATTACTACAAAACACACACAATCACTAAACGCTGCCACAACAAACAGGGTAATAACTCGATCGATATTACGATTCAATGTCCGATCAATTCAAACTATCCAATGGATGTTTAAGTGCTGCTCAAATTAGGGTTTGTACTTTGTCATTCGTCGTTAATTTGACGGATGTTTAAGTATTGCATTTTGTCATTCGTTGTGAGGGTTTAATCTCGTGAGTTGTCGTAAATGTTGTATTAGTTACTAACCTAGTTCGTGTGCATTGTTTATTTAAATTAGGTTATCAGGCTAATCAGTAGGCTAAACTCTACCCGCATAAACTTGCAATGTGAGTCATTCTCTTTTTATCAACTGTTTTACAATACCTCAAATTGTTTTCAAAGGTTATAATTACAGGGATTAAATTGTGGTTATCTTAATCACTGGCTAGTGGGGTATTGTGCACATTACTAATTTCTAACGGGTTAGGCTAATAAATCCTCACCGTGATAAACGTCACTACTTGGGGAGGGACCCAATAGTGATATGACCATCGTCAGCAAGTGACAAAGTGCCAGATAAAAATAAGATAGAAGCCATCGTAATCGCTCTTATGCTGTAATTTATAACTAGGTGTCATTTTATCAAAATGAATGATTCACTCAGTATTTTCCCGCTGACAAAATATTTTTAAAACATGTTTCAGGCGACCTGCTGTAAATCAAGGAAAATGTGCTACAAAGCACTAACCAGCTTGAAGAGGTGGCTCAGTTAAAATAAATAAACATGTTTTAATAAAACAGGGAATTTCCTAGTAAAATTCCTCTATTGTAAATTACGGGGTTAATCCCTAATTATGAAATAAAATAATCGGGTATTTCATGTTTTAAAAATAATCGCATCAATTAAATACCACGGGTTCCTGTCCCACGGTTCCTAACTGGGTCAAACCGGAGCTAGGGCCGTGACAGTTAGTGTTTAATCTCCACATGATTGCTTGATCAATATCTTTGTAACTTTCTAGTTGAAATCATTGTTTGCTGATGTTAAATAATGCTTAAGTCCACGTCCGATCGATTGTTGATGCGTTGGTTTGTAAATAGGATTTGATGTTTCTGTCATAAATCATGATTGAATAGATCTTATGATATGAAGGCCATTGTTTAGGTCCCAGTGCATGTCCAACTAATGCTTGATGATCATAATAAATTGATGGTGAATGATTACGCATAACTGCTACTTGAATGGATTCAGTTGATGCTGATTCTTATGATAAAAATGATGATTTAATCATGTAACTGTTAGAATGTATTTAGGGTTTTGGGAATACGTAACTGCTGTGGATGATGATGAGGTAACCAACGAAAACACAGGGCCCGACGAAATCAAGGACCAGACGAAAACACCCAGTGTTTTCGTCAAACCCCAAGCCCGACGAAATCACTTGGGATTTCGTCACCTGAGTGATTTCGCCAAAATGGTGTTTTCGCCATATAAGGGGATTTCGCCACTAAGTGTTTTCGCCCTATATGGATTTCGTCTAGTGTGACAACAGTAACTCTGTTTAGTCTATTAACTGGGTTAAGTTTATTAACTTTGTTAACTTTATTAACTCTGTTAAATTATGTAACTCTGTTAAGTATGTAACTTTAATGGTTTGTTAACTTTGTTAGTGTATTATTCCTGTTACGTATGTTAATTCTGTTAGCCTATTGACTTTGTTAAGTATGTTGACCTTGTTAAGCCTGTTAATCATGTCAAGTATGTTAGAGAATAACCATGTTAGAATAAACTGTGAAGGACATTTATGTGAAGCATGAACTTGCATGAAATTGATTAACTGCTTACGTGACGCATGATGTTAACTTCCAAACACACTTTGTGACATAGAATTGCATGTGAATCTTTACGATCTTGAACTGATTGAGTATACGTGCATACTATAGGACTTGACTGGTTACTTGTGAGCACATAGTTTAGCATACCGAGCAAACCAAGGTGAGTTCACACTTTCTACAAGGCATGGGATTCCCGGTGGTTTGGGAATGGGTTAATAAACTAAAACGGAACCTACATATCCTCCTTGGGTAGGATATGTACGGCCATCCTCCTTGGGTAGGATGCCACTATAAATCCTGTGTATTTTCCTTGGGTAGAATACGTACGTTCGCCCTCCTTGGGTAGGACAACAACCTTACAACTTACTAGACAAAACTCTATCATGAAGTCCCTCACTTTATATCGACTTAATCGCCGAGGCCGATTGCGAGCAGGTCATTAGTTAATAACGCTATTAGGTTTGACAAACCTCACACCGTGTCGTTTGAACGGGCGTGTACTAATGGATCATGGCAAACTGTCAATGATGATAGACATTGACGTAGGGCACAACTATTGTTCGTCAGTCGTCGATATAGTAACGGTCTAGTGGTTCACATGGGGAAGCCCCCCCCCCTGATTATGGCTATGGTTTGGGAAACAAAAGTTACATGGTTAACTCGTGGTATACGAAACAACTTAAGAATTCAAAACAAATTGGTAAAACTAAACAACCAACTGTGAACTCGCTCAACTTTGTTGTTGACTCGTTGTTACATGCCTTGTAGGTCGTTAGGTGCTTATGGAGCTTGCACAGGGAGGAGCGGTCGTTGTGGGATTATGGATTGTTGTGTCCCGTACTTAAAAATTTGAACTTTAAACTATGTTTTGATTATTTAAACATTACTATGCTTTCGCTCATTATTTAAACATGTTTGGTTTCTTTCGAACGCCAATTATATTGGGTTGGTTTTATTTACTTATTTGCATTGTTCAATATGATTGGTGGCTGGATCCTGGTCAGTCACGCCTCCAAGCGGTGATACTCCGCATGTGGATTTTGGGGGTGTGACAGTAACAAACTTCAACGCCTCATGATCAAACAATATTTACCTCGTCCTGAATTTCTATAAGTTCCTTTGCAGTTTTCCCAACAAACTTCAACGCCTCATGATCAAACAATGTAAGTGTCACCGTACCGGTTGAATCTTGAACCCGCATTGGTATTTTAAACCTTAAAAGCGTATTTACATAGTTAACAAACATAGACAAATAGATAATACAAACAATGTTAGTTGTTGAATCAACAATAACAGAATGATGAATAACAGATACTTTACCTGGACAGCGCTGTAACACCTTTTCCTTGACAATCCTTGTTGGAACATTGGTACACCTTCTCATCTCTAACATCACGTGTTCCATCCTCCTTATCATAAGTTTCAAACTTTTGCTCAACTTTGGACTTGCAATAGTTACACCCATCATAATACCACATCTTATCAGAAACGATTGCTACGATAGTTCCAACAATAACAACTTTTTTTGGCTGTTTAAATAGTTAAAGAAATGAAAGCGTATTAAGATTCTGTTAGTAGTTAAAATATAAAATATAAAAGAGTTAATTGCCAAAATCATCTCTGAGGTTTGGGCAGGTTTGCCATTTTCGTTGAAAATGACACTTTTGTACCAAATTGCCCCCAACGTTTGTAACTTTTTATCATTTTCATCCAAACCACTAACTTGGTTTATTTTTTCTGTTAAGTTGAGGATATTTGGATGAAACTGCCAAATATAAAACCACAGGGACGATTTTGGCAATTTACTCAAACTCTTTTAAATTTCTTTTATTTAATTAATTTTGTTACATATATAATAAAAAAGAATATACATGCAATTTTTATATGAAAAAAAATAATAGCTTTGTCACATAATTTTTATAAATTTTCATCCAACCACTAACTAAGTTAATTTTTCTATTTAGACGAAGGATGTTTATAAACTAAGACAGAAATTAATTTCTAATTTTTTATATTGATCAGTTTTATAAAAATAAAATCTACTTAAACCTCTAAATTTTATAAAACTAAAATGCTGGTAACCTTATTGAAAAAGGTCAAATAAAAAAATCTTATCATATGTAGCAAGTTTGTAATTCATCTTCTACTCTTTTAAATTCGCTCCTAAGGAAAAACAGAAGCCACCCCCCCCCCCATCAAACAACGTACCGTTACCAAACCTTAAAATTACCACCAAATTGTAATTATAATGCTATGAACCAAAAGTTTCTTTACTCAAGCCACTTGGAATAAGTATTAGTTAGTTACCCTCATAATCTTAATTAAATAAATATTTTATTTCTACCAACATATTTCCTAGGTGCTCAACACATTTAAAAAATATGTAACGTTTTACAATTTTTTTCTATCTCTACAACTGATAAATGCTAATAGTTGTAATCGATTGTTATGTGTTGCACAACAATGACGTTTTCTCTATATAAAACTGATTTATATAAAGAAGGTGTAAATTAATTTCCGTCTTAATTTATAAAATTTAAAAAATTCTTCACCTTAACGGAAAAAATAAACTGAGTTAGTGATTTAGATGAAAATTTATAAAAATTATGTGACAAAACTATTAATTTTTTTTTTAAAAACTCTATGTATATTCTTTTTTATTATATATGTAACAAAAATAATTAAATAAAACAAATTAAAAAGGGTTTGAGTAAATTGCCAAAATCGTCCCTATAGTTTTATATTTGCCAGTTTCATCCAAATATCCTAAACTTAATAGAAAAAATAAACTAAGTTAGTAGTTTGGATGAAAATGGTAAAAAGTTACAAACCTTGGGGGCCATTTGGTACAAAAGTGTCATTTTGGACGAAAATGGCAAACGTGCCCAAACCTCAGGGACGATTTTGGAAATTAACTCTATATTAATTGTATAAGGTAAATCGTAGAATTAATAAGATACCTTTGTAGGTCTTAACAGCACAAAAATGGACAACAATGACAACATGCGCTTCACGATCTTTACTAACCATGTAAGAACACATGCCATTAGCATAATCATCCCAAAGAGTTAAATCAACCTCAACATCTCTACAATAGCATATAAGAAAATAATTTAAGATTAACAAAATTACCTAAAAACCATAAAATAAAAAGAAAAAAATAAAAATTGTATAAATATATTACTCGAGATCTTGAAGCTTAAGATTGAGGCGTTTTCCTTTAGTAGCATCTTTTTTGTTAGTGTCCTCAATCTTATAACAAACAACCACGTAACCAATGAAATCTAACATTAAAACATAAAACATGTTAATATATAACTACACATAAGGTAATAAGTCAAACGTGAAAGAAATCTTGTGGTATCAACATTTTGTAAAAATTAACAATAATACCTATTGTTGTACCCTCCTTGTATCTCTGTGAAACAACATCCTTGAAATCAACAAAATCGAAAACGAACTGTGGACCTTCCCATTTACTACACTTTTCCACAAATGTATGGTAATAAAAAGATAGCTTCTGATTGTTAGGAACAATCTTGAAAGATGCAGTATTCGCAGCAAGAGATTGCCTTTTTATAATAAAGCATTCATCAACATTAAGATGTCTCTCAAATCTTGAAAACAGCCTATGTAAGCAAGAAGCTTGAATCTTGGTACCCTGTGAATAAATAAATAATAACATGCAAAAGAACTGTTACCATGAACTTTATATCACATACAAGCAACCAAGATGCAAAAGAAATAAATCAAGAATTTACCTTTTCATCCATTAGTATCATATCAATACGATATGTCTCTCTTTCATTAACTTTCGTCTTCTTTCTCCACAAATTAATAATCTTCACTTTGATAGTGTACGTTGTACTAAGAGCGTCAATATCATTCAAAAAAGTAATTTCACCTTGGTCTTCCATAGCTTACCTCTCAAACAATTACTCAACCAAAAGAAAAGTTATTCTTTGGAATATAATAATGAATGAAGAACAAATGGACATGTATTTATATAAAACTTGCTAAGATCATATTTTTAGAAACAGTATGTCAAATTCAAATAAAAAAAAGATGTTGTAAAATTTTGATAAGTAAAGAAACTGTATAATACACTAACTAATTTAACATAAATATAAATTTATAAAAATAGAAAGATTATAATCGTGTCTATAGATACATACAAATAAAGGGTTGACTTTTCAAGAGTATTTCATATTTACAATTTTTAACAAATTCGATGTTTAAACATACAATACTGGAAATAACCGTATATGATGTTTGTAATATGCTACACATGGGAATTCACACTTACCTGCATAACCCAACCTTCATCAACACAAAACTTCATTTTCATATAGAAAACTGTGAAAATAAAAAAAAAAAAAAGTATTTTGTTATTATTCAACAAATAATGATTACATAATTTATTAAAATTCTACTACCATAAAACACACCAATACTATAAAGATTTTGATCAAAGAAAACATAATATCTACATCAAAATTAATTATCAATCTATTTTAGTTTCCATTTTAGTAAGTATGATTGTCAATTAATACAGAAATAAATTTATGTATTCATAACTTTTATATGATATTGCATTATAACTTCAATAATAGTTTACAAAATAAATTTAAATTACCAATATACGTATTCCCAAAAATAATTTAACATAAATCAATTATCACTGTTTCCTTATTTGTTATAAATATGTATAAATTTCCTAAAAACAATAATAAGTTAATAAAAATAAAAGATATACATCTATAAATAAGTGAACATAAAAGTTCAAACATCAACTTATTTTGTAATTGAACGTGGTTTTCACATGGTTTGACATCTTCAATGGTTGTATTTAAACTTAAAATATTAAAAAAAAAATTAATGTTTATACACTAAGTATATCAAACTAACAGTGAGACGTATTATTTTAAACATTAACAATTAATAACCAATAATAAATTAACCATATATTCGTATTCAAATAATATCTTTAGAGGTTCGGATGTTTGCGTTGGAGGCATCGATATGAAAACCGTAATATATTCGATGTGCAAAGAAAATAAGACAAATTGGCAAAGAGGGTAATACCAAAATTATGTTCTACATTAAAACAAAAAACAACTTATCAACTTTCTTACAAAGTATCATTGTTTAACTACTAATTGTTCAAACGGAAATATAACTGAGCATCCACCATGAAGCATACGAAGATCAATTAGAAACTACGCAAACAACTGTCTAACCACCATTAACTAATAACCACCAAGGATCAAAAAACCAAAACGAACCACCACATCACCAAAATGTCTAAAAACCAACTAACAACAACCACAAAATCCAACAGTCACGCATGACCTCTTTTCTTTGTGGTCTTGTGTACAACTTTGGTCAACATCAAAAGCTGCGAAGACTTGACGTACTTAAAGAAAAGAGTTGCGCCGAACTGGATGTGATTTGATTTCAAGAAAGCCGACCACTTTGAAAAGCCATACCTGTAACCATCTCCATTCTTTTCCGCTCTCGTGTTCATATTAGGTAGCTCACTTCTAAGGTTCTGGATCGTAACATCACGGAGGCTGTCAATAGAAAAAGCCAACTCACTCGCAACATCAAACGGTAAACGCTGAGAAGTAAAAAAAATAATTATCAGTTTCATTTATAATATATGCTTATTACTTGATAAAATATATGAAATACAATCATATGAAAACACATACCATTCTACGTTCAGCGACTTTGGTGTACTCAATGAATGAAACTGTTTTGGACCTTTTCAATGTAGAACGTTTATGGCTAACAACATCAGAAGTGTGTGTGATGGATCTAACAGATATGGTTTCAGCAGGCTTTTTGCTATCAACAACCATGGATTCATTTTTCTTTGTAAACTTTGAACGTGTACGATGAGCGATATGAGACTCATTGGACACCAACATAACAGCTTTAGATTTCCACATGGCCTAATAAATTCAATGAAATAATAATTAGTTATTTGTCTAACAAATAAATAAAAAGTAAAAAATTTATATATGATACACTACCTTCTTCTTTTTTTTAGGTACCACAAATTGACCAACATCACCTTTAGATTTCGGCATGGCCTAAACAGGTAAATGAATACATAATTAAGTATCATTATTGAAAACCAAAATCTATCAGAAATACTTACATGAGAAACAACTATGGAGGACAGACTCCGGTCAGAAGCAAAAACATTTGGTTTTCCTCTAGGATCAGCCTAAAAACATAAAACATTAAACATATTAATATAGAAGAAATTAATGCAATTGAATTATATCATACTTAAGTCAGCATGTATACATGGGATTTATTCGTCGGTATCAAAAAATTATCCAGATCCATCTCAAACTTGCTCTTGACCTGAAAAAAATTAATGTAAAAATAAAAAAAAGGTAAAGTAATTCAGTTAATTTCATAAAACTATAATTTACTAACTAAACACAAACCTTTGAAGTTTGATTTTCATCACCAACAACATCTGTTTTCCCCTTTGGATCAACCTAAAAAACATAAAACATTAAACATATTAATATAGAAGGAATTAATGCAATTGCATTATATCATACTTAAGTCAGCAGGTTTACATGGGATTTATTCTTCGGTATCAAAAAATTAACCAGATCCATCTCAAACTTGGTCTTGAACTGAAAAAAGTTAATGTAAAAATAAAGAAAGGGAAAGTAATTCAGTTAATTTCATAAAACTATAACTTACTAACTGAACACAAACCTTTGAAGTTTGATTTTCATCACCAACAACCTTTGCTTTCCCCTTCGGATCAGTTTTCTTATCCAAATCATCTTTGAACTACATATAAGGGAAAAATGTATAACAATCTAATACGAATAAGGATTAAATTTGTTGGTGCAGTTGTCTGTCGGCTACATCTTTGTTTGAGTCTTAGATAGAGAGAGAAAAGCCCAGAGACTGATCAAGACTGAAGAAGTGAAGACACAGCATTGTCGTGACTCGATAGTCGACTCGTCAACATCTGAGGGGGAGTCTGTTGGTGCACTACATCTGTCGACTTCGTCTTGTATCGAGTCTTAGTCTTAGAATGTTAGATTAGGGCACATTGTACGAGATTTCCCGAGAAAGTTGATTTCACATATATGGACATGTTCGTATGTGGGAAACCTAGAAGGGGGTTTCGCTTTTATGAACATGTTCGTATATGGGAAACCTAGAAGGGGGTTTCGCTTTTATGAACATGTCCGTATGTGGGAAACGTAGAAGGGGGTTTCGCTTTTATGGACATGTCCATATGAGCGAAATCTCCATCCCTATAAATACCCCATGAGCGAAATCATTTGTAAGGTTGTACAATTCCATACCGAGGTGCTGCCGGTGTGAAGAACTACTTGCATTCGTGTTATAATCAATACAAACAGTAGTTAAAGTGAAGAATCAGCTGTATCTACCTTTGTTTCTTATTGTAGGACCGGTTTTGACACCGTTCGATTGCGTAACGAACGTTCGACGTGTGGAATCCATGAACGTGCATGACCGAACACACAATAACGTACTAGAACCGTGAATCTATTGAAAGATATGACGTGTACGATACAAGAATCACGTAGAGAGTACTTTCTCTCTCTAGACTTGAATCTTCTAAATCACCACATGGGAAAAAGTCTTTAACTTTAAACCTAAAGCTCCTATTTATAGGCACAAGGTTATAATGAGAAGTCTCATTATTTACACAATTGCCACCTTGCCTTTACTAACTAGTAACATCATCAAGTCTTGCATTCTTCGGTTTCTTGCTACGGCTCGGATTGACAAAGGCGATAGACATTAATGCACTAACAATCTCCCCCTTGGATATTGCCGCAGTCAATCTCGTAGCGTCTTGTCTTTCTCTTTTTCGAACAGAATCCCCGTGGATCTGTATTCGAGCTTCCGTTGCTCCCCATCTTCTTAGACTCTTTCTTCAGGCTCGCCCTTTCGTCAAGCTTCCGTGCTTTTAGGATCGACGCCTGGCTTTCCGTAGCAACAGAATAAGAAACCTACACATCTCAATCTCTCGTAAGACAAAATAATTTTGACTCTAAAAGAATTCACTCAAAATTCTCAAACATATAACACACAATATTGTGATTCAAATTAATGAATCATCTAAACATTTGAGGATTATTTTCCAACTTCTCATCCTCTTAACCAAACCAATTGTTCATCTTGTTTAGCCTTTGAGATTTTGAATATCAGCTTTTCAACATCAGTTGTCGAAAATCTTTTTGGATTTTTTCAATAATATGAAACATAAGTGCAAAAACAAAATTTAAACGCAGAAATAAAATATGTACAAATACTATTTTTGTGAGTTTGTGAAAGAGGATCATATCAGTTTTTGAGACAAATCACCAGCACCATTAAGCTTTTAGACATTTTAAGTTCTAAACGATTCACGTTGATTGACGATATAATTGTCCTCCTAAACTCAATCTAAAAACTTTTGAAATGCTTACCGATACGTTTAAGGTATATTAATTTTGCACTAAATTCTTATGGACCCCACGATCTCAGCATATCCCCTCATCATGCAATACACTAACTCAAGTAATGCCTTTAAACTTTCATCAACTGTGATATGTGCGAAAACAAAGCAGAATGTTTAAACATTAACAATCAGGTCGATACTTCCGTATACGCAGAGAAAGTCCAATGTTTAAACAAAATAAGAAAATAAAAACAAGTTGAAGTGGTTTAGGCTTTAACCACCAGGTCGATACTTCCGTATACGCAGAGGAGGTCCAAAGCTTAAACACCAAAGAAAATAAAGCAGAACGTTTAGGCAATAACATCCAGGTCGATACTCACGTATACGCAGAGGATGTCCAATGCTTAAACAAAATAAAGAAATAAAACAAGTTTAAATCTTTGCAAAATGAAATGCACAATCACAGTGACTTTTTCAGCTAGTTGTGAAAGTTCACAAACTGACCGGTTTTTATGCTCTTTTAGCATTCAGCGATTACTGAGTAGGTACACAATCACGAAGGACAAAACTAAGTACTATGCTTTCAACCATGTTTCCCACTAGAACTAGACTTTTTCATTTATGTTTGTATCGTTATCGCAAATCTACTAGTCTAGCTGAGCCTATCGTCACATCTTTAGTGAGACCGTTTATCACATTTTACATTTCATTTCTTTAGCATGCTGTGATAGTCCACTGATTTACTATCATTTCCTCTTATTCACAACAAAACTCATTTTTGCTTTTTCGATGTTTTTGACATTTACAAATTTTCTAATTTTTTTTAAAATTTATCTCCCCCTAAAATAAAAATATGTTTCAATTTTGAGTTTCTGGGAAAATTTAAAACAAACTGTACAAAGTAAAGTGACAACTTGACGAGAATTGCTTCAATTCTCCATCCACTTGACGTAAACAATCAGAACTCCCCCTGACAACAAACTATTTTCCCATTATGATTTCAAAACACTTAAGTTTGTTTTAATCAAAATGGTTTTTCCGGAAAATTAGTTTTGTCTGCCATTTCGCAAACATGGGGTTTTATTATCACATTGTTTTCAACCACTTGTAAGTTTATCACAAACACAGTTTCCAATAATCATACCATTTGTAAGATAGTTAAATCAAGTACAACTTAATGTCCTTGATTAACCACTTGTAAGTCGAAATATCACAGTTACCAACCTGTGAATTTCTCAAGAAAGATGCCGATTCCTACTCCCCAATTACCAACCTGGGAGTTCCGGCAAGTCAGGTTTTTCATTTAAACTGTTTCACCCAAGCCTGACGGTCCGTGGGTGCTTTTGAAATTCCTTTTGACAATGATGGAAAATTTTCATCATTCATTGTCAAACCGGAATCACCACTTTTTACCTCAACCATTGGCTCCTCTGGTTTTGCCAAACCAGATTCATTACCTGAACATGGCTCCTTTGACTTTGATGAGTCAAGATCATTGCCAACAACTGGCTCTTTTGTTTCAGAAGAAACAAATTCATCACCAGGAACTTTTCCTTTCTTCACACTCCATTCTGTCCTCAGATTTGCATCTGATGAATTCGTTTTACTTGTTTTATCATTCTTTGGAGAGCAAGACGATTTATCAGAACTCTTCTCTGATTTTCTTGTTGTATCCGAGGACAAAATCTTCTCCAGATACTCTCTCGCCTTCTTCCTCTTTTCCTCGGTCTGTCTTTCTGCCCCTGAGAAAGCTTCACTTTCTTTTCTAGAACTTTAGGTTCTTGAACCTTCTGTTATTTGTGCTTGACATTGACTGGATTCTTTTTCATCTGCTTCTGAGATTCAGCTCTCGATCTTCTCATTGATCTCATTGAGCAATCTCTAGCAATGTGACCTATGATGTTACAGTTAAAGCATCTTCTGGTCTCAAAATTCCAACTCTGGCAGTTAACAGCAATGTGTCCTTGATAACCGCACCGGTAACACACTCTGTTATCGTACCAATCACCATTTTCAGTCCAAACACTCAGATCATAGCACTGTTTGGCTTGGTGATAGTCATTTCTCCTCCTGAAAACTGAATTTGGCTTTGAAGCACTGTGGTCAAACCTGCACCACACATCACCAACTATTTTTGAGTTTTAATTTTTCAAATTTATGTGATTTTTTAATGCGATTGGATGATTGAACTGATGAGCTTTTATTTTCATTTTTAAGATTTTTCAAACTTTTAACTTTTTGTTTCTGTTCTACACTCTTCTTAACAGGTTTTTGCTTTGAGCATTCACCTATTTCAGTAGATTGCAAAACAGTATTTTTAAAATTTTCTTTTAATTCCAAAAATATTTTTCTTTTTTCTTCCTTTTCTTTCTCATCATCAGATTTATCATCACAATCTTCAATTTTGACTTTGTCAAAATTTATGACACTGTCACTTATTTGAGTTTCATTGATCGGTTCTGGACACACATATGGTGCAGAAGTCACAAAACCTTTCAACTTATTTTCTAACTCAGAAATTTTATTCCGATCACTTTCAGCTTCTTTTTCAAGCTGAATGATTTTAGCAAGATGAGAATTTATTGCAATTTGTTTTTCAAGATTATTTTTACCAAAAATATCTTTCTCATCTTCTAAAATCTTTATTTGATTTTGAAAATCTTTTTCAATTTTTACTTTTTCATTTTCTAAAATTTTTGTTTTCTAATGTCAAACTCTCTAAATCCCTCAAGAGTTTGGCATTTTCAGATTGCAGATTTTCACAATTTAAGCACTTCTCGATCATCTTTACAGCTTCAGCCTTCTTCTCAACTTTAATAGCTGAAATTTCGTCAATTTGCTTCTCTGCCACTTGAACATTTTCTTCAGATTTGAATTTTTCTTCATCAGTTGCTGCTTTACTCTTCTCTCTTGAATCAGACCTCAATTTTCTAATCTTTTGGAACTCAAGTTCTTGAGCTTCAATCTTTTCGATGAATCCACTAAGGTTGAGAAATTCATAGTTTGAATTGTTCTTCAACATCATCAAGTAAGTACTCCACTCATCATATGGCAATGCGTTTGCCAATTTTTTTTTAATTCCTCATTGGTCTTGGTTATCTTCAATCTCCCCATCTTCACAACTAAAAGGCAATACCTGTCAATCAATTCTTTTGTAGACTCTCCCTTGATACCTGTAAAATTATCAAACTTGTTCAGTGCAATATAAATCTCAGAATCCATGCTTTGGTAATGAAAAATTCACAACAACAAATTTTCAAACAATACAAAATTTCACACAATCTAAAATCAGTTAGGATCGTTTGAGGATTAGCTCGGGCGAGTATCCTATGCTTAACAAATCACCTTGAATCACCTGCAAACAAACAAACAAACGATCAGTTCAAAACGAAACGAATACGTAAAAGTATACGTTTGATGAAGTCAATCTAAGACTCGTTGTCAAAGATTCGCGAATTCTTTCAATGTGAATCGAGTACAATCACTAGAAATGGGCTTGAAAATGGACTATAGATTCAAGCAATATGATCACATGGGCCAGCCAACAACTTACCTATCAATTTTAATCTGGGCCGAGATTTTGTATTGGGTTAACACTTCACGTTTTGTTTTAACTGTTGATTGGACCAACAAAAGATTATCATTCATATGATTGGGCCACAAAACAACACATGCAAACAAAACATATCGATATAGATCACATATATCAACAACTCTTATCTCATGCAAGATCACAAGCACTAGTATTAAAAAAAATAACCGACAATTCACTTAATAATCACATGTTACAATCAGACAACACTCCTTAATGATTAATGATTGGACCAACTTATCCACTAACCCGATATGAATTAAATGCTGTCAAAAATTAAGTGAAATAAATTTTTACTTGGCCGCCCAATTCATTCAACTTTTATCCAAACCTCATATCAAACCTTGTATCACCTCACTTAACCGACAACTTTTAGAGTATGATTTTGTGATTGGGCCGCATTCACACTTTAATCACATGCAGATTGGTATTTTAAACATTTTTCTGACAAAGTTTCTTGTTCAAAAATGATTGAGCCGAATGTATGAAACTATCAATGTATTTGACCTCTAAGTCCACTAAGCCGACAATGTCAGATACAAAAAATTCAATTTTATTCCTAAACCACTAAGCCGACAACATTCTTAATGTTCACTCAAATCTGATTGGGCCTTCACACATCAATTGGTCTGATTGGGCCTCACATGTAAATCTCAGCACAATTCAATCAATTAATATTTGATTTTTTTTTACTTTTCAGTAAACACACATAGGCCGGCAACTATGATTGGGCCGTTCTGTTATAGTGGGTTGTATACATTCATGTAGGCCGGCAACTTTTATATCCGATTTATTCTCATTGGGCCTCCCAATTCACTTAATCCGACAAATGAGTGGGCCTATTCAACCACTAAATCGACAATTAAAACACCAAACTGTTTCTGATTGGACCACTTAATTGGATATCATGAGCCGACACTACAAATCACATGTAACTTTAATTGAAATGGCCGACAACTGTTGTTCACTTTACAATCCTATTGGTCAACAAACAAAAACACATCGGTTAAATCATGAATGGCCGACAAGATTGATGTTATTATTGGACCGATTATATGTCTTGGGTTGTAAAACGATGACAGTTCAAGCGTTATGAGTGAAATCAGATGTGATGTCTTAAGAGCGAAACCACCTACACCCCATGTGAACTTATAAGCGAAACCACCTTGATGACTGATAAGCGAAACTATGAAATGGACATAAGAGCGAAATCAACTTTTGTCACAAGAGCGAAATCACATATTGTCACAAGAGCGAAACCAGGTGATTGCACTATGAGCGAAACCTCATATCTCTGATAACGTAAAATCGAAACAAAAAACTGAAATTTCTCCTAAAGGCTAGGAGTTTGGATCTGAAACTTGGTAGGGTTATAGATCAGGTGTTTTCGCACAACATATCAAAAAATCAGCCGATTCGGACCGTAAAATCCCGTTCAATTTGACGAAAAACAGTAAAAACATGATAAAAGTGAAAAAAATGAAGAAATAGATGAAATTCGGATCTGAAATCGCTGAAATCTGGTAAGAATCAATTGTTTGATCAGTGCAATCGAGCTCCTAGCTCTGATACCAATTGTAGGACCGTGATCTGACCCGAATGAGTCGTTCAGAGGTGTTCTTCTCTGTTTCAGGTGCGGAATAACAAGAAACAAAGGTAGGTACAGCTGATTCTTCACTTTAACTACTGTTTGTATTGATTATAACACGAATACAAGTAGTTCTTCACACCGGCAGCACCTCGGTATGGAATTGTACAACCTTACAAATGATTTCGCTCATGGGGTATTTATAGAGATGGAGATTTTGCTCATATGGACATGTCCATAAAAGCGAAACCCCCTTCTAAGGTTCCCACATACAGACATGTTCATAAAAGCGAAACCCCCTTCTAGGTTTCCCACATACGGACATGTTCATAAAAGCGAAACCCCCTTCTAGGTTCCCACATACGGACATGTCCATATATGTGAAATCAACTTTCTCGGGAAATCTCGTACAATGTGCCCTAATCTAACATTCTAAGACTAAGACTCGATACAAGACGAAGTCCCAAAATTTAAAAAAATAAAAAAATAAAAACATTGACATAAATTTACCTTCTTCTTAACGTCTTCCATCTCAACCAGAGATTTGAAAAACGTATCAAACTTGGAGTCATCAATATCCTACACAAATAACAATAGACGGATAAAATGTAAGAACACAACAAATATATATGATAAGGTTTGTTAACTTAGATTAAAATATAGGAATTTACATTGAAGAGAGACTCAAAAGTTGAAAGCTGAAATTTGCCATATTCATAATCCACAACAACACCTTGCTCACCATCAGTTCCGGCAGTACTAAACTTCTGCTTATGTTCCAACTAAAAAATAAATCACAAATACCAACCGTGTTAATTTCGTGTTCAACGTATAAGCTCGCGTTAATAAATAAATAATAGTAAGATCTATAATACTAACCGCAATAACCACATCATAACCATCACCACCATAAATCGAGTCATCCAAAACAACTGAGTCAACCTTCTTGAATTGAATTTTAGTACTGGTTTGATGATTAAAGACAAAAAGCTCAAAAGTTTTATATCCAGCCATTGCAAAGACAAAGGTAGACCGCCTGTCTAAGGCAAGATCGTTTACCATCTCAGAACATCCATGAGTAAAAACACAGCTGTCAGATAATCCGTCCATCTTAACGTTCCAAAATCTATCTCCTACATAAAGAGTTGATTCACCACATTTGAAATTTTGGCCGTAAAATTGCCTCCTAAATTCATGAGCCATGACCTGAAAAGGTAGTGATAATTAAAAAACCAATATACAGATACAAAAGGACATTCAACAAACTGATTGTATAATGTATACTACTTACAATAACGTCATCCTCAAGTTTGATTTTGGAGATAAAGTAGTTTTCATGAACACATGATTTAAACACTGAAACAAAGAATGGTGATGATCCAAAAGACTGAAACAAAAGATAGTCATTTTTTGTTATACCACTGTCCCGAACAACTTTGGTGAAGCCGTCACCAAGTACAGGGCCTAAAGCAGTTCTTTTCAAGCTTACAAACCATATGTTGTTGCCATCAACAATCTTAACAGATTCGTTGTAAGGTGGTTGTTCTCCCCACATCATTGAAGCAAGTCATTAGGTATTTCCTATGAGTTGAAAACAAAATAAAAAAATAAAAAAAAGAAAAACATCAGTTTAAATAAAATATGTTTAGTAACCATGTAAGACCAATAAACATACCAAAAATATTGGATCATCGTCCTCAATCAGCTTTAAGAATGAAGGACTGTTGTTACTCGGATCCGTACCTGCAAATTAAATATGAACGGTTTTAAACACATAAAAAACGGTAAATTATTTATAGAAACAAACTCATAACAGCAGGAAACCATATAAAACCGAAACAAACAGCAAGGATTTCAAAAAACGTAACACCTTTTATTTATAGAAATAGATACCTTAATTATGGAAAACCATATAATACTAAATTTTAAGGAAATAACGAAATCTTTGATGGATTGATAATTAATACATATTAATACAGTACAAAATTTATTAGTAACAAAACAAAGATATTCAAATTTTTAAAAATATCATAGTTAGATTTGTAAAAGAAAATTACGAAATTATACACATCAGCATAAACAATGAAATCTAACATTATACCGAATCAAAAAAAACACAAAAACAACGATAAAATTATACTCACCTTTTGTTGTTCGAGGAAGATTCACACTCCTGCAGTTGAATAAAATTTAGGGTTTATCATTAAAAAACAATAACCAAAATAGTAGAAATCAGTATGAACATCACTTTTGAAGACATCAAAGAATAGATCCATTCATAAACATTAGAATCGGACAATTTAAATAATCATCAACAACACAAAAAAATACATATAAATGATCAAAAAATGTTGCGATTAAAGATTTGAAATACATAACAATCTAATCTTGTTTAAATACCTGCACAATAAGTGGAATGATCTACAAAAAAAGAACAACAAAAATCATGCAAATCAGCCGAAAGGGTTTTGAACAAAAAAAAACGCTACTAAACGATCGAACAACATAAATAAAGAGTATTTCTGTTAGATCATATAGTTTACCTTGGATATGTGAAGGTTTCTTGCTTGAATATTTTGATCAGAGAAGATGGGTAGAAGAGAGAGAACAGAGAGAAAGAAGTTGTTTGTTTGAAGATATTATGAACAATAATTGATTCAAAACAATATATAGGATCCATATTAAAGTTGGGTTTTTTGGGAAACCCGAAAATACCCACTCAACCAATCCGGATCGCGAGTGGATGTAAGCTTTTGGTTTGTGTTTTGTCAAAATTGGTTTGTTTACAAAGAAATTACATGAATTCTCTCCCAAAATCAACCTCTACTAAACCAATGGATGCCACATAAGCAAAATGGCTCCACCATTCAAAGACAAATGGCCCAAATCATCACATTTATTAATATATATATAGATATAGATGAATAACTTTGGGCTGATGTGGCATAATACTAGGGATTCTGGGAGTTCATTTTGGCGGGAAAATGGTCGGGTCATGATATGGCACGCGGATCCTTTGTTTTGATGTAACCCACTTAATTCGGATCCTATATAATAGAGATTTGAGGATTTTTTTTTCTTCTTTCATCATTAGCATTAGCCTCTTTCTCTCTCTATATCCCTTGAATCTCTCAATATATCTTCATCAAATCTCTCCAAAATCATCATCAATCTCTTATACCTAAGCTTCAACCTTCAGACAATCATCATCAATCTCTTCTCTACTCTATCGATTCTCACTGAAGGTATACATCTAACAATCTTGATTTTTTAGCTTTTTTCTTTTTGACTAATCGTCTACATGTTCGTTATTATACTTTTTTTATATCATCTAATCGTCTTTATGAAATCAAGTTTGATTTCGTTTTTTGATGTTTACCGAACGATTCATATTATATTTCTGAGTAATACCGCCTGACTTACTTCGAACATGTATGAAATTGATGTTTGTTTTTGTTTGGCGATGTTTATTTTTACTTTTATGTTATTTTTTCCAGATTTCCTCAGTAAAAGTTATGATTTTTTTTCTCCGTTCAGTTTCTTTCAGATTTCATGTTTTTTTATGTATGATCTGTTGTTTGCATGTTGATTTCTTACTTTTTTATAATGATCATGTGTTATCGTTGTTTTTTTTTCATTTTCATGGTATTTGTTTCAGGATTCATCATTGTAACTTTTAATTTTTGAATTTTGTCTGTTTATATTCCGTCGATGTTAGGGTATTTAGATTTTAGGGTTTCTTAGCATGTTGATGTATTAGAGATTTTTAGATATCAGTTAAAGTTAAATCGTTCATGATTTATCTTATTAAGGAAAATATTTTTATGGTTTTTATGTTTAAATAGATTTGTATCCTTCCTAATTTACTTTGATTGTTTTTTTTTTTTTTTTGTTAAGTGAATAACTTTGTTTCTTTATGAATGTCTTTTTTTTAAGATTCAACAGTGCACAACCGAGAGAATGTCTTTCTATAAGTCTGTTTCATCCCTCACTAAGGAATTCTTGGTATTGTTTTTATGTTTATTGTTTAATATTGGTGTTTAATTCGTTTTAGTAATACGTAAATTTTGTTATTTAGCATTTGATTGAGTATATGTTCATTTTACAGGTTATACCTCCTCTCTTTTGTAAGACATGGTTATCATCCGCAGTTGATACTAAAAATGTTGTCATAAAGTGTATAAATGGTAAGATTTGGTTGGTTGATTTTGCCGGACCCAATGGTACTTTTGCTTTCATGGAAGGCTGGGAAAAGGTTGTGGCTGACCTTTCTTTCTCCGAAGAACTGTGCTTGTATTTAGAAAAACTGAAGCATATACGTTTTTGCTGACACCTTTTATGAAGGTTGCACCCTATCCGCATTGTGAGCAAAAGTTTGTTATGTTCACATCGATTTCATCTTTTGTGGAAAAAAAATATTGAGTCTTTCTGTCATTTTGTTAATGATTATACAGTTGAAAGTTTGGTAAGTTATAAACATTTTTATTTCTGAATGTGTTTATATAAGGTAGATTAATCTTGATGATGTTAATGCTAACATTTTTTTTTACTGTAGCTTCTACCCACCGATTTTGTGAAGAACACTATTGGTGTTTCTAAACGGAGGGGAACAATGAAGATTTATGTCAATTCGTGGAACCAGTTTGACGTGTCTATTGAAAAAGATTCTCTTAGCAAGTGATATTTTTTTACTCATGGATGGAAGAAGATCGTACGTCATCTAGGTCTTAGTAACGAATGTGTGTTGTTATAAGATACCTTTTTTACTACAACTTTCATTTGACTGTCTTTGATGTCAATCGATGTGAAGTTTTGGTACCTAAAGCTGCAAAGGAAAACACGGCTGGTGGTGTTGGTAAGCATTTTGGTACCAGGACACATGGCACCAGTGCACGAAAAGTGGCAAGCCTATACACATGACAAGGCTGACCTAGCCCTAGCTGGGAGCTGTCGCGCCACGCGGGGGAATCCCCAGTTCCTCCCGTGATGCGCCTGGGAAGCCCAGGTGGGCTATATAAGGGCCAGTGTGGGACGAGTTTAGTTGCACCTGTTCGATTAAATAATTAACACTCCTTTTCTCTCGTTCTTCATTCGAATTCCCGAACCCCTAAACCAGAAACTCTGCTCCGTAGCCAGTATGCTAACATTGATCACCGGTATGATACTCTGTCCAATTGATCTGAACCAAATCAACGAATGTCAAAGTGCTGCCTGAGTAAGGCTATACTTTGTTAACTACATTGAGGTTTTGATCTCGTGAGTATCATTAAATTTTGAATTGGGTTAATACACTAATACGTGTTGCGTTATGTGTTTAATTAGGAACCCAAGACTTAGACCAGGAGACGATTACTGAAAACCCTAAATCTATAATGTGAGTTATTCTATTTTATCAAATGCTTTCAAAACCTTAAATGTTTTCCAACTTGTATTTACAGTGATTAAGTTTTTGTATTCTTAAATTATTGTCTGTATGTGGGGTTTTGTATACATTACTTGATAATCTTCACTATTGGACAACAGGATAGCCAATGAGTGATATGACCACCGTCACAGGAACTGCCACCGAGTGACAAATATTGATTTGAGTAATTGTAAGATATAAACAAATGTAAAAACCCTTAATACTGTAATTATAACATTGTATCTTTTTGTAAATCTGAATGAACTCGCCAGTATTTTTTTCACTGATAAAGTGTTTTTAAAACGTGTTTTAGGTGATTTACTATGAAGATGAGGAAACATTTTATGAGTCACTCAAGCTTAAATAAGTGGCTATGTAATCTGAATAAAACGTGTTTTCGTAAATTAAGGATTTATCCATATGAAAATCCTTTATGTAAATACGGGTTTCATTCCACAGTTTATGAAATGAAATCTACGGTGTTTGAAAACTCTGATATTTTTCCTGACATCCGGTCCTAATAAAATTTCCGCTACGATAATTATAATTAACACTGGTACCACTTGTAGCTACTCATGGCCTCCGTCCAGGGTAGGACCGGGGTTGTGACACTTTACCATTTCCTGAACATATTTAAAAAATTGGTTGATTCTTTTGTTCTTTGAAAACAGATTGGTTCTTGTTATTTTTGTTATTCAAAATTTTCTTTTGATTCCTTGACAACTTGCCATTGGTCTCTAAACTTCCTGTGACAACCGGTGATTTACGCCACCTAATTACGTGATTAACAGATGATTAACACGATAATAAATAGTGTTTAAGATGTAAATTAACTTAATTAGGCCTTTGGAGTGCCTAGGAACGTCTTTACGACTTTACAGTGCGCGAACGGTGGTTTACAGAGAAACCTGCTAAATATTACGCGACGACGATCTGATGCCGTACAAGATACTGACAACGCCGACAAATATTAAATTTTTACGAAATATTTTAGCTTCGTAATTAAATTTTTACATCCGTGGTCGAAACCGGATCGAAAAACGGATTAAAGACGGCAACGATGTAATTTTTCGCGATTATTACAGTTATCGACGCACGAACGTGACTACGACGGATACCGACATTATTATTACACGTTTTTAACTCTGAAATATTATTTTCGAAAGCTAGAGTGATTTCGGTTATAAAAACGTGCCTCGTAGGAATTACGGGCCACATACACATGAGAAGGGCTTGTGGGCCCTGGGCTCAAGCCCAAAACCCACAAGCCTAAACCTGCACATAATAAATTAAATCTTGAAATCTCTACAAAGATCTGCAAAATCTACACAAGATCTATCCAAGATCTCATCGAATCTTTACAAGAGATTTTTTTTGTACATGAGATCTACACAAAATCTCTAAATAAGATCCTATCTTCTGTTGGTCCCTGGTTGATTGGGATCTTCCTGTTAATGAATGTCACACTATGATTGCTGTGCGGAATCCAGCAAAACATATACAGATACAGAAAGACATATGATTTCCATGTTCAATAGTCTGCAATTCAATTGAAATATATGACAAACTACAAGTTCCAGTTGATCACAGACTTCAGCTCTCTAGGTTACAGACAGATTCAAAAGTCCTAAATGAGCTGACAGAACTTCTATTTATAGGCAAGTCAGAATAAGCTAAGTGCTGTCCGATCGGTTAGGCTAACCGATCGGTTGGGCCACCCGATCGAACAGCTGTTCGATCGGTTAGGCTGTCCGATCGGCTAGGCCAGCCGATCGGCTTACAAAGCAGCACTTTTACAAAACAAACCCTGTATTCTGACGCCTTATACATTAAACTATACAACTTTAACAAAATAAAGACTTTAAGCTGACGGAAGCTACAGACGTTTATGTACTAACAGACTCCCCCTCGGATGAAGCTGTAGTCCCTTCCAGCAAAGTCTTGATTACCTCCTGTTGCGTCTTCTATCTCGTGCCTTTTGTTTTCTCTTCTCTTCTCGTTCAGCTAACATTTTTCTTCTCTTATGTCTTCCCTCTGTTATCCACCAATTTCTGTACACTGGATCTCCATCTCTTTTTCTGTCCCACTTAGGGATCTTGTTCTCTTCAGACTCTATGGGTGTCTGATCAGTAGGAGGTACAAATCCAAGTTTTCGTCTTCCTCTTTCAACAGCTTTTCTCTGAATTTCCTTGGATCTTAAACTTCTCTTGTACTTCTTTAGAAACTCATCAACCTCTAGTTCTCTCCATGAGGTTTTCCAGTTCTTACCAGAGTTGATTTCTTTAGCAAAACAAACATCAACTACACTCTGGTACTGCTGAGCAATGGCTTTGTCTTTCTTGTCATAGATTATCTTGTTGACAAACAAGCAATCTATGTCTTTCTTTGAGCAATTTACCAGCCACATCGGGTCTAGAATACAAATTTTCCTAGCTTCACCAGTGTCTTTATCGTACAAAGAGATCACAGCTTCAGCAGTAGAAGGATTATAGAGCCATGCTTGAAATAAATCATAGAAATCTTGCTCAATAGCCCTTAAAGGCATGCTCTTCAAACACTTTGGCGGTTTGACATCAAGAGTAATGTCCTTCTCACCTTTAGCTGTATACTTCACAATTCTTTTAGGAAACTGTGGTTTCCAATCTGGATAATTGATTGTTGCTTGATACTTGATGAAATTCCACAGCTTCTGGTCTCTCTGCTTTACTTCAGGACCGTAGTAGAATTGTTTAATATTCTTTGTAACCACCAATTCATCTACGTCCCACCAAGGTAAGGTAGCAAGATCAGAAATGCACCTGAAGTATTGAACACCTTGCTCTCTTCGAATTGCATAAACATTCAAGTCTTCCAGATACCCCCAAGAAAGAATATCACCCCAAGATAAGTCTTTATCATGAGTAAAATACTGTAGGGCTCTAAGAGGCTTTCTTTCCTTTGGCATTGATCTGAACCATTTCTTTCTCTCTTCAGCAGAAATTTCTCTTGGAACTGGTTCAGGCATATCAGCAGATGCAACTCTTTCTTCAATTTTTCTCTTCAATAATTCTGCATTCATGTCTTCAAATAACTCTGTGAATGTAGGAAATGCCATGTCTTCACCTTCATAGTGAAAATCTATTCTTTCTTCTTCCGAATCTGAATCAGTCTCTATGGTCACATTATCATAATAGTCTGCTTCAAGTGGAAATTGTGGTTCAAAGTTTTTAATCGGAGACTCTGGGATTTCATCTTCGATATCAAATTTAAACTTCCCATCTTCTAACCCCAACTCCTCAAGCATTTCAGCTCTTGTTCTGATAATATCTACTTCTCCTTGATGATATTCAGAAAGAGAAATAAAAGTAGATGTGAGTTGATGTACCTGATCACCGGATTGGTTTCCAGAAGATGACCCTTCACACTCTGCATCATCATTCTGTTCATTCACTTCATCATTCATGAGTTCATTTACTTTATCTTGAACAGATGGATCATTGATTAGCAAACCTGATGTGCCTTGATCATCATCATCATCATCAGGCTTATCATCATCATCGGATTTATCGTCTGCTTTATCATCTTTATCATCATCTTCATCTTCTTCCTCCAAAATATCACTATCAGATTCTTCTTCCACTTCTCCTCTAGCTATCTTCCCTTGATCCTTTAATTCAAAAAATCTTAACAGCTTGGCAGATTCTTCTTCACTATAGGGCACTCTATAGGCTTTTCCAACTAATACAAACTTGTCGGTAGAGTACTCCAGTAGTAATACTTCTTTAGCCTTTTTCTTTCTTTGTATGATTTGAATGTCTCTCAAAACATTCTCCGGAATAATAGGCTCTACAGATTCACCAACCATAATAAACTCTGGTTCATGAACTGCTTCATTTTCTGCTTCCACCATTTCTTCATCATTTACTGTAACATCTTGAGCATCCACCATTTCAATTTCTGGTTGAGAAGATGATCCACCTACCTCAAGTTGATTTTGTGAAGATCCAATAACTTCAACTTCTTCTGCTATACCTTTATTTTTCAGGTTAGCTTCTTCAGCAAGCTGTCTTTCTCTTTCTTTCCTTCTTTCATTTGCCTTGATAATGTCAACTTGATCAAAAGCCTCATGGATGTTCACCTTCAGATGTGCTTCAATCACAGCCGTAAGCATTTCTAGTTGCTTATCTTTCATCACCTTATCTGCTCTCATAGCTTCCATCTCTAGCTTCATTGCCTTCATTTCATTTGTCGAAGCTTCATTCATCTCATTTAAGAGTTGATTCAAAGTCTGATTGATATTCTGCAAGTCTTTGACTTTGGCGTTCAATGCAGCAATTTCATCAGTAAGTGCGCTAATAAGTTCTGCATTATCTTTTATATCTTCCTTCATTTCATTCAATTTCTCATCTTTTGTAAGCACTGCATCCATTACGTCTTCGTGCCGTTTCTCCAACTTATCAATCATTTCCTTCAACTTTATTTGTACAGCTTCGTTTTCTTCCTTTTCCTTTTCGAAGGCTTTAACTTTTTCTTCCAATTCTTTCATCTTTTGATCATGAAATAGGTCTCCTTCACTATCTGGCATATCTTTAAAGAAATCTCCAGTAGCACCACCAAAGTTATCAAAATCTAAGCTGAAATAATCTGTCTTTCGCTGTGATGATTCTGGAATATCATGACGATCAGATGTTTGTTTAGCAGATTTGACTCCGGTGATCTCCACATAATCATCATAAGAAGTTTGTGTTTCTTTTGGAATTTCTGTTGAAGGAACTTCTTTTGGTATCTCAACTACAGGACTAGTTTCAGCAGTGTCCTGTTTCTTCTTCCCTTCCTTCTCTTTTTGTGATTTAGCATTCTGTTTCTTTGCTCTAACCACTCTTGGAATATCACCGGTGCGAGTAGCTTTTCTTTTCTTTCTGTTTTTCTGGGAATCCTCAGGATTGTACAGTGAATCTTCATCTTCAGAATTCTTTCTTTTCTTTAAAGGTCTTTTCTTCAGTTGTACCTTTCCTTTTCCCACTGTCTCTTTGACCAGTTCAGATTCAGATAAAGTTTCTTCTAAATCTTCATTACTGGAGCTCTCTTGAGCTTCCTCTTCTTGATCAACTTTCTTTTGAGCTTGTGCTTGTTCAGCCTCTTCATGCTTTTTAAAATAGCTTTCCAAAGTCTCTTCTAAACCAACACCTTGATCAATCACCTCCCTCGGTTCTATGACAGGTTCATCAATTAGCTTTCTTTGAGGTTCTTCAGAAGACCCTGCAAAAACAATTATTTAAAGCAAAATTAGTAACAATTTTCATAACATAATCTAAGAATCATATAGCTCCCCCTATCACTGTACCCTTTGCTGTTTCTTTAATTACAACCACAGGGGTCGACTTTGGTGTTCTCTTTCTCTTTCCATCTTTGATACACCACCATCTGGTTTTCTTTTCAATCATATCATTCATCTTATTGTCTTCATTGTCTGAATCACTATTATCATGTCTCCATCTATCATTTTCAGGAGCTACGTATGCTTCATCCTTTAATGCACAGATCAACTCTTTTGTTTTAGCATCCTTCTCCTTTGTGATTCTCTGAATAGTAGTCTTATTCACTTCAGCCATTGCCATAATATCATCCTTATTCTTTGGCAAATCCTTAACTTTGTCATCCAAGATCATCATAATGAATCTTGGGTACATAATGTATTTGTCTTTCCCGGCTAAGCAATTTTCTTTTAAAAATTCAAAAATCACTTGTGAAATATTGTATTTCCTGTTCAGCACAATACTTACAACAATGTTCATTATGTAGTCAGACACCTCATCATAGGCTCCCTTTCTGTGAGATAGGGAATGCACTAAGCAATGCATTAAGTATCTGTATTGTCTCGAGAAACTCCTTTTGAACATTTTTCCGTTGATGTGTGAAGAAAATCCCAATCTACACCATAGCCCTTTAGCAAGACGTTCTGACATGATCGTTGGATCATTGTCAGAATCTTGTAAATCAAGAACCCTTCTTATGTCCTCTACTCCAAACACTACTTCAACATCAATATCCTTGTTGTTTTCATCTTTCTTCTTGACTACTGCATGAATTTTATTATCCTTTTCTTCAAACCTTGCAGTGTCCCAGAATCTTCTAACATGAGATTCATAAACTATTGTTGTATCAGACAATGCCTTAGCAATTCTGCTTTTTCTTAAGCACTCAGCCATTTTTTCTGCTTCTGTTCCTTTTGTAGAGACCTCATCAATTGCACATGGAACATTGTGTCCTTTGTTAGTGTCTTTTCCTCGTCCCTGTGAAAAATTTAAACATTAGATATAGAGACTTGAAACACTTGAAACATTTAGAGTGATAGAACAGTGAATCGAATGGCTTGTTCGATCGAATAGTATTTGCTGTTCGATCGAATAGGAATGATGTGTTGAAAGAACCTTTGCTGTTCGATCGATTGGTCTGATCGATCGAGTGGTCTACTCGATCGGCTAGCAAACACTTATTCGATCGATTAGCAAAAGACTATGCAAGATATCTAAGGTCATCAAACAATGCTACTTGAACGGTTAGAACAATGCTATTCGATTGGTTAGCAAGTTGCTATTCGATCGACTAACAAATCTCTGTTCGATCGGTTAGCAATGGGATATGCAAACGGTTAGCAAAATGCTGTTCGATCGACTAGCATAAAGCTGTTCGATCGGCTGGTAAAATACTGTTCGATCGGCTAGCAGAATGCTGCTCAAACGACTAGCATTTTACTACTCGAAAGATTAACCAAGATAGTCATGCATATATGAGATAATGCAATGTTGTTCGATCGACTAGCAGAATGCTGTTCGATCGGCTAGCATTTGCTGTTCGATCGGCTAGACTAACCGATCGGCTAGCAAATGACTAAACAAGAACAACATACATCAGATTCACTCTAACACTTTAAACAATGACAAAATATATCATGGCACACATTTCAAAGCAGAAAAACAAAAGATTTAAACATTATTCATAAATGAAAACATGATGCTGTTCGTTCGGCTGGTCTAGCCGATCGGCTAGCAACATTTTCATCATGAAGAACATTCAAATAATCATGAAGAACAACCTAACAGATATCTCAAAATTGAACACAGATTATTATTCTTCATGATGTCGACATCAAAACCCTGTTTTCATTTTCTCTAAAAACAACCTAAAACCTGTTCAAATCATCATCTAAAGTTCCGACTGTCGTCACTTTCATTCTTAGATCTATCAAGCTTAATTAAGATTTTGCAAAAATTAAACCGGTAACCTTGTAGATCATGCAATTCCGATCAAAACCCTATTCTCAGAATCATCTAACTCTATCTTAATCTTTCCTAATCTTGATTTTTCTATTCGACTCAATGAAGAACATCAAACAGTTAAGAACATGAATGAAATCACTGATTCAAAGATTGAATGACATACCTTTACCATTTGTGATGATGAGTGAGCCAACAACACAAATTTGAAATGAAAAAGGAATCAAGAATCTTCAAGAACAATGAATCGAGTAGCAGATAGCAGTCTGTTCGATCGGAAATGAAAAGGTTTTCTAGAAGCCTTGACTGCCTATTTATAGGTATGACCTGATCGATTGGCCTAATCGATCGGCTAGCCTAGCCGATCGGCTAGCTGTTCGATCCAAAGATCATGACCTCTTTACTCGAATAACTTTTGACCCTTTTTCTGATTTTAAACCTTTTAAGGATTTTGAACCTTTTCATATTTTATCAGTGAATGAGAAATCCATTTAAGCATCTAGGTCCAAGTTAATGACCCTAGAAACTTAATTCGTCTACCAAGTTCAACTTAATGACCTTGGTTGACCTGAAGCAAAACACACTGATTGTTTTTCAAAGATTTTTCTTGAAAATTTACAAGTTACAAATTAATGAACTTGTATTTTGATATTTCAAAACTCTCTGTTTGTGATTAGCTCCCATCTCGCCTTTTCAGTACAGGATCAACTTTCTGCATTTGTATCAGACTGTGAATCTGATGATACGCTTTCTACCTTGGTTTGTCAAAAATAAAGTAGAAATGTAAAATATATTTTTGTATTTTCAATGCATGAAATAGATCAAAAGAAGACTGAAATATTAACAAGAATGAAAGTAAAACTTATTTACAAACCTCTTTTGACGAGCGTGTTAGGGAATCATATTAGTTTATCAGATCAGTTATCAGTACCGTTAAGCTTCATTTCATATTCAGACTTAAACATTTTACTTAGATAGATTTTAAATTTTTCAACACAATTTTCAAAGTATTCAGGATATGACTTAGATGTTTTAAGAACTTAGCAAAATCATGTGTCCCACCTCTTGAATATACTCCCGTATCCAGTATTCCAAAATTCCAATCTACAGATGAATATACTAAGATGATGTCTGTACATAATTTAGGGAATGCGAGAACAGATATCAGGTCAGAACTTCCGTTCAGCAGAGAGATATCAGTTTCGACTTAGCAGTATGTCCCCTTTAGAGGATCTTTTCAGCTACAACAGATGATTATCAATTTTATTGTCTAATCACTGAGGGCTAGAATGCTATGTTTCAAGCATTTACTGCAAAGCATTATCCAGGGACTAGGTCAGAACTACCGTTCAGCAGAAGTCCCGAAATAATACCCCAGACATCATTTTAGTAGAAACACCTAGTATTTTAGAATATGAAATCTTTCAAACGAGATTTCAGGGGTTACCTATATATCCAAGTAGTGTTCCCCACAAATCTTGCAAGTTTATATATTTATGTTTATATCCCGAATAAATCTACTAAATGTGTTTAAAATTTATCCTCATATCATCAGTGCTCTGTTTAAATCTTTATACTTTTCAAATCTTTAGCATACGATAACTGTCACACTAATGTACTATCATTTTCCCTTTATACACTAACTCTCTTTTTTTTTATTTTCTATTGTTTTTGATATTTTGAAAATTTTATCATGTTTTTGGCTTTTTGAATTTTTACTGTTTTTGTCTTTTCTAAAACGATATATTTACAATATTTACAAATATTTCTATCTCCCCCTAAAGACCAAAACATGTAAAAAGACGACAAACCATTGCAGATTGTTTATCATCATCATCCACAGTGGTTTCTGCATCAACGCTAACAATTCCATCAACCACTGAAAAGAGCATCATACCATTTAGTTTTAAAAGATATTTAAAACGATTTCTGTCAAAAGCTTTGGTATGCAGATCAGCTTTTTGCTCATCAGTGTGGATTTTCTCAATTCGTATCAACTTTTTCTCGAAGCAGTCGCGAATAAAGTGATGACGAATTTCTATATGTTTTGTTTTAGCGTGATGTACCGGATTTTTAGTTATGTTAATTGCAGCCTCGTTATCAACAAAAATAGGAGTGTTAAGAAACTGCAAACCGTAATCGCGCATTTGTTGCTGTATCCACAGGATTTGAGAACAGCAGCTGCTTGCAGATACGTATTCTGCTTCACATGTGGATAGCGCAACAGATGTTTGTTTCTTGCACTGCCAGGTGACCAAGCGAGGTCCAAAGAACTGGCATCCTGCAGTTGTTGAT
Source organism: Helianthus annuus (assembly GCF_002127325.2). Classification (NCBI taxonomy): domain Eukaryota; kingdom Viridiplantae; phylum Streptophyta; class Magnoliopsida; order Asterales; family Asteraceae; genus Helianthus; species Helianthus annuus. The sequence continues at coordinate 109,877,754 of NC_035438.2, read as the reverse complement.
TTCGCATTTTGTTTGCAGCATCCGAAATCCGAGTCGGAATACCCTTCGAGTGTGAAATCGCCTTTTCTAGGATACCATAACCCCAATGATGGAGTTCCTTTCAGGTAGCGTAGTATCCTTTTCACAATGATTAGGTGCGATGCTCTAGGGTTAGATTGAAATCTTGCTGCGAGGCATGTTGGGTACATAATGTCGGGCCGAGAAGCAGTTAGATACATCAAGGAACCAATCATGGATCGATATAGTCGTTCGTCTGCCCTGTCTCCGGTGAGATCTGGGTGAATCCCATGATTTGTTGCTAGTGGGGTTGCAGCAGATGAAGAGTCTGACATTCCGAATTTCTCTAGAATATCATGGACGTACTTCGTCTGGTGTATGAAAATTCCTTCAGGAAGCTGATCAACTTGTAATCCTAAAAAGAATTTCATTTCCCCCATTGACGACATTTCGAATTTCTGCTTCATCACTTGCTCAAAATCTTTGCACAAGTTTTCGTTGGTTGACCCGAAAATTATGTCATCCACATAAATCTGAACTATCAGCAAGTGACCATCAACAATCTTTGTGAAAAGAGTAGCATCAATTGTTCCCCGGATGAAGTTATTGGCTAGCAAGTGCTGAGACAAAGTCTCATACCAGGCTCTTGGGGCCTGGTGCAAGCCATATAAAGCTTTATCCAAAAGATACACTTTGTTTGAGTGATGTGGATCGACAAACCCCGGCGGCTGTCCCACATATACTTCCTCTTTCACTTTGCCATATAGAAAGGCCGACTTTACATCAAGCTGATACACTTTGAAATTCTTCCATGATGCAAATGCTAGAAAGATCCTGATGGCTTCAAGTCTTGCTACAGGAGCGTATACCTCTGTAAAATCAATTCCCTCCTGTTGACTGAAACCTTGAACGACGAGCCGAGCTTTGTTTCTGACTACTACTCCTCTGTCGTCCCTCTTACACTTAAACACCCATTTGGTATTTATTTTCCGATGACCTTCAGGTAGATCCACCAGCTTCCAAACATTCAACTTTTCAAATTGATTCAATTCTTCCTGCATCGCGTTGACCCAGGAATCCTCAGTAAGTGCCTCTTTGTATGTGCGAGGTTCTATCTGCGAAATAAAACAACACAGTGAGAATTCATCTTGTAAAGACTTTACTGAAGAATAAAAACTTGAAAGGCCCTGATCAAGTTGACGTCTGGTGCGAACTCCTGATTGCAAATCTCCTATAATCTGTTCCTCTGGATGATACGAAAGAGTTCGAGGCATCACTTCGTCTGGAACATCTACATTTCCTTCTAGATTTGTAACATTCTGTTCAGCATCCTGCTCACTAACTTGGTTTGTTTGACTTAATACCTGGATTTGCTCCCCCTCAAGGTCTGAATCACTATCATCAAACATTGGCATATTTTCAGCTTCTTGATTATCATTTACCACTGACTGATTACCAGGAGCAACTTCATCCTCATGATCACCAGTATAGCTAGGACCTGCTTCATTGTCATTTGATGTTTCACTAGATCTTTTCGTATATTCTGCTGGAAATCTGAGCGATGATTCATATTCTCGAAAAACATCCAGCTCATCAAAGAAATCTTCTTCCTCTTCAGATTCTTTTCTCATGTCAAACGATCCCCAAAGTCTATCATAGTTATAACGCCATGAATCACCAGGATTTTGAGGTGGCATAGTATACCCCTGACATTCAACATTAGATGCTTCAATAATACGCTTCTCACTTGGAACAAAGACTCTCCGTGTAGGACCTGAGTAACCAACAAAGATTCCTTCAAAGCTCTTTGTACCAAACTTCCCATTAGGCTCTATAACCGTGCATGGTGACCCAAACGGCTCTAGATACTTCAGATTTGGTTTGCGTTTATTAATCAGCTCAAAACATGTCTTGTTGAATCTTTTCACAGTAAGAACTCTGTTGAGTGTATAGCATGCAGCCGAAACAGCTTCTCCCCAGAAATTTATTGGTAATTTGGAATCTGCAAGCATCGTTCTGGCTGTCTCGATTAGCGTCCGGTTTTTGCGTTCTGCAACTCCATTTTGTTGAGGAGTGTATGGAGCACTGAATTCATGCAATATACCTTTTTCATCACAAAACTCCTCCATCTTACTGTTTTTGAACTCTGCACCATTGTCACTTCGAATTCTACATATCGGTCTTTGGTACAGGTTCTCAATCTTCTTGAACAACACCACTAGGCTATTAAAGGTTTCGTCTTTTGTTTTCAGGAACATCACCCATGAAAATCTGGAATAATCATCAGTCACGACTAGGCAGTAGGAATCTCCTGTTATGGTTTTGACATTCACTGGACCAAACAAATCCATATGAAGTCGTTCCAATGGTCTTGAGACTGAATTGACTTGTTTTGAAGGATGAGACTTTTTCTTTTGTTTGCCTCTGACGCAGCTTATGCATTCCCCTTCCAGATGGAATCCTTTAATATTAACACCCAGTACCAGATCGTTATGCACCAAATGGTTCATTTTCCTTGGATGGATATGTCCCATTTTTCTGTGCCATAAACGAGATTCTTTCTCTGTTGCTTTCGATACAAAACAATGAGCTTTACCTGTGGAAGTTGTAGCAATACTCATATCTAGCACATATAGATCATTTACCCTTGGTGCTCTCATGATGATCCATTCCTCGGGAATCACAAAACCAGGTTTTAAGATCAAACATTCTTTGTCAGTGAAGTGAGTCGTGTACTTTCTGTCACAGATCTGTGAGATACTAAGCAGATTATTCTCCAACTCGGCGATGTAATTGACTCTTTCAAACGTTATAACCCCGTTCGATAATGTTCCTTCACCTATGATCCTTCCACCTTGATTTCCCGCAAAGCCCACATAACCACCATTTATGTTATTTACATCATATAGTAATGCGGTCTTTCCTGTCATATGTCTTGATGCTCCACTATCCATAATCCATCTGGATACTAGTTGTGGAAGATCCTGCACATAAAAATCATCATTTAAACAACTTTCAAGAAAGATGCCGATTCATGCTTCGCAATCCAGGAAGCTCCGGCAATTTAAATTGTTTAGTCAAACATGGTGTCCACCCAGGCCTTATCAGCCTTAGGGACAACCGTGACTTTTGCAACTTGAATTTTGAAATTCTTTGAATTAAGAGGTGGAAAATTTGCATCATAATCAATTTTCATTGATTCTTCAGCATTTTTCACCTCAGGAATTGAGACCTTCTTCTCAATTTTTGTTACAACCTTTGGTTTCCACACTTGTTGAGTTTCAGCACCCCGCTTATAAAATTTATCTTGTTTAGGTACCAACTTCTTCACGTGTTTAGATTTTTCTTTCAAATTGTTAGTTTGAACAACTTTCTTCTCAACATACATCGGTGCTTTTCCCTTTTTGTCATCTTTTCTTTGTTGAACCTTCACAATTTCAGTCTTAGGTTTTACAACAGTACACTTTCGTGCAATATGACCCATTTGATTACATTTGAAGCAAGTACGAGTATCAACTACTTGACTTGTGCCTTCAGACTGAATTTGTGAAGCTTTCTTCTCAAAAAATTCTTTGTTAGATTTTGAAAAAATTTTCTGTTCTTCCTCAGCAAGTGAACTTGAGCTGTTCACAAATGTTTTCTTTTTGACATACCTTTTATTTTGATCAAATCTTTTCTGATATGATTTACCCCCCTGATAACCACCTGACCAATTTCTGTTGTTATTATTATAACCACGTGATGGATAGGCAGTTTTCCTGTTATGAACCTTTTCGACCTTTCGAGTGTTTACTGTTGACAACTCGACTTCAATCAATTTAAAAACTTTGGCCAATTTGTTCAGATTCACATTCTCTAATGGAAACTCGGAATCCGAAAACAACTTATCCGATCCTGACATCTTGTACATGACAAGATCAGATTCATCATGTAAGTTGCTTTTGGATTTCTGTTTCGGAATGTATTTGTCTAGAAAACAACCATCCTCCTCAGAAGTGTCACAATCTGGTTTAAGCACATTATCCACCACACTTTTCACCACATCATTTTGGACACCCTCGTCATTGGAAGACGTGAATGTGACATCAATACTCTCAGGGAATGTAACATCATTTTCTTCTTCAATTTCCACCAAACTAGACTGCTTTTTCGTGTAGTTGTCTAAGATTGGCGGTGGAACTTTGTGAAACCCTACACCTGTTCCATCCGTAAACACATCCTCACCAGCTTTGTTTTTCCCTATGGGTTTAGGAACTATGTGCTGCAAAACAAAGCTAGCTGAGCTATAGCTGTTTAATTTTAACTGGATTCTTTCATTTTCAATTTCACTTTCTTGAACCTTCAGTTTTAATTTTGCTATCTCATCCAGTTGTTTGTTGATTGTTTCCTCTTTTATTATCAAAACAGCTCTTAAATGCTCGTTTTCCTTAGTTGTTTTTCCATTTCTATCATCACTCTCTTTAACGACATTTTTCAATTTTTCAAATTTTTCAACAACATTTCTGCTTTCAAGAAGAATTTTGTCATGATCAGCTTTAATTTTCTGGTTTTCAGTTTTTAATTCTTTTATTTGTTCAGCTGATTCTTTTGACTCTTTGTCACAATCAAGAATTTGACTTTCAAGTTTTCTAACATTATTTGTCAGATTCTTGATTTTCTCCCCATTGAGGTATGTGACTGTTGTACAAAAGTTGCATTGTTTATTACAACTTTTGCAATCAGCATTGCAATTGTTTTTGTTACCTGACACAGTTGATGACTTAGTTTGACTGACCTGTTTCTTTAACTCAGAATTAGGAGTAGAATCTACCTCAAGTGCTTTGACAGCAAGCACTTTATCAGCCATTTCTCTCAAGTTTTCAGCTGTCATCTCCTGTGCAGTGTTGATCAACCCGGTGTCAATTTTCACAGGTTCTTCTATCTTCTCCCTTTCTTTTCTTTCTTTCTCTCTTTCTTCCTCGATCATTTTCGATGTTGGTGTACCCCACCATTTGTGTTGCCAGTACTCATCCTCTTCTTTGTATTCTTGGATAATGGCTTCAATGTCTATCTTCTTGTCGTCGACAGCAATGTTACCATATTCATCCAAATAACACTCTCAATTTGGATCCCATCGGTTTGCACGTTTTGCTTCCTCATAAACACCTGAGAGTCGGATGATCTTTGCTTCAGCAACCATTTTTCGATATTCGTACTTTTGTTGTTCTGTACGATTATCCTTCCATTGAATTGGTTCATTATGACTCGCCATAAAAGCATAACCAATAGCATCATCTTCAGGTAATACTTCCTTACTCCAATCATATCCTTCATCATCGTAAATCACTGCCAAAGCTCTAGATTTTCCTTTGTTGTCTTCAGATTGCTTTATTCTTGGCGGTTCGGACTTATTCTGATGATAGATAGCTTTCTTGTAGTAGTCATCCTTGAATGGATTCTCAGATTCTTCAACATATGCATTTCGGCATTCTCGTTTGAAGTGGCCTTTCTGTTTGCACTTGAAACACTTCACCTTTGATTTATCAAATCCCAGCTTTGTTGAAGGACCACCGATTGTTTTTCTTCCCGTTATCTCCATAAAGCGTTGTGCACGTCGCACTGCACTCGCCATTGCCCATTGGATATCAATTAACTCCATCTCTTCGGGATCTATCTGATCATAGTCTTCTTTTGTCAGATTAGTATTCCCAATCTTTCCAGCAATCAGCCCCTCATATGATTCTAGCACAGATGCTAGAAACACCATCTGTTGCTTCACAGATTCTTCATCAAAGTTTTGTGCATTCTTCAGATCAACAGCAATATTACATGAGAACTTTGAATCAGAACGATTTGTCGAGGCAGTAGAAATAGAAGTAGACCCACTATGATATCCACTGTGACTTTCTTTGTTTGAGTTGCTTTGATTTTCTTTAGGAGCTGGAGATATGTTTTCGGCAGAAAATGCAGTTTTCGGTGATGAGGCTTTGGGCATCAAACTTTTGGGATAGTATAGTTCTGGATTTTGTTGATATGAATGATTGACTTTGTACGTTTTCTTCAATTCTAGCTCATGGCTTTCCAGTCGTTCAATCACTACATCTGGTTTTAGTTCTGCTGGCGGAATGGTGTTTTTCAACATCAAAGCATAGTACCTCCAGTCCATTTCATCTGGTAAAGAATCGAACAGTTTATCAACTATCTCCTCTTCAGGATATTTGATATCATGACGTGCAAGTTCCAATTTAAGATGACCAAAACGTTCGATCATCTTGCAGACTGACTCATTTTTTAAACAACTGAACATATCAAACTCCTTTTTTAGTAGTTTAGTTTTGTTCTTTAAGATTTCTTTACTTCCCAGACATTTCTTTCCCAGTTTATCCCACAAATCTTTGGCGTTGGTGTAGCTGATTAGTGAAATAATATCTTCCCTGACAGATTGAAATAGTAGTGCTACACATTTCTGTTCAGCAACGAATAGATCAATCTCTTCATTACTTCTCAATACTTCACCATTGTTTTTACCCGCAGCATACCCATTTTTCATGCTTTTCCAGCTGGGGAAAGCAAACGCCATCAGCCATTCTTCAAATTTTATTGCCCATCTTGTATAATCTTCAATAGCCATTAACTTTGGAGGACGATTAAAAGTTCCAAACGCGCTTTCTGATTCCCATGCTTCCTTCCTTTTCTCTTTGATTTGATTTGTGTTGGTATTGTTTGATGTAGAATCATCATTTCCTGGATTTCCTGATCCTCCTGAGCTTACAGTGAAACCATACATATCACTAAAAGGGTTTGTGAATATGTCATCCATTTTGAATGTTCCTGTAAAATCAGACAAACACTTAGAAAAATTTTGACTTCTTAAAAACACTTAACACTAACACTTGGATCGAACAGGGTATTCGATCAAGTAGTGTGTTCGATCGAGTAGCTAGCCGATCGGTTAGACAAATGCTGTTCGATCGATCAGCTGTTCGATCAAATAGGAATCTTGAAAACTTCAAACTTCCTTTTAACAACAGTGCAGTCCGATCGATCAGCTGTTCGATCAGATTACCAAGATGATGTCAGCAATAACCTCCAAAATATCTTTGAACGGTTATCTTATCCAAATAGATGACGTCAGCAAGTGAATGAATATGCTAATCGATTCTATCAGCTGACATCAGCAAGTTCATGCAGTTTTCCATTGAAATTGTTCAATTTTAACACGAATTTGTTTGAATCTGATGATGAAACTTAGTAGGATTGTAAAATTTGAGATTCCGAATCGATTGATAGTAAATTTATCAAGTTTTGTCCATTGAATCTGTTTTAATTTTGAGTTTTTCAAGTTTTATGATGAAAAAGATGAAGAATAGAGAGAAATGTCAGAAAGATAGAGTAGATCTGCAAGTTTTCCGGTGAAAACTATATCAGAAACAAATTTCCGATGAAATTTGTTCTTCACGATGCAATTTTCGCTTGAATTCTGTTGAATCTATCTTCAAATCTTCAAGAATTTGATCGAAATCGGTGAACTATGTCTTCTGGTATCTTCAATCAACATCCATAGCTCTGATACCACTTGTTGGTCCCTGGTTGATTGGGATCTTCCTGTTAATGAATGTCACACTATGATTGCTGTGCGGAATCCAGCAAAACATATACAGATACAGAAAGACATATGATTTCCATGTTCAATAGTCTGCAATTCAATTGAAATATATGACAAGCTACAAGTTCCAGTTGATCACAGACTTCAGCTCTCTAGGTTACAGACAGATTCAAAAGTCCTAAATGAGCTGACAGAACTTCTATTTATAGGCAAGTCAGAATAAGCTAATTGCTGTCCGATCGGTTAGGCTAACCGATCGGTTGGGCCACCCGATCGAACAGCTGTTCGATCGGTTAGGCTGTCCGATCGGCTAGGCCAGCCGATCGGCTTACAAAGCAGCACTTTTACAAAACAAACCCTGTATTCTGACGCCTTATACATTAAACTATACAACTTTAACAAAATAAAGACTTTAAGCTGACGGAAGCTACAGACGTTTATGTACTAACATCTTCTAACAATCTAAACAGACCAAGCCCTAGTATATATTACTAACTAAATCTCTAAAACTCTCATTTCTCCCACATAAATTCACTGCCAAACACCCTCTACATCACTCCCTCTCTCGATCTCTCTATTACATACAAACACAGAGAAATCAAAAACAAGCATAGACCCAAAACCAAAACACCCTTATCATCTCCCCTCCTCTCTCTCGATACAACATAAATCACCCACATCTCACAAGTGTAGGATCGTGTCTCGACCCGAATGAGTCATTCAGAGGATATTCTATCAAATACAGATGCGGAAAATAAGTATTTGACTTTGGAACAGCTAGCAAATCACTTTAAACTTCTACTTGTATTGATTTCTGACAGTTTTACATTCAAATCTCGATTCGGCAGCACTTCGGTACGAGTTACACAACTGTTACAAATGTTTCGCTTGAGAGACTATTTATATATGTTGAGGTTTCACTTGAAGGTACATGACATTCAAGCGAAACCTTCAACTTGACATTCAAGCGGAACCATCAATGTCACTACAAGCGAAACTATCATCTAAGACCATACAAGCGAAACCTATTACAAACACCTATACAATCTCCTGTTTTCTAGAATAACGTGCCCTGATCTAACAATCTAAGACAAAGACTCGATCCAAGACGAAGTCAACAGATGTAGTGCACCAACAGACGCCCCCTCAGATGTTGACAAAGTCGTCCATCGAGTCACGACAATGTTGTGTCTTCACATCTTCAGTCTTGAACAGTCTCTGGGCTTTTCTCACTCTATCTTCATCTCTTACTCTTTTATCACCAACAGACTCCTTCACTTTGATGTTGACATCTTTTGAGTTTCTCAGCTCCAACATTCACTCCCCCTCAACTAATGACTTTTCCTGAACAACAATCTTCCACATACATAAGATTTATAACAAACATTTAAGCATATAGACACCACTTAAAACTTATCACAAATCAATCAATCACTCAGATACTGATGAACCACTTGAGATTTGTAACATTTTTCTTATCAAAACAAACATAATCTCCCAAACCAACTGTTCATCATGTTCAGCACTTAGAATTTTGAAAATCTGTTTTTTAATATCAGTCGTCTAAAATCTTTTTGACTTTTTCAAAAATTTATGCCAAAACACACCAAAAATCTTTTTGGATTTTCTGAAAGAAACACCACTTGTAAATCAAGAAAATGCAAAAATGAAATATTTACAGACAATATTTTTGTGAGTTCGTGCAAGAGGATCATATCAATTTTGCGACAAATCACCAACACCGTTAAGCTTTAAACATTCTCAGTTTTAAACAATTTACCTAGATTGTCAGTATATTGGTCCACTTTAAATTTTCACACAAATTTCAATCGATTCAAGATACGATATTAATGTTTTAGACACTTGAACTTAACTGTGTATCACTCCACTTGAATATACTCCTGTATTCAGATCCCAATATTCAGTCTCACAGGTGAGTATACCACAGATGATATCTGTAAAAGGGTTATGTGCGAGGGCCGTGAGAGCTCAGGTCGATACTTCCGTATACGCAGAGAGATGACGGCTTCGACTTTAGGTGGGTATACCACAGATGATATCTGTAAAAGGGTTATGTGCGAGGGCCGTGAGAGCTCAGGTCGATACTTCCGTATACGCAGAGAGATGACGGCTTCGACTTTAGGTGGGTCCCCTTTAGAGGATCTTTTATTTACAACAACAGCGACTATCAATTTTATTGTTTCATCAGCATGCTGAGGGCGATGCTATTTTTCAAGCATTTGCGAAAAGCATTATCCGGGGACTAGCTCAGTACTTCCATACAGCAGAAGTCCCGGGATAATACCCCAGATATCACTGAGCATAAAGACCTAGTATCTCAGAATACGGGACCTTTCAAACAAGATTTCGGAGGTTACCCATATATTCAAGAATAGTTACCCACGAATCAAGCAAGTTTGAATTTAGGTTTATATCTCGTTTCAATTTACTAAATGTGCGAAAACCTACTGACACACCCACAGTAAGATTGTTTATTACAATTTTACTTTACATTTCTTTAGCGTGTTGTGATAGTCCACTGATGTACTATCATTTCCTCTTTTTCACACAAAACTCATTTTTAAATTTTTCATGTTTTTGTATTTTTCAAATTTTCTAATGTTTTTGGATTTTTCAAAATTTTCTACTCCCCCTAAAATGCAAACACATTAACAAAAATATGAAAACAAACTATACAGAAAAATGACAACCGATATCAAATCACATCAATTCGCCATTCTCTTGGCATAAACAATCAGAACTCCCCCTATCAACAAACTATTTTCCCATTTAGATTTTAAAACACTTAAGTTTGTTTTAATCAAAATGGTTTTTTCGGAAAATAAGTTTGATTGATTTTACCACTTGTAGGTTTATCAAACCAATGTTCGGGGATGTGGTTCATCATCTTGTCTCTCAATCACTTATAGGAAAATGCAAGTACAAATTAATGTCCTTGATTTACCATATGCAATCAAATCGACTAACCACTTGTAAATATAACCAACAGACATAAACAAACCTCTTTTACCGTTTGAATGATTGACGTTACCGAATAAAACTCAAGAAAGATGCCGATTCACGCTCCACGCTTACCAACCTGGGAGCTCCGGCAAGTCCTGAGACTTACTGTTCATAATATGTACCATCCCAGTCACAAACCAGGGATGGTTCAACCTTTTCTTTCTTTGTTTTCTTCTCATAAAATTCTCTAACCCCTTTGACTTTTTGATCAATCATCTTTCCAAAGATATGTTTTACCTTGGGGTTAAAGACCTTCTCAGCATCAAATTCCTGTTTATCATTATAAAATTGGTTAGAAATTTCAACTTTACCAATTTTCTTTTTATAATTTTCAGCCCGAAGTGATGGAAAATCCTCATCATTCACAGTCAGAACTGATTTTTCATCTTTTAACATAGCTTCATTTTTTGAAACAACCTGTGGCTCATCTGACTTTGTGGAGTCAGATTCATCACCAGAAGATAGCTCCTCTGATTTTGACCCATCAGAATCATCGCTAGAGCTTTCATCAACCTTCTTAACAACCCATTTCTGGCTGTCAGATTTTGCTCTCTTTTTATAAAACTTGTTCGAACTCTCACCAATTTCAAATGTAGAATCTTTAAACAATTTAGTTCTATCAATTGGTGCTTCGAACTCAACTACTCTTTCTTTGAGTTTACGAAATACACCCTGTTTTGATTGTATTGCATTAGAACAATCTTTTGCAATATGTCCAACAGTGTTGCATCGGAAACAGGTTCTTGTATCTTTCTTCTGTTCATCTTGCTTCTTCGCAAGAAACTCACTATTTGATTCCCTCCAAAAACTTGTCTTTTCTTCTTCATCAGTTGATGTACCTGAAACAAATGACATTTTGGATTTAAAATCACGAACATATTTTTCATTTTTTTGTTTTTCTGTAGGAGTAAAACCTAAACCTTTCTTTTTGAAATTACCGTTATGGTTTGATTTCTTTTGGAAACCTGAACCAGAACTGTAATTCTTTTTCTTGTTTAATCTTTGTTGTACTCTTGAGGTGTAAGGTCTTGGTTTTTCATTAAGACATAAGTCTTTTATTTCAGAAATATTAATTTCTGTGAGTTTGAAAACCTTGTTTATCAATTCAGTTTTGACACCTCTTATTGAAAATTCCTCATCAGAATATAATTTGTCAGAATCATTCAAAGTGTAGGCAACTTTAAACAACCCATCATCCAAATTAGATTTTGATAACAGGAATTCTTTGTCATAGACTATTTTTCCCTGTTTTTCTGTTTGACCCAGAGTGCTTGACTCAGACTTTGACTCTGACGCGGACTCCGACTTTGACTCCTTTATCTCATCGTTTTCTAACACATGATCCACGACTTTCTTCATCAATTGAGACTGTTGATCAGTGTCAGACGATGTAAACACAACATCAATACTATCTGGTAGATTGACTGACGACTCCGACTCCCACTGTAAATTTGTTGCCTTTTTTACTCTTTCATCGTTTGGGTATCTTGGCAAATATCCATTTTCTAGCGGAGGTGGACACTTGTTATAACTGACACCTTGTTTCTTACCAGAATCTTTCTTCTCAGTCTTTTTCTTCATGTCATCCTTCTTCTTTTCAGAAGTCTTTTCATCAGCAATTTTTCCAGCTTCCTTCTCTTCAGTTACCTCGTCATCTTCCCATGCCTTCATACTTTCAACTGTCGGATAAATCCTGTCAATGACATAAGAAGTACATGAGTAACTTTTTAACAAACGGTTCACTCTTTCAGTTTCAATTCTTTGCAGCTCAAGCTTTTGTTCCAAAGCAGCGCACTTCTCGATATAATTGTTCACAACTTTCTGCTTTATCATGAAAGCTCCCTGAAGTGTCTTCATTGCTGTTGCTTGTTCTTCACTCGTTTGATTGTATTGGTTCATTGCTTTGTTCAGCACATCGTAAGATTCCTTCAAACTGTTCAAGTTGTAAATCAGTGTGATGTTCTGCTTCTTTATAGCTTCACAGTTCTCACACTTCACTGGAATCTTTTTCGCATCAACTTCTTCCTCAACTTTGAATTTAGGAACTTCTTTTACCTTTTGTCTTCTTATCACTGGAACATCTTCATCATCACTGCTCACTGGTGTCTTGATCTTTTTCTTTTTCTTCTTTGCCTTCTCATCCTCACTGTCACTTTCAGCGCTCAACTTCATATCAGCTTTGAATTTTCTTGCCCAATACTCAGTATCATCATCACTATCATCTTCAACCTTTGCCATGAAAGCTGTGTGAGCTGTAGCTTGATCAGGAATGTAGTTATCCCAAGAGAAATTTTCCCAGCTAAAACCCTCGGGTAACTTTTCATCATCTTGATCAATCAAACAAGCTTTTGCATTATCTGGAATATATTTATCCCAGCTGAATGACTTCTTTTCATCTTGATTGACCACACATGCTCTTTTTCTAGTATCTTCAATTATGGGTCTTCCATGTGCAGTTTGAGCTTGATGTTGATGTTGTTGTGATGGTGATTGAGCAACTTGATGGTAAATGGCTTTTTTGTAGTAATCATTGTTGTTGTTAAACGGGTTCTGAGCTCCACTTGCTTGGCAATTAGTGCACTCCCTCTTGAAGTGTCCTTTTTCCTTGCACCGAAAACAAGTGACTTTAGATTTGTCGAAACCTAAAGTAGAAACATTAGCCTCACGAAGATCATCTCTCCCCGTGATCTGCTTGAATTTCTCAGCTCTCCGTAACACACTAGCCAAACACCACTTTATGTCCATCAGCTCCATTTCTTCAGCATCTATCTGGTCGTAGTCTTCCTTGGTTAGCATTGGATTCCCGATACGACCTGCAACAAAACAACTATAAGATTCCAAAACCATTCCTAATAAAGACATTTGGTTTTTAGCAACTTCCTCAGAATAATCTTGATCATTTTCAAGATTTAATACAATATTGCACTGAAGTTTCTTCCCATTTTTCGTTGCTGAAATATTTGGATCAAAAGACGAAAATGATGTAAAACTTGTTTTGCCGCTTGATCCTTTAGATGAGCTTTCAGATGAATTTTTTACACTGAAGGCAGTTTCAACTTTCGGAGATAGATTTGATGATTTTTCATTCACCCCTGCTTTATAGTATAACCCGATATCCTGTTCACCATCAAAATCTTTCATTCGAATAACTTTTCGTTGTTCCATTTCTTGAGCTTCGATCTTTTCAATGAACTTGCTGAGTGTCAAATTGCTAAAACCTTTCTTGTTTCTTAACATCATAAGATATGTGCCCCAAGTTTCATATGGCAAAGCATCAGCAAGTTTTTCGATCAACTCTTCATTGTCTTTCTCAATACTCAATCTCTTCATGTTAGCAAGCAAATTGCAGTATCTTTCGATAATCTCTCTTGTACTCTCATTCTTTAACTGTCGAAACAGGTCAAATTCTTTCTTGAGAAGCGATTTCTTGCTTTTGACCATTTCTTCACTACCACGAAACTTTGACCTTAAAGCTTTCCAAATCGAATATGAAGTTCCATTGTGTTGCAAAAGCACCATAATATCCTCTTTCACTGCTTGTTGAAGAAGACTTAGCATCATTTTTTCATCTTTGTACTTCTTTCTAGCATCAGCACTTAGATCTTTTATCGGAACAGGCTCTTCATCATCATTCATCGGTCGAACATATTTTGTCTCGACACATTCCCAAGCATCTAGGTAATTAGCTTGTACCCAATTCTCAAACCGACCTTCCCAACCTTTAAATTCTTCTATGTTCATGAGTTTGGGTGGTTTTTGCATTGTACCCGTTTCGTTTTCTAGCATTGTATTTTGTGCAAAAGTGATCGGTGTAACCGGGGTAGTGAATGCGTTGAAAAATTCTTCGTCCATTTTCAAATTTTATCAAATTTCACACAACAGCTCTTCAAGCGGAACCACTAAAACAGTTTTACACTGAAGCGAAACCACAAGGTACAAACAAGCGTAACCAATGTTTACTGAAGCGGAACTACTTTGTTCACTTGAAGCGGAACTACTAGGTTCGGATAAGCGAAACCTCTGAAATGTTCAACGAAGCGAAAACACTGAGTATACACATGCGGAACTACTTGATCCTTGAAGCGGAATCACCTGAACTGACGTAACAATAAGCAAAACTACCTTGTACTTTCAAGCGAAACTAGGAAATGACCGAATAAGCGGAACCTATTCACGAGTATTTTTGACCCATTTTTAATGTGCATTTTAACACCAAACTTTCCAGGGTTTGTCTATTGTAGGATCGTGAATTCGTCCTAAACGAGTCGTTCAGAGGCTTTCTCCTTGGTTTCAGGTGCGGAATAACAAGAAACTAAGGTAGAAACAGCAGGCAAATCACTTTAACTACTTGTTTATTGATTTGACACTGAATACACGTTAATTCTCGCACCGGCAGCCCTTCGGTACGATTTCTACACCACCACTTATTTCTGGACCTCTCCAAGGGTATTTATACAATTTCTGGTCCACCCCAACGTCACGTCCGAATAAGTGGACCAGACCTTAAGTTCTGGACCTCTCCAACGGCATGTCCGTATAAGCGGTCCAGAACATTGCCGTATAAGCGGTCCAGCCTCTAAAACCCTTAAACTCTCTAATTTTCTCGTAAATCACGCCCTAATCTATACAATACAATGTAAGACTCGATCTAAGACGAAATCAACAGATGTCGTGCACCAACAGACTCCCCCTCAGATGTTGATGAAGTCGACTATCGAGTCACAACAATGCTGTGTCTTCACATCTTCAGTCTTGATCAGCCTCTGGGCTTTCTCTTTCTCTCTATCTTCAGAAATTCCTTCCTGGAATCATATGCCTGGATCATTCTCTGGTTCTAACTTTCATCAGACTCCCCCTAACATAATGCTGAGATCTCTGTCTGGAAATCGTTATCACCATTGAAATCAACTCCTGACTTTCTCCGTTTAAGCTCTTCTCTGGTTCTGATGTGTCTCCTGGCTATCCGTAGCAACAGGATCAGAAACCTGCAATACTCAAATACACTATCACAAACTAATACAATTTGCAATTCAACTTAATGAATCAACAAATCGTATAAGAAAAACTATGAAGATCAAATTGTAGGTTACCATTCAACTTATTCATCAAGTTAATGAACCAAATTTGCATTTCAAATCTTCACAATTTAACACTCTCTCTCAAACCACAAGTTCAACATGTTTAGCACTTGAAATGTCGAAAATCAGTTCTTCACACTCTGTTGTCGAAAATCTTTTTGTAATTTTCAAATATCAAACAAAAATACAAAATTTTTTGGATTTTTGAATTTATAGAAAAACAGAAATGAACACTATTTTTGAGAGATTGTGCAAGAGGATCATATCGGTTTTTGAGACATATCACCAACACCGTTGATCTTGATTAATCAGCAAATGTTAAAAACAAATTTACTTCTGATTGTCAGTATTGTTGTCCACTTAAACCTCTACACAAATTTTCAATTGATTCAAGATACGTATTTAATGTATTAGCACTTAAACTTATTTGAGTGTCCCACCTCTTGAATATACTCCCGTATCCAGATCCCAATATTCTGATCTACAGGTAAGTATAACTACAAATGATATCTGTATATAAATTAGGGGAAAAATGCGAGAACTGAGGGATCTCAGGTCAGAACTTCCATTCAGCAGAGAGATATCAGCTTCGACTTAGCAGTGGGTCCCCTTTAGAGGATCTTTTCAGCTACAACAACTGATCATCAATTTTATTGTCTAATCAGCTGAGGGCTTTATGCTATGTTTCAAGCATATGAAGAAAGTATTAGCCAGGGACTAGGTCAGAACCACCGTTCAGCAGAAGTCCCGGAATAATACCCCAGACATCAATTGAGTACAAGAACCTAGTATTCCAGAATAAGAAACCTTTCAAACGAGATTTCAGGGGTTACCTATATATCCAAGTAGTGTTCCCCACAAAATAAGTAAGTTTTGATTTTATGTTTATATCTCGAATACAATTTACTAACTGTGTGAAGCCTACTGACACATCATTAGTAAGACTTGTTTAAAAACAATTTTGTCTTTACAAATCTCTAGCATGCTGTGATAGTCCACCGATGTACTATCATCTCCTCTTTTTGCAACAAAACTCATTTTCATTTTTCAATTTTTTTAAATTTTTCAAAATTTTAATACTCCCCCTAAAATCAAAATATGTTTCAATTTTGATTTTCCGAGGAAAAAATTGAAAACAAACTATACAAGAAACTTGACAACACAATGTGAATTACCTCAATTCACCATTCTCGTGCAAAAACAATCAGAACTCCCCCTCACAACAAACTATTTTCCCATAATGATTTCAAAACACTCAAGTTTGTTTCAATCAAAATGGTTTTTCCGGAAAATTAGTTTGTGTTCCAACTATTTGTAGGTACGGGGTTATCTCTTCATCTTGTTTTCTTCAAACCTTTTAAAGATTTATTATTTCCAGTTTGATCATAAACCATCAGTAGAAAATCAAGTACAAATTAATGTCCCTGATTTACCACTTATGAGGCGAAAAATCACCAAAGTGAAATTTCTCAAGAAATGTGCCGATTCATGATCCACGATACCATCTTGGGATCTCCGGCAAGTCAGGTTTTTCTATTTAAACAATTTCACCCAAGCCTGACTAACCTTGGGTGATTTTGAATTCTTGCTCAACAATGGTGGAAAATTTGCATCATCCATTGCTAAACTAGAATTCTCAACTTTTACCTCAACCAATGGCTCCTCTGGTTTTACCATACCAGAATCATTGCCTGAAGGTGGCTTGTCCGACTTTGATCTGTCAGATTCATCGCCGACCTTTTCCTTCTTCTTCCCTCTCTGTTCTGTCCTCAGATTTGTATCTGATGAATTCGTCTTGCTTGTTTTTGCAACTGAAGGAGTCGATTCATCAGAACTATTAATCTGTTTGTCCCGTGAACCCGAGGACAAAATCTTCTCCAGATATTCTCTGGCTTTCTTCCTCTTCTTTCGCAGTTTGTCTTTCTGCCCCTGAGAAAGTTTAACTTTCGTCTCTAGAACTTTCGGTTGTTGAACTTTTGGTTCTCGAACTTTTAGTTCTTCGGGCTTGACCTTGACTGGAATTCTTGCCACTTTCTGAGACATAACCCTTGATCTTCCCATTGATCTCCTCGGGCAATCTCGGGCAATGTGACCTTTGATATTGCAGTTATAGCACCTCCTGGTCTCATATCTCCAGTACTGGCAATTAACAGCAATGTGTCCATGATAGCCGCAGCTGTAACACATTCTGTTATCGTACCAGTTATCACCGTTGTACCAAACACTCAAGTCGTAACACTGTTTGGCCTGGTGATATTCCTTCCTCAACTTTGATGGATTTGACGCTTTAGCACTGTGGTCTGACCTGCACCACTTATTACCAACATTTTTTGAGTTTTCATTTTTTATTTTTTGTAAATTTTGTTTTTGATTGGATGATCGATCCGATGAACTTTTATTATCTTTTTGTTTCTGTTCTGCTTTCTTCTTCAAAGGCTTTTGCTTAGAACATTCACCTTTTTCGGTCGATTGCAAAACAGTTTTCTGAAATTTTTCTTTCAAATTTAAAAACAATTTTTGTTTTTCTTTTTTAACATTTTCATCATCGGATGCATCATCACAATCTTCAACTTTGACAGAGTCAAAGTTTGTGACACAGTCACTTATTGGCACTGAATTGATCGGTTTTGGACAAGGAATATTCAACTTGTCAGATTTGGTCGCAAAACTGATCAATTTCTTTTCAAGTTCATCAATCTTGATCCTTGAACTCTTAGCTTCGTCTTCAAGCTTAGATATTCTTTCAAGATGAGACTTGATTGAATTTTCATTTTCATTTTTCAAGTTTTCAAGAACAGATTTTTCATTTTCCAAAACATTTATCTGTTCTTGAAGTTTCACTTCATTAGCTTTCAGATTTTTGTTCTCCAATTTTATCCAGAAATCTTCATTTTCTGATGATTTCTGTTTGTTTTCAAAAACTTTTTCATTTTCTTTCAAACCTTTGTTCTCTAATGTCAAACTGTTCACGTTACCCAACAGTTTGCCATTTTCGACTTTCAATTTCTCACAAATACCCTGTAAGTCTAGAATCTGTTTTTCATCAGCTTTCTTCTTATTGTTCAACTTCTTGAACTCCAATGCTAAACTTTCTGCATCCTTCACAAGTTTGTCATTGACTGTCTTGAAGTTGTGACAATTTGAGCATACTGATGCAGACCTTGACGATTCATTCTTTACAGATTCTTTGACTTTGTCAGCTTTCTTTTTCTTTTTCTCGTCTTTGATCACCATCTGTTCTTCAATCTTATCAATGAGTTGACTAATTGTCAGACTAGAAAGTTCTTCAGAACGTTTTAAGTTTAAGATATAATTTTCCCATTCCTCTTGAGGTAATGCCCTGACAAATTTTTCGACCCATTCCTCTGATGCTTTGGATAAACCAACTTCGGACATTGAACTAACAAGATGTTTGTATCTCTCAATGACACATCTTGTGCTTTCACCTGGAAAACCTGAAAATGAATCAAACTCTTTCGTTAATGCTTTTCTTTTATCAACTATTTCTTGAGTCATGTTAAAAACATTAAAACCCATGATTCAGTAACACGGTTTTTCAAACACTGTGAGAGATAAGCGAAACTGTGATGTCCGGAAAAATCAGTCTGTTCGTAAACCCGAAATCAAAAATATCCCGAAAAACGAACAAATTACTCAAACCGAGCGAACCCTGATGATTAATCGAACGAAAAACAATTGCACTTAAAATTGGACCAGAATAACCTAATCGAGCGGACCAGATTGTTCAATCGAGCGGACCACCAAAGTCAATCGAGCGGACCAGAGAAGTCTACTCGAGCGGACCAGAAGTGTCACTCGAGCGGGCCACCAAAGTCAATCGAGCGGACCAGAAATGTCAGTCGAGCGGTCCACAATTTCCAGTTGTCCGATCGAGCGAACCAGAGTTTTGTCCGATCGAGCGATCCAGAACTTTGTCCGATCGAGCGAACCAGCTTGTTTCAGTTGTCCGATCGAGCGAACCAGCCCGATTCGTTCAAGCGATCCAGAATTGTCCAATAAGCGATCCAGGTGCAGTTTCGAACAGAAAAACCTCTATATCTCCCAAATGACTTGGAATTTCGAGCCGAAACTTGGTAGGGTTTTAGATCAACACATTTCGCACAACATACTCAAAAATCAGCCAAAACGGACCGTAAAATCTTGGTCTGACGTGAGAAAGAAGGTGTAGAAGAAGAAAAAATGACTAAATCCAACTGTTTTCTGTAGAGAACCTCCTCCTGTGCTCTGATACCAATTGTAGGATCGTGAATTCGTCCTAAACGAGTCGTTCAGAGGCTTTCTCCTTGGTTTCAGGTGCGGAATAACAAGAAACTAAGGTAGAAACAGCAGGCAAATCACTTTAACTACTTGTTTATTGATTTGACACTGAATACACGTTAATTCTCGCACCGGCAGCCCTTCGGTACGATTTCTACACCACCACTTATTTCTGGACCTCTCCAAGGGTATTTATACAATTTCTGGTCCACCCCAACGTCACGTCCGAATAAGTGGACCAGACCTTAAGTTCTGGACCTCTCCAACGGCATGTCCGTATAAGCGGTCCAGAACATTGCCGTATAAGCGGTCCAGCCTCTAAAACCCTTAAACTCTCTAATTTTCTCGTAAATCACGCCCTAATCTATACAATACAATGTAAGACTCGATCTAAGACGAAATCAACAGATGTCGTGCACCAACATCTATACACTATTACACACAATCCGTGAAATTTTGAACTGATTTTGACCGGTGAAACTTTCTGAATTGAAGAAAGAAGATGTAGAAGTGAGAAATTTTGATGAATTCCAGCTATTCTCTGCAGAACTCCTCCTCCTGAAGCTCTGATACCACTTGTAGGATCCTGTCTCGACCCGAATGAGTCGTTCAGAGGATATTCTATCAAATACAGATGCGGAAAATAAGTATTTGACTTTGGAACAGCTAGCAAATCACTATAAACTTCTACTTGTATTGATTTCTGACAGTTTTGCATTCAAATCTCGATCCGGCAGCACTTCGGTACGAGTTACACAACTGTTACAAATGTTTCGCTTGAGAGACTATTTATATATGTTGAGGTTTCGCTTGAAGGTACATGACATTCAAGCGAAACTTTCAACTTGACATTCAAGCGGAACCATCAATGTCACTACAAGCGAAACTATCATCTAAGACCATACAAGCGAAACCTATTAAAACACCTATACAATATCCTGTTTTCTAGAATAATGTGCCCTGATCTAACAATCTAAGACAAAGACTCGATCCAAGATGAAGTCAACAGATGTAGTGCACCAACAACAAGCACACCATCGGACCTCCTCTGGTTCCCTCCTTCACCTCCGGCGACCGGAGTAGATCCGGCCGACTTCGGCCGTTGCCCTTCCGGTGAGACACCCCCCCCCAACGACAACACCCCCTTTTACTTCTCTCCTCCTCCTCTCCCCCTAAATCGGCGATAGTTGTGGGGCCGGCCACCACACCTTGGTGGTCCGACGAGGATCTTGAGCGGCGATTGGACCGGGAAAACGAAGATCAGAAGAGAGAGAGGGAGAGAGCCGCCGCTCACGGCGCCGGCAGCGGCGGAGTCAGGCGATGGCAGTGGCGACACGTTTTCATCTCCGACAGGCCTGGTAAGTCCGATTCACTTCAGTTCAAGTAGTTTCATGGTTTACACATTCTGATTTTTCGGTTCAGTGACATTTTCTATTTCTGGCCGTTGCTCCGGTGAAGGAGATGATGGTGGTGTTAAAGTTGAGTTGATGAAGACGGTGATGGTGGTGTTATTTCGGGCTAGGCTCGAGTTCTGGCTCTGGTAGGATTATTCAAGTCAGATTTTGGTTCAGCACGGTTCGGGCTAACACCGGGTCAAACCCGGTCAAAGCTGGTCAAGGAAAGTCAAAATCAGGAGCGTCGTGGCGGTTCGGGTCATGGCTCAGTCATGGGACGGTTAGGATTTATTTCGGGTGTTTCTCGGATCGTGGTTTAGGTTGACTCGGTCAAACGAGTCAACTCAGTTCAACTCGGTCCAACTCAGGTCAACAAGTGAGTTGACTCGGACAACTCCGTTACCGTTCGACACGAGAAGATGGTAAAGTTTTAACGGTAAATATGTTGTTTTTATATAGTTTTTAATTGAATACGCGATATCGAGCTTAAACCGAACATATTAGTGTTTAATTTATATGTTGTCGCTTTTACAAACTTATTTATGCTGATTATTGAATCTTGATTGAATCTTGTTAAAATAACGACAACTTGTGTTGTCGGGGTGGTCCAAAAACAGAGGAAACTCTGCCCCTTTTTCGAGAAAATCCGCAAAATAATTACGTTTTATTATAACACAAAACAAATCGGAATGTTACTTATTTTTCCTAAAGATACATAGTTACTTCTACGACACTTTACAACGCATGAAAACAACGATTCGGAAATTATTTACGACAAATAAATATAGTTATTATATTTATTTTAAACTCCAAAAATCCGACAAGTCTTTTATGAAATCAATATAATTATTTATATTGTTTCAAACGCCGAACACATCTTCGCTTTATAAAATAAATATAGTTTTATATATTTATTTCAAATGTCGAACAACATGAATTCGTTTTTACAAAATAAATATAGTTTGTATATTTATTTCAAGTATTAAACAATACGAATACTTTTATAAAAATAAATACAGTTTACGTATTTGTTTCACGATGGTTCTTTTATAAAATAAATATAACTTTTCATATTTACTTTATACGCCTAAACGACATATATGGATATTTTGACAAAGATCATACGAAACGGGATATATAATACGAGTTTGTCATATATTATTTTCGTATAAATATTCTTTTATACACGTACGACTTCTCGGGACGACAAGTGATCTTAACGATATATTTATATATTTTGATATAAATATTTATTTACTTTTAAATCTCTCGAGAATCAAGTCTTGTCAAGACTTATTGGTTATTATCGACAATAAAACGATACTTATCAAATATGACTTAATCATTTCCGATAACTTAACTACTTACCATTGAATCGTTCGATTAACGATTCGGTAGAGCTCGATGACACGTAGTTTAGTTACTGTGCTTAATTAGAAACTTATAAGATATTCCGTAATAGGAATATTGTAGAATGCATGCTAGCGAGCCAAGTCTTGGAAACGACATCACGAAGTTGTATATAGCTAGCTTTGCACAGGAATATTCAGGTGAGTTCATAACCCCTCCTTTTTACAGTTTTACATTTTTCTAAACGTTTTCGGGGTGGAAAAACATGCGCTTTTTGCAATGCATACAAGAATTACACATTCCTAAACCATTTTACAAGCAAGTTTTAACTGACACAAATGGTTTACGAAAAGCTTATGCTTTATGCCGATTTTACAAAACAAATACGTATTATCGAAATGTGGATGATTTTCATGACTAGGGATAGATCGTCTGGTGATAATATATAGAGACTGGGGAGGTTCAGCCTTAGAGGCTTGGGTAAAATACATGTTACTATTATTACAGACATTTTATCCATGGTATGATTAGCGTAAGGAGGGTTTACTACTTAGATCATGTGAGTGGGTAGGCGGATACTTAAGGCCATTAATCCTCGTCGTAGGACCGAGGGACATGAGTGATAGATCTATTTGGGTTTAGCGAGCCCACACCCATGAGTCCGCGGGATGGACCATAGAGGTGACTATGTCTTCCAGCCGGAAGCCCGGTACAAAATTTGCTAGGTTTGAGTCTTCCTGCATCACTTCGCACATATCAATGGCCTTGCAAACCATTGGTGATCTCTTTTTCCTTATTGCTACATACCAGGGACACACATACTTACAGAAATACTTGATTTATACAAATTAAATACCATGTTTTATACAAATTCAAAGCATAGGATTTATGCGGGCGTGGAGTCAAAGTCAGGGTGGGCATTGACGGTTGTACAAACATTACAAATACGAGAGTTTACAAATACATGGTTTTACGAATGTGTTACAAATACAAAGTTTCCATATAACTTGGCAAGAAAATGATTTCTAAATTCGTTTTCTCAATATTATTTCACAAACCGGTTATTCAAAAGATTTATTTCAAATCTTTTTCAAATAAACTATGAACTCGCTCAACTTTATGTTGACTTTTTCGCATGTTTCTTTCTCAGGTTGCATTGCAAAGTTAAGGCACGGTTGGAATAGGAGAGCCATTGGAGATTCGAGTACTTAGTGGGCGTTCATTTTCTAGAAGTCTTAGCTTGTTTGCTTCCGCTGTGCAATGAAGATACCAGTCCAGTCACGCCAATGCTCTGATATTTCGGGGTGTGACAGATTGGTATCAGAGCTACAGGTTACAGCGAATAGGGTTTTCTGTAGGAATACCTAGGCTCTAACCTCACCTTTCTTTGGGACTTAGAATATTAAGACTTTGAGTATATACAGAACGCCTAAGACTCGAATATGGTCTCCAACCGTTGCCGAAAAACAAACAGTCAAAATTTTGTTTTCAAACATACGCTATTGTGGTGTTATACACATGGTACACGAAAACAATTACATACGGTACACAAAACTCTGAGAGTTTAGGAAACATGCATTTAAGACCTTCGGAAACTTATGTTGAAGTTCATTAAAGGTCATCACGTAGAAACCGCGAATATTAACTCGGGCACACACTATATCCATATTGTCTATGATGTTTTAACTTCCCGAGCAGGCAACCTACGCATAACGAAATGCCAGTGCACGAGAATACATGGAACTCAAATTTTACATCAACGGATGTCGGAGTATATCACATTCTACGCGGAATGAAACGCTAGTGCACAGGTATACGTGAAACTTAAGCTATACATCAACGGAGGTTGAAGTATGACACATACGACTATCAAGGCGAGGCCTTTGAAAAGACACGATGACGCAATTCAACGACAACGCTAGATTCCTGTCAGCAGGAGAACTAACGATCAGGAAACGACAACTTGTCACGCGATCCTGCAACGACACGAATCACGCCAGGGAGAAGACGTATTTCTTAACATTCCCCCTATCTCATTAATGACGAATACGCTATGTTCGACATTCCATGGTAATGTCACCTAACAACTGGTCGTCACATGAAACCCCAGGTAAAGTCCTCAGATTTCCTTTATTGAAATTCCGACTTTTGCATCTAGTGAGTAGATTTTCACATCTCTACTCCTCTTAATGGTCATTGTATCACGATTGTTTCTTTCGTTATAGCGAACACTTATTGCTTCATTTCTTGAAAATTCACATGTTACACATGCATCGTTGTTACGCATGTGGTTTCGTTTCGAATAAGCGTTTCATCAAAGTTCAAATGTTATTTCGCTAAATCTAATTATCGAATTGTGATTCGAATGACCTGCATTATTATAACTGTTGGCTCCTTTGTTATCCAGTCAACACATTCTCTTGAAATTTCTTTTCTTTTCAAGTTACATACATGTCTTTTCGTTGTGACCATGCCGAAAAATTTTTGTCGATACATGTATTTATTGTCGGCTTGCGCCGAAACCAAGTTCGATTGTTTGAACTTCTTCATTACACATATTCAATTCAAGATACCATATGATGTATTGAAGACATCATATTCAAATTCATTTTAACAAGAGTTTCATTTGTTCCGAGTCGTAGTAGACTTGTTTGGTCTACGACTCCAATAAGTCATTTGTTGATTTCCACACCTTGTGGTGGTGTTTTCATTAACTTGAAGCTTGTGCTAAACTCGTTTACACATCTCATACACGGATTGAAATAATTATTTATTGATTTGTTTAAATCCGCTTTAATTTATCATATTACAGCAGTCTTAACACAATCGTGTGTTAAGGCAATGGTACACAAATTCATTCTATAATCCGGTGTACCTACTAACGGTTCTTTCATTATCGATCGAATGTTTTGCGATATTCATTGCTCTTTCATCTTCGATCAAAAACATTATTTCATCGATGCTTCATTTTTTTTCAATCGAAAAATCCTATGATGTTGTTAGAAACAAATTTTCATATTTACTTCATTGTGCTTTCATTTGACTTCAAACACGGTGAATTGCTTGATCACCGCTATTATTGAATTATTTAATCACTATGACACCTTGTGGTGTCAGTACAAACTTGTAGCTTGGGATAATCATGATTGAGCGTTTCATGGAAAACACAGGTGATACTTGTTCGATCACCCCTATTATTGAATTATTTCATTCATTGCGACACCTTGTGGCGTCGGTATGACTTGCAGCTTGTGCTGATCACGATCGAGCGTTTCATGCAAACTAGTACATTTGAGATTGTTGATTCTAAGTTCATCCAGTGGATGTTATTGCTTATAGAACTCATTTACACGTTGTAAACGTTCATATGGAACTCGATTGGTCGAAGTTCCTGTTCATTGTTGAGTCCCTGTTGACTTAGTCACACTAGTGACTGTATCTATACGACTTGTTTCCTTTGACATCAATTTTTGAAACACATTTCTTTTAAACCGTTGGGTTCTTATTGTTGAGGAATGTCATTAAATTCACATGATTCGAATAAGTCTTGTTTCGATTACGCGGTCATTCACTTTGTTATTATTCGGACTTACCTGCGAACAACACAATTCTGAGGAAATAACATAGTCTAAATTTCGAGGACGAAATTTCTGTAACAGGGGGGGAATGTGACAACCGGTGATTTACGGCACCTAATTACGTGATTAACAGATGATTAACGCGATAACAAATAGTGTTTAAGACGCAAATTAACTTAATTAGGCCTTTGGAGTGCCTAGGAACGTCTTTACGACTTTACAGTGCGCGAACGGTGGTTTACAGAGAAACCTGCTAAATATTACGCGACGACGATCTGATGCCGTACAAGATACTGAAAACGCCAACAAATATTAAATTTTTACGATATATTTTAGCTTCGTAATTAAATTTTTACATCTGTGGTCGAAACCGGATCGAAAAACGGATTAAAGACGGCAACGATGTAATTTTTCGCGATTATTACAGTTATCGACGCACGAACGCGACTACGACGGATACCGACATTATTATTACACGTTTTTAACTCTGAAATATTATTTTACAAAGCTATGGTGATTTCGGTTATAAAAACGTGCCTCGTAGGAATTACGGGCCACATACACATGAGAAGGGCTTGTGGGCCCAAGCCCAAAACCCACAAGCCTAAACCTGCACATAATAAATTAAATCTTGAAAATCTCTACAAAGATCTGCAAAATCTACACAAGATCTATCCAAGATCTCATCGAATCTTTACAAGAAATTTTTTTTGTACGTGAGATCTACACAAAATCTCTAAATAAGATCCTATCTTCTAACAATCTAAACAGACCAAACCCTAGTATATATTACTAACTAAATCTCTAAAACTCTCATTTCTCCCACATAAATTCACTGCCAAACACCCTCTACATTACTCCCTCTCTCGATCTCTCTATTACATACAAACACAGAGAAATCAAAAACAAGCATAGACCCAAAACCAAAACACCCTTATCATCTCCTCTCCTCTCTCTCGATACAACATAAATCACCCACATCTCACAAGCACACCATCGGACCTCCTCTGGTTCCCTCCTTCACCTCCGGCGACTGGAGTAGATTCGGCCGACTTCGGCCATTGCCCTTCCGGTGAGACACCCCACCCCCCCAAACGACAACACCCCCTTTTACTTCTCTCCTCTTCCGCTCCCCCTAAATCGGCGACAGTTGTAGGGCCGGCCACCACACCTCGGTGGTCCGGCGAGGATCCTGAGCGGCGATTGGACCGAGAAAACGAAGATCAGAAGAGAGAGAGAGAGGGAGAGAGCCGCCGCTCACGGCGCCGGCAGCGGCGGAGTCAGGCGGTGGCAGTGGCGACACGTTTTCATCTCCGACAGGCCTGGTAAGTCCGATTCACTTCAGTTCAAGTAGTTTCATGGTTTACACATTCTGATCTTTTGGTTCGGTGACGTTTTCTGTTTCCGGCCGTTGCTCCGGTGAAGGAGATGGTGGTGGTGTTAAAGTTGAGTTGATGAAGACGGTGATGGTGGTGTTATTTCTGGCTAGGCTCGAGTTCTGGTTCGGGTAGGATTGTTCAAGTCAGATTTTGGTTCAGCATGGTTCGGGTTAACACCGGGTCAAACCCGGTCAAAGTTGGTCAAGGACAGTCAAAATCAGCAGCGTCGTGGCGGTTCGGGTCACGGCTCAATCATGGGACGGTTCGGGTTTTATTTCGGGTGTTTCGCGGATCGTGGTTCAGGTTGACTCGGTCAAACCGAGTCAACTCAGTTCAACTAGGTCCAACTCAGGTTAACAAGTGAGTTGACTCGGACAACTCCGTTAGCGTTCGACACGAGAAGATGGTAAAGTTTTAATGGTGAATATGTTGTTTTTATATAGTTTTTAATTGACTACGCGATATTGAGCTTAAACCGAACATATTAGTGTTTAATTTATATGTTGTCGCTTTTACAAACTTATTTATGCTGATTATTGAATCTTGATTGAATCTTGTTAAAATAACGACAACTTGTGTTGTCAGGGTGGTCTAAAAACAGAGGAAACTCTGCCCGTTTTTCGAGAAAATCCGTAAAATAATTACGTTTTATTATAACACAAAACAAATCGGAATGTTACTTATTTTTCTTAAAAATACATAGTTACTTCTACGACACTTTACAACGCATGAAAACAACGATTCGAAAAATTATTTACGACAAATAAATATAGTTATTATATTTATTTTAAACTCCAAATATCCGACAAGTCTTTTATGAAATCAATATAATTATTTATATTGTTTCAAACGCCGAACACATCTTCGCTTTATTAAATAAATATAGTTTTATATATTTATTTCAAATGTCGAACAACATGAATTCGTTTTTACAAAATAAATATAGTTTGTATATTTATTTCAAGTATTAAACAATACGAATACTTTTATAAAAATAAATACAGTTTACGTATTTGTTTCACGAGGATTCTTTTATAAAATAAATATAACTTTTCATATTTACTTTATATGCCTAAACGGCATATACGGATATTTTGACAAAGATCATACAAAACCACGCGATATATAATACGAGTTTGTCATATATTATTTTCGTATAAATATTCTTTTATACACGTATGACTTCTCGGGACGACAAGCGATCTTAATGATATATTTATATATTTTGATATAAATATTTATTTACTTTCAAATCTCTCGAGAATCAAGTCTTGTCAAGACTTATTGGTTATTATCGACAATAAAACGATACTTATCAAATATGACTTAATCATATCCGATAAGTTAACTACTTACCGTTGAATCGTTTGATTAACGATTCGGTAGAGCTCGATGACACGTAGTTTAGTTACTGCGCTTAATTAGAAACTTATAAGATATTCCGTAATAGGAATATTGTAGAATGCACACTAGCGAGCCAAGTCTTGGAAACGACATCACGAAGTCGTATATAGCTAGCTTTGCACATGAATATTCAGGTGAGTTCATAACCCCTCCTTTTACAGTTTTACATTTTTCTAAATGTTTTCGGGGTGGAAAGACATGCGCTTTTTGCAAAGTATACAAGAATTACACATTCCTAAACCATTTTACAAGCAAGTTTTAACTGACACAAATGGTTTACGAAAAGCTTATGCTTTATGCCGATTTTACAAAACAAATACGTATTATCGAAATGTGGATGATTTTCATGACTTGGGATAGATCGTCTGGTGATAATATTATAGAGACTGGGGAGGTTCAGCCTTAGAGGCTGGGGAGGTTCAGCCTTAGAGGCTGGGGAGGTTCAGTCTTAGAGGCTGGGGAGGTTCAGCCTTAGAGGCTTGGGAGGTTCAGCCTTAGAGGCTGGGGTAAAATACATGTTACAATTATTACAGACATTTTATACATGGTATTATTAGCGTAAAGAGGGTTTACTACTTAGATCATGTGAGTGGGTAGGCAGATACTTAAGGCCATTAATCCTCGTCGTAGGACAGAGGGACATGAGTGATAGATCTATATGGGTTTAGCGAGCCCACACCCATGAGTCCGTGGGATGGACCATAGAGGTGACTATGTCTTCCAGCCGGAAGCCCGGTACAAAATTTGCTAGGTTTGAGTCTTCCTGCATCACTTCACACATATCAATGGCCTTACAAACCATTGGTGATCTTTTTTTCCTTATTGCTACATACCAGGGACATACATACTTACAGAAATACTTGATTTATACAAATTAAATACCATGTTTTATACAAATTCAAAGCATAGGATTTATGCGGGCGTGGAGTCAAAGTCAGGGTGGGCATTGACGGTTGTACGAACATTACAAATACGAGAGTTTACAAATACATGGTTTTACGAATGTGTTACAAATACAAAGTTTCCATATAACTTGGCAAGAAAATGATTTCTAAATTCGTTTTCTCAATATTATTTCACAAACCGATTATTCAAAAGATTTATTTCAAATCTTTTACAAATAAACTATGAACTCGCTCAACTTTATGTTGACTTTTTCGCATGTTTCTTTCTCAGGTTGCATTTCAAAGTTAAGGCACGGTTAGAATAGGAGAGCCATTGGAGATTCGAGTACTAAGTGGGCGTTCATTTTCTAGAAGTCTTAGCTTGTTTGCTTCCGCTGTGCAATGAAGATACCAGTCCAGTCACGCCAATGCTCTGATATTTCGGGGTGTGACACTTCCAACCAATGTATTAACAACATCTGATTGTCATACATTTACTCCTTGATCTTGTATGGACAATCGATCAAGATGTAACCTTTGATACCATAGTGATAACACACTCCCTTTTCAGCAAACATTTGTTAAATCAAGTTTGTTGAGAACTAGAAGCATTGAACTTCTGAGAGGTATGTTTTGGCAGAAAGACCTCAGCTTTTGTAGAAGAGTTATGATTTTCAGAAACTTGATTTGAGGTCTTTTTAAAATTTCTATTAAACGAATGAAGCATTCAATTCGTTCTCAAGTTTCTGAACCTTTCCTTCATTCCATTGCTCTTTACAAAAGTAATATCCTTAAAGTTTTTCAAATTTTGTTGTGGATTACCCTTGTTTGTTTCAAACTTCTTCTTTCTAACCTTAAATGATCCTACATTTTTGTTTTTTAACTTTAAGTTTCACATGTTTGGATTTTTCAAACTCAGCCTTCAAAACATTATTAAAAACTTTGTCAATTTTACTTGGATGGACATTTCTTATGGGAAAGTCTCTACCTGAAAAAAGTTAGTCACATCCTTGAGTTTGTATAAAACTCTGAAGTTCTGAAGAAATGTTTTCCTTCTCTAAAATTTCACAAACTTCAAATTTCTTTGAAAAGTTTTCAGTTTTTAACACATTTTGATTCTTTTTCTTTTCAAAAGCAGCCTCTGTCCAAGAAACATTCTCACTCTCACCTTTCACCATGTCATCATTAGTTGTAGCATTCACATACATAGGATCAGCCATTAATGAAGTTTTTGAAACAAAACCAATAATTTCGTTATCAACATGAATAGAAATATAGTTTTCATTAAACAGTGGTTGAACTAAGTTATAACCAAGTCCCTCAAATAGAGTTGTTAGGCAATTGAGAATTGATGATGTGATCCAAAATAAAAGAAGAACCATTAAAGTTGTCAAGTTTTCTTTGTAATTTGATAAATCCCTTTGAGACTTAGCTACTTCGTAACACTTTTTTTTTATCAAACTTTTGGTACGCAACATCTAAATGCATCTTTTGTTCATTGATTATTATTGTAAAATCTTGAATGTCACGTTTTAAAGCTTCTATCAGCATAGACGTACAAGGATTTGTATGTTCTTTTTGGCTTCTAACACCTAACTGGTAGCTGTTGCTTTTCATTTTCTTAATGAATATAATATATATCTATATTTCGCCATTAAAAGTTCTAACACCTAGCCGATAGCTCTTGTTTTTCATTTTTTTAATAAATCTTCTCTATACTAATAAATAAAAATGATAGTACACTTGGCTTATTTCTAGAGCATTTATTTAGGATTTTGCCACTTGTCAACTTCATATTATTTTTTACTCTTTTTGATTATTTATGGTAAAAAAACTAGAAATCTATTTTTTATATACATTCCAATAGCAAACTAATCCATCAATGTTTGTAGTATCTTTAAAACTTTTTGTTACAATTATTAGTAACATGTTTTACATTATTTAAAAAATCATTAATTTAAGTATGGTCTTGCTATACATTAAAAATTAACTTTTTTTAAGTAGTTGTTGTGTTGTGCGTACAACATGCGTAATTATCATCTAAGTTGCATAATAATTTTTATAAGTTAATTATGTATGTACACAATTATAGCATGAGTTGCGTAATTATTTGTATGTGTTAATTAATTATCATTATAAGTTGTGTAATTATGAAGTATAAACAACTTTTTTACATTATATATGCTACTCCGTGTAATACACAGGATGCTAACCTGGTATAATACTAGCTTAGAACCCTGTGTTTTACACGGGTTGCATAAATTTAATTTTATATAACAAGCAATATAGTTATATCTTTAAAATAACTCTTATATTGCATGAGTTAAATATATATAATGTAATCGATTAACACATACGTTCGTCAAGATATTTATATAAATGATAAATTCGATGTAATATTTACTTATTAAAATTTTAATTTGTTTTTTATTTATTATTAGGTTAGAAACATGTGCATTACACGTGGTAGAACCAATGAAATATTAGATGATTATTAATAAACGGATAAAAATAAAAGAAATAATAAATATATAAGGGAGATCCATGAAGTTTGTGATTTAATATAACAATTTTCTTATTTCTGTATCCTATTAAATATTAAATAATAATAGTATTAAAAAAATAATTTACTTAAATCTAATTTAAATGATAATAAAAATTATATATTTGCCGGGTAATAATAATAGTATTAAAAAAATAAAGAGTTAATTGCCAAAATCGTCCCTGAGGTTTGGGTAAGTTTGCCATTTTCATTCAAAATGACCTTTTGTACCATTTTGCCCCCCACGTTTGGCATTTTTTGCCATATTCATCCAAATGACTAACTTAATTAAAAAACACCGTTTAATGAAGTTGCTTTAATGGTTAATTACTTAATTGGTTATTAGTTGTCAGCTCAACCAGCTTGGAGTCATGTAAGCATGTCATCAGTATTTATATTTATAAATATTGGTGAATTCATTTCGAACATCGAACCAACAACATCCTAACGTTTTCATGCGTATTTAACAGGATGAGACTGGAACCCAGGTTTTGATTCTGGTCAATGGTGGTATGATTGAGCTCTACGTAGCGAAACAAGTAATACCCATGTGTCACAATCTATAAACAACAATCTAAAAGCGTTTTGAAACTAATCGAGCCTAAAAAAGTAGTTGTTTCTAGCCTTGAGTAACCTTCCACAAACACCAAGTTCCTAAAAAGAATGTTTTTTTATTAATATGAAATGATAAAGCCAAAAGACCAAAATACCCCTACTTAAAAAATATAAAATTTCAAACATACCCCTCATTAAACGGTGTTTTTTAACTAAGTTAGTCATTTGATTGAAAATGGCAAAACGTGCCCAAACCTCAAGGACAATTTTGGCAATTAACTCAAAAATAATTTAATTAAATCTAATTTAAATGTGAATAAAAATTTATATATTTGTCTGGTTCTACAAAGAAAAAAATAGAACTTTTTCTATCTCCTACGAATAAAAAGTTATTATCCTTATCTAAATTATATTTAGTTAAAAAAATTGAAAAATAAGATAAGGAGATTATTAATTCAAAATTTAGATAAAAAAGTCATTATCGTTATCTAAATTATATTTAGTTAAAGTATTAAAAAGAAATTGAAAAATAAGATAAGGAAGAAAATGACACGAGTCAAAAAAAGATTTTCATTTATTGGTATAAAAAGAAGAAAAATATATCTATATTTCGCCGTTGAAATAAATTGATGAATTCGGCCTCGTTGGCAACATAAGTACATAACCGGTAGATTAAAAAACAGTCGAAATAAAAATAGGCCCTCTCACTGATTCGCAACACTGGCTTTTGATTAGGGGGACATTTTTGACCCAAAGTCTTTGATATTGGTCATTTTGGGTTATTTATAAGGCTTTACGGTATGGGCATCATCCTAGGGACGTCCCGGATTGGCGCTGCACCGCCTCCCATCTCGCCCCTAGCTCCGGCGTCCTCCACGTCTCCACCAGGCTGTTTAGGACGGTCCTCCCCCTCTCTCACACACCTATACATACAATTCATATATATACATATTAGGTTCATCTCCCCATTTCCTCACATCCATCCTCTTTGCCCCATCCTCACACCCGATCTACGTGGCGCCTACGTGCCGGATCATCCTCCAAGGGAGGACTATCACCATACCGCATAGCCTAAGATACTATGGATGGTTTTGGGTAAAGTAATTTAAGTCAAAGAGTTGAAATAGGTTAATTATTATTATTATTACTATTACTATATATTAATAAACCATTACTATATATTACTATTACTATATATTAATAAACCAATTGAAATGAATAGTGATTTTAATATATTATAATAATATATTAATATAATAATAATAATAATTACTATATATTAATAAACCAATTGAAATGGATAGTGATTTTAATATTACTATATATTAATAAACCAATTGAAATGAAAAGTGAGTTTAATATATTATAATAATATATTAATATGATAATAAGTATTATAATAATAGTAATTCTTTTTCTTACTTTTAACTTTAATTTAATGATTTACTAGAATGCACTTACATAAATCCACGCGTCTGTTTTCTTTTATTCAATTTCACTCATTTAATCTTAGCAATTGATTAAATCAATTGATGCTCAAGATTACTTCTAGCCTTCCTAGCCAAAAAAACTTCCTATTATATCCTAACCGTAATAATAATAATAATAATAATAATAATAATAATAATAATAATAATAATAACAATAATAATAATAATAATAACCGTCATGATTATTCTCGTAAATTTAATCCCATAATCGATTAAAATGTTTGGTACCATTTTTTTAAGTCGGTACTACATCAAATAAAGTGATGTGTTAAACATACGAAAACACGTGTTTCGACGTATCCGATTTAAAGCATTGTGTTTACAAAAGAAACGGAATCGAACCTGAATTAGTACGTTTAGTGAGGGTTCCACCTAACCACTACACCAGCCTTACCTTTACATCAAGACTTAGTAGTATCAAAATTGTGCAGTAACTCAAATTTTCTAAAGTCAATGGGTTGATTTTGTCAGTTTAAAAAGATTAGGGTGGTTTTTTTGTCTTGTACTCAGTCAATATTGGTTTGGTTTGTTACGGGATTGGTAAGGTACCGGTATCACCAATCGCTATATCAACAAAAAGCAAAAGACCACAATACGTAATGTGCCAAAACTGATCGATACGTGTTCAATTAGTTGGTTTTTTATTATTTAAATAAAAGAATTAAATGACTTTTCGCATTAAGGGACATTATATTCAACAATTACAAAGTATTTAGTTAAATAATTAAAAAACACTTATGATCTAGTGGTCTAGTGATACGGTATTTGGTTCAGGACAATAATGGTGTGAGTTCCAAGCTAGATGAAATTTTGGTTGAAAAATATTATTGTTAAAACATTAGTTATCAAGTTGAATAATAATAACGTTAGCATGTTAAATATGAGTAATCATAACAATTAATTTCTTTAAGTAGGAAGAAATTGAAATTTAGAGAAGTGCAAGGGTTATATATAAGGTCAAGTTTTTGTCATTGGAAATTAAAAAAAAAAAAGTTAATAACATAACAAAAAGCATTATACAAAAATTATAACTTTACTTGGGCCAGGCCCAAAGCTAACAAATACCTAGAAAACTAATACCAAAAGAAGAGAAACACGCTTCGAAAGCGTCACCTCCAGGTCAATAGAACATACATTTAACCACTTGATCAGATTGACATTTGATTTACTAAATGCCAAACAACTAATTATATAGAAAAGCAGGCGGTGGCTGTGATGTGACAGCCACCGACCTTTCATTTTAAGTTTATATATAATTTAGTATCACAGGTTGGGATAAGCTTAGTGTTAACCGGTATCGAAAATAGTGGTACGATCCTGTTCGGTATCTATATATGAAGGTAAAAACCGGCACCAGCCTGTACAGAAAACGTCAAAAGTCGGTACTGAGTTGATATTAAAAGTCTTTTAGTTCGGGAAATTCGGTGCTGCTACCCAGTACCATTTGTTCATCCCTGATCACTGGTATCGTACAGACAATGGTATCGTACAACTTTTTTTTGTTGATTTTCTTCAACTTTTAATGATTTTTTTTAGTTTCAGGGGTAGAGATGGGCTCGGTGCCAACGGATACCAAATTGGTACTGGTACCGAAAATACCGGTTACAGTACTGGTATATGAAGGTAAAAACCGGTAGCGAACCGTTACCAAGAACGCCAAAAGTCGGTACCGAATTGGTACTTATGATCTTTCGGTTCGGGAAATTTGGTACCAGCACTCAGTACTATTTGCTCATCTCTGACAACGGGTTTCATACGAACAATATCATTATCATAAAATTTTTTTGGTTGATTTTCTTTGGTTATCGTTTAGTGTTTTTTTCTACATTTTTTTTCCTTCTCAGCGGTCCCGTGTGCAACGCGGACGGAAGTATAAACCTAGTTAAAAAAACAGAAAAATTACAAGTTTTGTCCTTTATCTTTATACCATTTTACAGGTGGTGTCCTTTTCAACGAATTTGGACAGGTTTTGCCCTTTATAGGGAATTTTGTTACACGTTTTGTCCTTTAACCCTAACCCAGTTAGATTTTCTTGTTAAATCTGGTCACATGCAAGTCACATGAGGGTAGTTTAGTCTTTATACATATAAAGGACAATTTTTGTAAATATATATAAATATATACATATATTTATGTATGTATGTATAAAGGCCCTACCTCTACCTCTACCCCTCAACCTCTTCTTCCTCCTAACACCACCACCTGCAACCACCATGTCACCACCCAACTCCACCTAACCACAACCGAAACCCTCAATTCTCCTTTTATTTTAATTCTTTACTCTCCCCCAATTACCCAGAACTGCATATTGCTGATGATAAATAATATAAAGATGATTTAAATAAACACAAACACACAATTCAGTCTCAAAATACAGGCTTCTTAAGCTGACAAAAGTGCAAGTTGAAAAAAGATACTTGGTCTTTGTGACAACCCGTAACTTCAGGTTAATGCTTTAACTTAACACAATTAAGTTGGTCACACAATCTTTAGCATTTCATGGAACTATGTACTACTTTATGCATTATTTGACTTACATGAGAACTTTGTGCCTTAACTGTAAATTATATATGGTGTGTGTGTTTTATGTAAAGGATGATACTTAGGGGTGTTTAGTGGAAATAATGAAAATAAAACAAAACCCCTCAACCCTAATCATTCTCACCAATTCCAATCATACGGCAGTTCAAATCATTCTCTCTACAACCATTTCTCTCATCATTCTTGGCTATCATTCTTGGCTACACAAGTTCTCTTGCATCAATCTTGATCTTCCAATCCATCTAGAATCAATCTAAGGTAAACGTTTAATGGTTATTTGTTGTTAATCATTGATTATTTGATTCATGCAAACCCTAGTTCTCCAAGCAATGGTTTTGTAGTATTAATCATTCTGATTGTTTGTACAATGGTTTATGAGTAGTTGCGTAACCCTTTGCCTGTCACTATGATGTCTGATATGCTAGAAAAGTTAGATTGTCTGTTTGATTACAACACTGGCAATGTCTGGGATTAGGGTTTTTGATCGTAAACGTAACTGTTCCATTGAAAACTGTAAACTGGTTTTGGAAATCACGCATGTTGTTAACTCGGAGTTAAGTGTCAGGGTTTTGTGAAGTCACAAGTCTGAGTTTTGTATGGAACACATAGTCCAAGTTTTACTTGATTCATTGGGTCCGAGTTTTTGTAATGCACATAAGGTCCGAATTTTTGTAAACTCAAGGTCCGAATTTTTTGTAAAGGAGTTACATGGTCCGACTTTTGTAAAGGAATAACATGGTCCGAGTTTTTAAGAAGGGGGGGTGGTTGGTCCGAACTTTATTGTGCAATGTATGGTCCGAAGTTTACAAGGGTGTATGGTCCGAGTTTATGTTGAATGCTTGATCCGAGTTTTGAGTGGATGTATGGTCCGAGTTTTATATTGAAGGCATGGTCCGAGTTTTGTGATTAATGTGTGATCCGAGTTTTGTAAACAAAACACATGGTCTGAGTTTTCAAACATTAAAGGGGTCCGAGTTTGTTGTTTGGTTCATAAGTGTTATTGTATGCCACTGTATGCCACTGCATGTTACTGTATGTTACCGTATGTTACTGTATGTTACTGTACGTGTGTGCAATCTATGTCATGTTAATATGTAAACAATTATCACACGGAACACAGTTGGTTGGACACCAAGGAATTTGTAAACCTTATTTGAACGTAAACACTTACAGTGAATTTATGTGCAATGTACCTTAGGTCGTGTGTAACGGACCTAACCATTAATTAACACTAGAAGCACAATAACAAACCGAGCAAACCAAGGTGAGTTCACACTCTTACCAAGGCATGGGATTCCCGGTGGGTAGGGAATGGGATTAAAAGGATTTGTGAATTATTTGGATTTACACTGTTACTAGACTATCTACCATCGTCCTCGGTTGTGAAGGACCCTTACGTAAAACCTACGTAATACTTGTGCTTACTACTGTCCTCAGGGTTCGAGGGACACTTACGTAAAACCTACGTAAACTCATACATACTACTGTCATAGGGTTATGAAGGACACTTACGTAAAACTTACGTAAACCCCCGCGTACCACTGTCCTCGGGATAAGAAGGACACTTACATAAAACCTACGTAAACCTCGTACGTACTACTATTCTCAGGTTAAGAAGAACACTTATGGTTACCTCTAGTCTAGTACATACACACATGGGAAGCCCCCACTAAATGAACATACAATTGACTTAGATAATAACGCATGGTGATGCAACGAACTTACTATTACGAACTTACTTCCTGTGAACTCGCTCAACTAGTTGTTGACTTTCTGTTACATGCCTTGCAGGACCATAGGTACTTATGGAGCTTGCACGGGAGGCGCGGTCGTTATGGACATGGATTGTGGGTGTTTCGATGAAAACATTATGACTCTTTAAACTTAACACTTGTGTTGGATTTTTCATACTATGCTTCCGCTACTAATACTATGTTTTGAAATGAACACCAATTGTATTGTGATGAATTACATTTACACTTACCTATTATTTACATGTTCAATATGATTGGTGGCTTGATCCTGGTCAGTCACGCTCCCAAGCGGTGATACTCCACGGGTGGATTTTGGGGGTGTGACAGATTGGTATCAGAGCCATTGGTTATAGAGAACTTGGTTTTAATATGGGGAAAACGTTTTTATTAAAACCAGACTATAACCAGTACAATGCTCAACGATCCACAACGACGCCTCGCTCCACGTGCAAGACTCAACATCCTAGGTAATATGGTTTATGTTTATTGCCTACATGCTAAAATTACATAGAACCTTGCTCGTGGTATGCCTAGATTACATTGCCTAATATTCGTTATTGCTTGAGAAAACTTGTGTGTTTACTCTCTTCTGTCATCGCACTATTCGCGAACCTCCCTCACTTATGTTACTTTTGCTATGAAGATCATGTCTGGACGTATTAACTTGACTCAAGCCCAGTTGACGGCTCTCATCAACGAACAAGTTTCTGTGGCACTTGCAGCTGCACAAGCAGGTAGTATACCCTGCAGTTGTGACTCACACTAGGATCTTTAGATCCTACATTCCTAAACCAACTCTTGTGTTTAACCTTGTCCTATTCTTACACAATAGGTCAACACGCTCAGCAACCTGTTTGCACTTTCAAGAACTTCATGGACTGTCGTCCAAGCACATTCAGTGGCACTGAAGGAGCAGTTGGACTCCTCCATTGGTTTGAGAAGCTCGAATCGGTATTTGAAATGTGTGAATGCCCTGGGGCTCGTAGGGTTAAATACGCCACTAGTACTTTAGAAGGAATTGCGCTGACTTGGTGGAACGCGCAAGTTCAGATTTTAGGGTTGGCAGCTGCTAACGCCACCCCTTGGAATGATTTCAAAGAACTCATCAAATGGGAATACTGCACACGTGATGACATCCACAAGTTGGAAGTGGAGCTCTACCATCTGAAAATGACAGGGTCGGAAATTGAAGCTTATACGAAACGGTTAAACGAGCTGGCCATCTTGTGTCCAACTATGGTGGACCCTCCAGTCAAGCGCATTGAGTTGTACCTCAAGGGGTTAGCACCTGAAATTCAGAGCCATGTGACATCGGCTAACCTTAATAATATCCAGGATATCCAGCGTCTTGCTCATCGCCTCACGGAGCAGGCAGTGGAACAAAACAGGCTGCCTAAGTGTATCAGCGCTACTACTACCGTTACCACTTCTGCTACTCCCGCTACTCCCGGTGACAATAAGAGAAAATGGGAGGGGGATTCCAGCAAGGGTTCAGCTACAGTTCAGTCTCAGGTTCAGCAGCAAAAGACTGACCACTACCAGAGTCCCAGTCAGCAGTCTTCTGGTAGTCGCGGGCAGAGAGTTTATCGCGGAAATCACCCCAGGTGCAACAACTGTAACAGACACCACAATGGCCAGTGCAATAAGGGTCGTTGTCAGAGGTGTCTCAAGATGGTTCATGAGGCCAAGGATTGTAGGAGCCCACGACCTGTAACTCAGAATCAGCAGCAACAGCAGCAAACACCGCAGAATCAGCAACAGGGCAACAAGGGATGTTTTCATTGTGGCGCTGAAGGTCACTTCAAAATACACTGCCCTCAGTTAAACCGAAACCAGAACAACAATAACAACAACAATAACCAAGGCAACGGAAACAACAACGGTGGGAACAACAACGGTAACGAAGCTAGGGGACGTGCATTTGTGCTGGGGCAGGGTGATGCCAGGAATGATCCCAACGTAGTTATGGGTAAGTTTCTTCTTGACGACTTTTATGTTACTGTATTGTTTGATTCGGGTGCGGATACCAGTTATATGTCCTTGAAAGTTAGTCAAATGTTAAAACGTGCACCAACTCCCTTAAACACCAAACACGTCGTAGAGTTAGCTAACGGTAAAAGTCTAGAGGCCACACACATAGTTCAGGGTTGTAATCTTATCCTCGCTGGTCAGACTTTCTCTATCGACCTCATTCCTATAGTTCTGGGTAGTTTCGACATCGTCATTGGTATGGATTGGTTATCCCAACAGCAAGCAGAGATCTTATGCAAGGAAAGGATAGTTCGTATTCCCCGTTCTGGCAAAGAACCTTTCGAAGTTTAAGGCGACAAGAGTGGTGCCGTGGTTGGCATCATCTCCTTCCTGAAGGCCCAAAAGTGTTTACGAAAAGGGCACACTGCCATTTTGGCACTTGTTACTGATGCATCAGCAAAAGAAAAGAAATTGGAAGATATTCCAGTTGTACGCGATTTTCCTCAGGTGTTCCCTGAAGATTTACCTGGTCTACCGCCTCATCGCCAGGTCGAGTTTCAAATCGAGCTAGCACCAGGAGCAGCACCGATAGCACGTGCACCGTATCGCTTAGCTCCATCAGAATTGGAAGAACTATCGACGCAGCTACAAGAACTCTTGGATAAGGGTTTTATTCGTCCTAGCTCTTCGCCTTGGGGAACTCCAGTGTTATTCGTGAAAAAGAAGGACGGTACCTTCAGGATGTGCATAGATTACCGCGAACTCAACAAGGTGACAGTGAAGAACCGCTACCCTCTGCCACGTATTGATGACTTATTCGACCAGTTGCAAGGGTCGAGCTACTACTCCAAGATTGACCTGAGGTCAGGTTACCATCAGCTGAGAGTCCGGGGTGAGGACGTCTCTAAGACAACATTCAGAACTCGCTACGGCCACTACGAGTTTCTAGTCATGCCGTTCGGGCTAACGAACGCACCTACATTTTTCATGGATCTAATGAACAGAGTGTGCAAGCCTTACTTAGACAAGTTTGTGATTGTTTTCATCGACGACATCCTGATCTACTCCAAGAGTCAGGAGGAACACGAACAGCATCTACGTCTTATCTTGGAACTTCTTCGAAAGGAACAACTGTACGCCAAGTTTTCAAAATGCGACTTCTGGCTTCGTGAAGTCCACTTTCTAGGCCATGTGGTAAACAAGGATGGGATTCATGTTGATCCATCCAAGGTAGATTCGATCAGGAGCTAGCCTGCACCGCGTACACCAACGAAAATACGCCAATTCTTGGGTTTGGCGGGTTATTACAGACGGTTCATCAAAGACTTCTCAAAGATCGCACAGCCGCTTACATTGCTGACACAGAAAGGTGTTACTTATCGTTGGGGTAATACATAAGAAACGGCTTTTCAACACTTAAAGGATAGACTATGCAGTGCACCTATACTCTCATTGCCAGAGGGCACGAACGACTTTGTGGTTTACTACGACGCATCGATTCAGGGTCTTGGTTGTGTATTGATGCAAAGGGATAAAGTCATTGCTTATGCCTCGCGCCAACTTAAAGTTCACGAGCGGAACTACGCTACACATGATTTAGAGCTTGGAGCTGTTGTTTTCGCACTCAAGATATGGCGACACTACCTGTACGGTACCAAGTGCACTATCTACACCGATCACAGGAGTCTCGAGCATATCTTCAAGCAGAAGGAATTGAACATGCGTCAACGTCGATGGGTCGAGTTACTCAATGATTACGAATGTGCCATCAAGTACCATCCAGGCAAAGCCAATGTTGTGGCTGACGCTCTCAGTCGAAAGGATACTGTACCTAGACGTGTGCGAGCATTACAGCTTACTATTCAGTCTAGTCTTCCTGCACAGATACGAGATGCTCAGGTGGAAGCATTGAAACCAGAAAACGTAAGGGCTGAAGCCTTACGCGGCTCAAGGCAACGATTAGAACAAAGGGAAGACGGCGCCTACTATGTAACGGGGCGTATTTGGGTCCCACTATATGGCGGTTTACGAGAACTTGTGATGGATGAAGCACATAAGTCTCGCTACTCGGTACATCCAGGTTCGGATAAAATGTACCACGACCTCAGAACTACGTATTGGTGGCCTAGCATGAAGGCCCACATTGCAACTTACGTTGGCAAGTGTCTGACTTGTGCGAGAGTCAAAGCGGAATATCAGAAACCATCAGGCCTACTTCACAACCCAAGATACCCCAGTGGAAATGGGAGGAAATTTCCAAGGATTTTGTTACGGGCCTGCCTAGATCCCAGCGTGGGAATGATACTATTTGGGTGATCGTGGATCGACTCACAAAGTCTGCACACTTCCTGGCTATTAAGGAAACGGATAAGTTTTCCACTCTAGCAGACGTCTACTTGAAAGAAGTTGTTTCGAGGCACGGGGTGCCCACCTCCATTATCTCTGATTGTGATGCACGATTTACTTCAGAAATGTGGCAAGCGATGCACAAATCTTTTGGCTCTCGACTAGACATGAGCACAGCTTATCACCCTCAAACGGATGGGCAGTCTGAGCACACTATCCAGACTCTAGAAGACATGCTTCGGGCGTGTGTTATTGATTTCGGCAACAGCTGGGAAAAGCATCTCCCGCTAGTGGAGTTCTCGTACAATAACAGTTACCATACCAGCATCCAAGCCGCTCCATTCGAGGCATTGTACGGATGTAAATGTCGGTCACCTCTCTGTTGGGCAGAGGTGGGGGATAGTTAGATCACAGGTCCAGAAATGGTAGTTGATGCTACTGAACGGATTGCACAGATACGACAACGCATGGCGGCGGCTCGTGACCATCAGAAAAGCTACGCTGATAAGCGCAGGAAACCACTCGAGTTCTAAGTTGGGGATCGAGTGCTACTCAAAGTCTCACCCTGGAAGGGTGTGGTTCGTTTTGGCAAACGAGGTAAACTCAATCCGCGGTATGTCGGACCGTTCGAAATCACTGAAAGAATAGGCAAAGTAGCCTACAGACTAAACCTACCAGCTGAACTTGGTGCAGTTCACAACGTTTTCCACGTGTCGAATCTGAAGAAGTGTCTGGCAGATGAGACCCTCATAGTTCCTTTGAAGGAGCTCACTATCAACGAGCAGTTGCGATTCGTCGAGGAACCAGTAGAAATCACGGACCGGGATGTTAAGGTCCTCAAGAACACTAGAATACCTCTTGTACGAGTTCGTTGGAACTCCCGTCGTGGCCCAGAGTTCACCTGGGAACGAGAAGACCAAATGAAACTCAAGTATCCCCAGTTATTCGGAAACCATGCAACCACTACTGAGGCTGAAGCTACTACAGAATTTCGGGACGAAATTCCAAATCAACGGGGGGATGATGTGACACCCCAGGGAAACCAGTAAACGATACAACTTAACTAGCTTCCTCAGTAACCGCATGCTAAATTTCGGGACGAAATTTCTTTCAAGTTGGGGATAATGTGACAACCCGTAACTTCAGGTTAATGCTTTAACTTAACACAATTAAGTTGGTCACACAATCTTTAGCATTTCATGGAACTATGTACTACTTTATGCATTATTTGACTTACATGAGAACTTTGTGCCTTAACTGTAAATTATATGTGGTGTGTGTGTTTTATGTAAAGGATGATACTTAGGGGTGCTTAGTGGTAATAATGAAAATAAAACAAAACCCCTCAACCCTAATCATTCTCACCAATTCCAATCATACGGCAGTTCAAATCATTCTCTCTACAACCATTTCTCTCATCATTCTTGGCTATCATTCTTGGCTACACAAGTTCTCTTTCATCAATCTTGATCTTCCAATCCATCTAGAATCAATCTAAGGTAAACATTTAATGGTTATTTGTTGTTAATCATTGATTACTTGATTCATGCAAACCCTAGTTCTCCAAGCAATGGTTTTGTAGTATTAATCATTCTGATTGTTTGTACAATGGTTTA
The DNA here is from genome assembly GCF_002127325.2 of Helianthus annuus. Taxonomy (NCBI): domain Eukaryota; kingdom Viridiplantae; phylum Streptophyta; class Magnoliopsida; order Asterales; family Asteraceae; genus Helianthus; species Helianthus annuus. The sequence goes on along the minus strand of NC_035438.2, from coordinate 109,832,988 downwards.
TGAGTAGTTGCGTAACCCTTTGCCTGTCACTATGATGTCTGATATGCTAGAATAGTTAGATTGTCTGTTTGATTACAACACTGGCAATGTCTGGGATTAGGGTTTTTGATTGTAAACGTAACTGTTCCATTGAAAACTGTAAACTAGTTTTGGAAATCATGCATGTTGTTAACTCGGAGTTAAGTGTCAGGGTTTTGTGAAGTCACAAGTCTGAGTTTTGTATGGAACACATAGTCTGAGTTTTAGTTGATTCATTGGGTCCGAGTTTTTGTAATGCACATAAGGTCCGAATTTTTGTAAACTCAAGGTCCGACTTTTTTGTAAAGGAGTTACATGGTCCGACTTTTGTAAAGGAATAACATGGTCCGAGTTTTTAAGAGGGGGGGTGGTTGGTCCGAACTTTATTGTGCAATGTATGGTCCGAAGTTTACAAGGGTGTATGGTCCGAGTTTATGTTGAATGCTTGATCCGAGTTTTGAGTGGATATATGGTCCGAGTTTTATATTGAAGGCATGGTCCGAGTTTTGTGATTAATGTATGATCCGAGTTTTGTAAACAAAACACATGGTCTGAGTTTTCAAACATTAAAGGGGTCCGAGTTTGTTGTTTGGTTCATAAGTGTTATTGTATGCCACTGTATGCCACTGCATGTTACTGTATGTTACTGTATGTTACCGTATGTTACTGTATGTTACTGTACGTGTGTGCAATCTATGTCATGTTAATCTGTAAACAATTATCACACGGAACACAGTTGGTTGGACACCAAGGAATTTGTAAACCTTATTTGAACGTAAACACTTACATTGAGTTTATGTGCAATGTACCTTAGGTCGTGTGTAACGGACCTAACCATTAATTAACACTAGAAGCACAATAACAAACCGAGCAAACCAAGGTGAGTTCACACTCTTACCAAGTCATGGGATTCCCGGTGGGTAGGGAATGGGATTGAAGGAAAAGGATTTGTGAATTATTTGGATTTACACTGTTACTAGACTATCTACCATCATCCTCGGTTGTGAAGGACCCTTACGTAAAACCTACGTAATACTTGTGCTTACTACTGTCCTCAGGGTTCGAGGGACACTTACGTAAAACCTACGTAAACTCATACATACTACTGTCCTAGGGTTATGAAGGACACTTACGTAAAACCTACGTAAACCCCCGCGTACCACTGTCCTCGGGATAAGAAGGACACTTACGTAAAACCTACGTAAACCTCATACGTACTACTGTTCTCAGGTTAAGAAGAACACTTATGGTTACCTCTAGTCTAGTACATACACACATGGGAAGCCCCCACTAAATGAACATACAATTGACTTAGTTAATAACGCATGGTGATGCAACGAACTTACTATTACGAACTTATTTCCTGTAAACTCGCTCAACTAGTTGTTGACTTTCTATTACATGCCTTGCAGGACCATAGGTACTTATGGAGTTTGCACGGGAGGCGCGGTCGTTGTGGACATGGATTGTGGGTGTTTCGATGAAAACATTATGACTCTTTAAACTTAACACTTGTGTTGGATTTTTCATACTATGCTTTCGCTACTTATACTATGTTTTGAAATGAACACCAATTGTATTGTGATGAATTACATTTACACTTACTTATTATTTACATGTTCAATATGATTGGTGGCTTGATCCTGGTCAGTCACACGCTCCCAAGCGGTGATACTCCGCGGGTGGATTTTGGGGGTGTGACAGTCTTTCAATGAACCAAAATCAAAATCAAAATCATAAAATGAAAATAGCATGTCATAACATTGTCTAGAAATAACTAGCAACTTTCAAGTATTAGTGGCCCTGGTGTAGATTTCCTGACTAGTATGTGCAGATACCATCCTAATTGCACCTCTTGCCATCAAATCCTTGATTGCCTTTCTTGCCAATGACCCATTAATCTAAACCAAAAACAAAATTTTAAACAGCGTTATAGACTCATACAAATCCAATCAAAGATGCAAAAAAGATTTGTAAAGGAATATATGAGCCCTCAATCTCTCTGATAAAATGGAAGGAGTAATGAGCTTGAACTTTGGAGATTCAGAACGAAGCTTATCATAGGTGGCCTTATCAAACAAAACCATGTTGTTCACCTTCTCCTTTTGCTTTCCTTTGCTCCATTATACTCACTCTTCGTCACTATCCCCCATTGATGTGACAACACACCGCCGCCGTTTTAATTTCCCCCTTTTTCAAGTTTCTGATCCGTTTGACGGAGGAGCGACGGATGTTGCCGGAGGTGAAGAGGCGGCTGGATTTCAGTTTCCGAGTTTAGAGAGTCATCACCACCACCGGCCAGGGTTTAGGTTTGCGGATTTTGTAGCGACGTCTGGATCTGTAGACGAGTTTGATACTGATGAGTGGATGGGGAGCTTGATTGACTCCACGAGCTCTGATTTCACTCTGTACGGTTCAGATCCGCTTCGGTTCACCCCTCTTTATGGTGGTGGTGGGTTGATGGTGGTGGCGGTGGTCGGTGGTTAATGGTGGTGAGAGGGGGTGGTAGGATCTGAAGATGTGTGAGAGAGAGTGTGGTAGAGAGATAGTGTGTGTAAAGAGAGAGAAAGAGACTTTATATATATATATATATATAATTTTTAAAAATGTTTTGTTTTGTTTTATTTTTTAAATAATATTAAACAAAGGGGTAAAAAGACTAAAATACCCCTGGGTAACCAGATTTAATAAAAAAATCTAACTGAGTTAGGGTTAAATGACAAAATGTGTAACAAAATTCCTTATAAAGGGTAAAACCTGTCAAAATTCATTGAAAAGGACACCGCCTGTAAAAAGGTATAAAGATAAAGGTTGAAACGGGCTTTTTATTAGGACATTTCAACCAAGCAAGGGTTCCCTGAACATACTCAGGGGCTGTTTGGTAGCCTCTGATTGGTCATTAAGAGGCTACCTCTTAATGGAACCATTAAGAATATTACCAATGAGAAGGTAGAAGAATGTGACATGTGACGATTTAACATTCAGAGGTTACCTCTTAACCATTCAGACTTGAGGTTACCTCTTATTCATTCAGAGGTTTTAAACCATTAAGAGGTAGCATCTGAATGGTCATTAAGAGGCTACCAAACAGCCCCTCAGTTCCTCAGTCATCACTCATCAGCGATGCCGACGCCCCAATCTCCACCCTCTCCGCCGTCTCCTCCGCCACAAACCCCCACCGTCTCCGCGTCTCTGTCGTCTCCTCCGCCACAAACCCCCACCCCGCCGGCATCTTGATCAGCGACGGCATCTTTCCCGGTGAAGGTATCATCATCACTTCATGAGCGCCGTAGTTGATGGATTTGATGTGTGTCTGTGTAAATGTTTTAAATTTTGTTGTGAATTTGTTTGATTTTGTGGAGTTGTTTTAGAATTTGATAGACGAATAGCGTGTTTTTGTTGTAAATGTTTCAGAAACTGTGTTTAATTTGTAAATCTGTGATTGATGTTTTATAAGTTTGATGTTGAAGCTGTAATTTCTTTTTCTCTTATGATGATGATTTAAATGACTGATTGAATATATGGTCATTGTTTAAAGAAAATTTGATGATTTAAATGGCTGATTGTTTTTTTTTCGTTCTAAATGTTTCAAAAACTTTATGTGTTTAACTGATACATATGTGATTGAAGTTTTCTTAGGTTTAACAGGAATGTTAATGTGTACAGTAACTATTGGTTTTCATGTATGTTATAGTAAGTGGACTGAGCATGTTGTTGGTTATGGGGTGTGGATTAGAAAGTTCTTACATGTATTCTATGGTCATGTGGCTGAAGAGTGGGTTTATTGTTCAACTTGATGTTTATCCAAGGGGAAACTGTCAAGAAAGATCTCATATTAAGCTTTAGAAGACAACGGAATGAAGTTTGATTCATCAAAGTTGCTTCTGAATGCATTGTATAACTGTGAGTTTGTCTTGTTCTCTACCAAAATCACTTGTGTTCCCGAGTTAAGTTAAGTTAAGGAAAGAAAAGAAAAGATTCTCTAATTTTCTTTTCTTTTCTCTCCGTTTCTTTCCAAATTGGAAAAATTAATTTTAGACAAAAAAACTCTCTTTTTCTCTTCCTTTCTCCCCTTTAATAAAACTCTGGAACACAATTAAAAATTATTTCCTTCCAAATCTCTTCTTTTCTCTCATTTACACTGTGTTCCCGAGTTAAGTTAAGGAGAGAAAAGAAAAGATTCTCTCATTTTCTTTTCTTTTCTCTGCGTTTCTTTCCAAATTGGAAAGATTAATTTTAGACAAAAAATCTCTCTTTTTCTCTTCTTTTCTCTCCTTTAATGAAACTCTGGAACACAACTAAAAATTGTTTCCTCCCAAATCTTTTCTTTTCTCTCATTTAATGAAACTCGGGAACATAGCATTAATGAAACTCGAGAATATTTAGTTTTGACAATGAAGAGTGAGTTATCGGTTTTGGAGTATGTCTGTTTATAAACTATAATTAAATAACTTTTTTACCACACTGAATTAGATATTAGTCATCATCATAAAAAAAACTGACCTGACCCGACCTGAAACCCGTTCTGACCCGGACTTGTTTCGACCCGAACCAAAACAACCTTTTTTTATAATTGACCCTTTTTGACCAATGATCCGACCCGACCCGTTTGCCAGGTCTACTTTTGATGCAATCTCAAAGTGTTTTTTTAATTCACGTGCTATTTTTTAATTTATACTATATTATAATACATGAGGGAAGGATTCCCAAAAGTTAAGAACTTCTTCCCCCATTATTTATAAATAAACCCCTAGAATGAGGGTAAAGTGGTCTTTTAAACCATAATTATTTTTTAGTCCCTCAATCTATTACATTTAAATCCTTGACATTTAACATAATTATGGGTAATTAGTTATACTTCCCCCACTCTTTAATTCTTTAATGTATTCCTGCGATATCTTACAACCCGTAGTGTTTAAAAAAAATCCGAAGGTACCATGACGATCGGCACATTTTTTTAAACGTTTCAATAGTTGTCTTTTTTAGTTTCGCCGTGCGTTCATAAAGTACAAATAGCCGATGCGTAAATGTACAGTTGATTAAAGCCAACATTTGTTTTTTACCAAAGCCAACTTTGACCATTACCTAGCTACCGTGCATTAACATTTGTTTTTTACCCAAGTTTTTGTTACACCCTTATATTTATACTAAAATTTAATAACTATTTTATACCAAAGGCCGATAGAAGTTACATAGGTTTCTAAGCTTTTACTAGTTAGCCTACTAAAACAAAAGTAGAACGTAATATTGTTGTTTAAGACTTTGATTTACAACAAAAGGAACACTGTTTAACAAGTTCAACATAGCGGAAGCTTTGAAGTGGAGTGTTCGGTTCATTCATCTTGTCGCTTGATCGCCATCCTTGACTTCTAATCACCTATGAATCAACAATTAGATTCGTTAGCTCTTGATATTTAAGAATGATAAGGTTTAAAGACTTAACTCCCCATTAACAGAATAGGAAAATAAAAGTGTTCCAGGCTCCACCGTAATTTACGGTACCACCGTAAATTACGGTGAGTGCTGGAAATTTCTGGTTGCACCGTAACACAGGAGAAAACCTCCGTAAATCAAAACCCTCTACCGTAAATTACGGTGACACCGTAATTTACGGTAGCACCTGGGAATTCATGGTTTTGTTTGGTTTGAGCATTTCAACCAAAATTCCAACTTTCGGGTTTCAACATCCTGCATTTTCAATGTAGTAAAGGTCTAATGTTTCTAGTACATCATACTATAACCACTACATACATCAATTATCCTGTTCGGGATATAGATCATGTTTACTTGATTGTTTGACCCGTTTGGCTTGCCTACGGAATTTCCTTCCTTCATGGCAACTACCAACGAGCTAAATTCGTCATTCATGCTAGTATTCAATTACGACAACGCCTTCGCTCCAATTCAATTTAACTAGAAACTTGATAAACAACTACAACGATCTAAATTTACATAATGTAACGAGGCATGTTACATACCTTTCAAAGCGAGCCCTTCAAACGAGCGTCCACACCGGTTTGTCCACTAGATGCCCCGGCTTCTTTTCCTAAAGAGTTCAAGCACTTTATGTTTAGAACTCCATATTTTACTCACATAACGCACGTTCGTGATACTTCGTATTTATGCGTTTAAACTTTACAATTCAGTTTTCTTTTAAAACCTTCTTTGAGGCATTTCAACGAACATCATGGGGGCAGAATTTCTATTTCATTTGTTTTTCATGTTTATAAGTTGCTAACTAGCCAACTTAACTTCAATTAAGCTATCACATGTCATGTAAACATCACATCTTCCTGGAACTATCTTCTATGGTCAAATTTTACTAGATTAACCTCTAAGAACCCTAGAATTCATCATCATCTTGTAAAACCCACAACCCACCTTCAAGGTGTTCATGGAGTTTTTTGAATTTAGTCCTGATTTCACATGTAATTGGTTGAATTTAACTTCTAAACACCGAATTGATTCTAAATTAACCAAATAACACTCATGCAACAACAATTTTCCAGATTTCATAACATCATGAGAAATTCAAGCAAGAAATTAACACAAGTTTTTACATACCTTAGAATCCTTTCGTGATGAGGATCATTAATCTATGTTTAGATTTCGTTTTAGAACAGATTTGGGCTTTCAATTTGAGTTTTTTTTTTTTTTTGTGTGAGTTTAGGGTTTTGGAATGGGGTGTCGCCCCCTTCTTCTGCTCTGATCGACCAACACTCCAAAATTTGGAGTGTTTGGTTACTAATGGTAATTAGATTTTAGTTTTTGACAATTCCAGCCCCTCAACTTTGTTCCACACTTTATTTAATAGGTTTTAACCTTTTATGAGTTATTTCTAGTCTATCAACTAACTAGGTTAAAGGTTCCTAGTTAGTGAATTCCCGTCTATTAAAAATTTATAACTTTAACATAAAGTTTTATATTTTCGGGGTGTTACAGGTCCACCCCCCTTAAAAAGGGTTTCGTCCCCGAAACCGAATTACATACCAAATAATGTAGGGTGGAGTCGCCGCATTTCTTCCTCGGACTCCCATGTAGTGTCTGACCCTTTTCTGTGCTCCCATTTGACTTTGACTTGACTTAATATCTTGTTCCTCAAACTTTTCTCCTTACGATCTAAAATCGCAATTGGTTTTACCGCATAGTTGAGGCTGTTATCCACCTCGATGTCATCGTAGTGGACATGAGCAGTTTCGTCGGCCAAACATTTTCGAAGATGTGATACGTGGAATGTGCTATGAATTCCACTCAACTCTTCAGGTAATTCAAGTCGATAAGCCACTTTACCGACCCGTTCAGTGATTCTAAATGGCCCAATAAATCTCGGGCTTAACTTCCCCCTTTTTCTGAATCTAATGATACCCTTCCATGGGGAAACCTTTAGCATGACCATATCGCCAACCTGAAACTCAATTGGCCTTTTTCTTTTATCTGCGTACGCCTTTTGCCGGTCTTGAGCCGCTTTCAAGTGTGCCCGAACTATATCAATTTTCGCGTTTGTAGCTTGGATTATATCGGTTGGCGCTAGCCCCCGCGGACCCACTTCTCCCCAACATACCGGAGTCCGACACTTTCTGCCATATAATAGCTCATACGGGGCCATTTTAATGCTCGCGTGATAGCTATTGTTATATGCGAATTCGACCAAGGGTAAATGGACATCCCAACTACCCCCAAAGTCAATAATGCAAGCCCGCAGCATATCACCCAATGTTTGTATTGTTCTTTCGCTCTGCCCATCCGTTTGCGGATGGTAAGCAGTGCTAAGAAACAATTTAGTCCCCATCTGTTCTTGGAATTCATGCCAGAATTTCGAAGTAAATCGAGTATCTCTATCTGACACAATGGATATCGGTACCCCATGCCTTGCTATGATTTCATTGGTGTAAACCTCGGACATTTTCTCAGACGTATAAGTCTCGCGAATCGGAATAAAGTGAGCACTCTTAGTTAACCTATCCACAATTACCCAAATAGCATCAAAGCCACGAGTCGTTTTGGGTAGTTTGGTCAATAGGTCCATCGTAATTTGCTCCCATTTCCAAACCGGGATTTCTAACGGTTGAAGTTTACCATATGGTTTTTGGTGTTCAGCCTTGACTTGTAGGCACGTCAAACATTTCTCCACGTACTTCACCGTGTCCCGCTTCATTCCGGGCCACCAATAGTTTTGCTTCAAGTCATGATACATCTTGGTCGCTCCCGGGTGAATGGAATAACGGGATTTATGAGCTTCATCGAGTAGAAGCTTTTTAACCCCACATGTGTTAGGGACCCAGATTCTATTAAAGCGAGTCTTCAGGCCTTGACTGCCCACCTCTAGGTCCTTAACTTGGCCGATAATTCTTTCCTTTTTCCAGTTTTCTGCCTTTACAGCTTCATCTTGTGCTTCTCGAATTTGTTCAAGCAAGCTTGAAGTCACAACCAGTTGCATTGATCGTACCCGTATTGGGGTATAATCCGATTTGCGGCTCAGCGCATCGGCCACTACATTAGCCTTTCCCGGGTGATAACGTATTTCACAATCATAATCCTTCACCGTTTCTAGCCACCGCCTTTGTCGCATATTTAACTCCTTCTGATCGAAGAAGTATTTCAAACTCTTGTGGTCGGTGAATATGGTGCACTTTACTCCGTACAAATAGTGCCTCCATATTTTTAATGCGAATACTACCGCCGCCAACTCGAGATCGTGCGTAGGATATTTCTGTTCGTGTATCTTTAATTGCCTCGAGGCATAGGCTATGACCTTGCCTCGTTGCATCAATACACATCCGAGTCCCGATAGTGAAGCATCCGAATAAACTTCCATGTCATCAACTCCGTCCGGTAGTGTTAGTACCGGAGCTTGAGTTAATTTTTCCTTTAGCGTTTGAAACGCTTTCTCTTGTTCAACACCCCAGATGAATCTTTCTGTCTTTCGAGTCAGCTTGGTTAGTGGCGACGCAATCTTGGAGAAATCCTGAATAAATCTCCTATAGTATCCCGCAAGTCCCAAAAAGCTTCTAATTTCAGAAGGGTTCTTCGGGGAATTCCATTTTGACACCGCCTCAATCTTTGACGGATCCACCAGTACCCCGTCAGCACTTATAATGTGGCCCAGAAATTGTACCTCTCGTAACCAAAAGGCACATTTAGAGAATTTTGCGTATAGCTTCTCTCGTCTAAGGGCTTCTAACACTTCTTGTAGGTGATGTGCGTGTTCAGCTTCACTTTTTGAATATACCAATATGTCATCGATAAACACGATGACCGACTTATCTAGCATTGGTTTGCAAACCCGGTTCATGAGGTCCATGAATGCCGCGGGTGCGTTTGTTAGCCCGAATGACATCACAAGGAATTCGTAATGTCCGTATCTCGTGCGGAAAGCCGTCTTCGGCACATCTTCTTCTTTGACCCTTAATTGGTGATACCCCGATCTAAGGTCAATTTTGGAAAACCAGTTCGCACCTTGTAGCTGGTCGAATAAGTCGTCTATCCTCGGGAGCGGGTATCGATTCTTTACCGTGAGTTTGTTTAACTCCCGGTAATCGATACACATGCGCATACTCCCGTCTTTCTTCCTCACGAACAATACCGGTGCGCCCCAAGGAGACACACTCGGCCTTATGAATCCTTTGTCAAGCAGGTCTTGAATTTGGGACATCAATTCTTGCAACTCTGACGGCGCAAGTCGATACGGGGCCTTTGCTACGGGTTTCGCGCCCGGAATCAATTCGATCCCGAACTCTACTTCCCGTTCTGGCGGTATCCCCGGCAAATCTTCCGGAAAAACATCTTCATAATTTCGTACTACCGGTACATCTCCAATCTTTCGTAATTCTTTTTCAGGTTCATTAGCGTATATCATAAATGCCTTGCACCCTTGCTTCATTAGCTTGTGAGCTTTCAACATTGAGCATACAATGGGATTGCCTCCTTTTTCGCCATAGATGGTGACGTGTTTCCCGCTCGGAGATGTCAGTTTTATCTCTTTACGGAAACACACAACTTTTGCGTGGTGTCGAGATAGCCAATCCATCCCAACGACGACTTGAAATTCTCCCATTGACATCGGGATTAGATTTATCAAATATTCTTCCTCGTCAATGCTCAGTTTGCAATTTTCACATACATCGCAAACAATAAAACTTTTATTATTACCTATCTCTACTTCTAAGGGCACACGTAATTTAGTTAGAACAAATGAAGGATGTCGAATAAATCCATATGAAACAAAGGATTTATTCGCACCCGTATCAAATAACACACGTGCAGGAATCGAGTTTACAGTAAATATACCTGAGACCACGTCAGGTTCAATCTTTGCTTCTGCAGCGGTTAGTTGAAAAGATCTTGCCTTTGCTTTATGGGCTTCACTCTTTTGTTCCTGCCCACCCTTCTTTTCAACCAACTCCGGGCACTCTGCTTTCTTATGACCCGTTCGATAACAATTGTAACAAACCGTTACCTTCTCCGGGCATGATAAGGCTATATGTCCCGTTTTCTTGCATATAGGACAAGGCTTATCCTTGTAATGACATTCGCCTTTATGGCCCTTCCCGCAAATTTTGCAACTCGGTGACCCGCCTTTCGTATCAGACTTCTTTGAGCTCTCACTTGTTCGTGCCTTTTTAGTAGGGCTGGGATTTACATCAGGTGCCCTCCGTTCACCCCTTTCGATACTCTTTTTCAGCTCTATTTCCCTTTCCCGAGCAGCATTTATAATCTCGGTAAGGGTCTCATATTTGGAAGGGGTGATAAACTCCCTATACTCGGCACTCAACATGTTATGATAATAATATATCCTTTGTTCTTCGTTTGTTACAAGATCATCGCAAAACTTCATTTTATCCATAAACGTTGCCGTGATCTTGTCTATGGTCTCGTTTTTGTGCCTGAGCTGCATGAATTCTTGCTTGATTTTATTCATAACCGCTTTGGGGCTATGATGCTTCAGAAATGGCGTCTTGAATTCATCCCAAGTCATGATCTTAACAGCTTCAGCTCCGATTTCTCTCTTCTTGTTATCCCACCAATCTTTTGCTTGATTTCTTAGTTGACCCGTACCATAGGCCACATAGTCATTTACATCACAATGGGTTCTCTCGAATACCCCTTCGATATCACTTAGCCATCTTTGGCACACTATTGGGTCAACCTCCCCATTGTATACCGGTGGTTTGCAAGCCATGAATTCCTTGTATGAGCAAGGTTTTCTTCCTCCATGTTTTTCCTTTTCAAGTTTTGAGTCGTCTTCTAATTTCTTGATTCTATCTTCTACCATTGATAGAACTGTGTTTTGAATTCTATCAATGAAGCCTGCCAGACTGTTTTCGATTGCCTTTCCAACCTCTTCAGCAATCGCCTCCCTGACTTGTTCGGTGACTCTTGGCACCGCATCATCGTTACCTTTATCAGCCATCTTCGTTTCTGAAATGTTTACACAAGTTGTTAAAACATTCCATTTATAACACATGCTGTTCTTGTTTGATTCTATCAAGTTCATAACTTGATTTAGTCATTCTTGCTGTTGATTCAATCAAGTTCACAACTTGATTTGATCGTTCTTGCTGTTGATTCAATCAAGTTCACAACTTGACTTGATTGTTCTTGCTGTTAATTCAATCAAGTTCACAACTTGACTTGATTGTTCTTGCTGTTAATTCAATCAAGTTCACAACTTGACTTGATTGTTCTTGCTGTTAGTTCAATCAAGTTCACAACTTGACTTGATTGTTCTTGCTGTTAGTTGAGCTTACTTGCTCATTTCATGCATGTGAGTTCATTTCTCATTCTTTACATAACATAAAGTTTATTAACTGAAATTAGTTCTTACCGGATGGTCGATCAAGCTTGAACCGAACACTTATTGACAACCTGGCTCTGATTACCAACTTGTTACACCCTTATATTTATACTAAAATTTAATAACTATTTTATACCAAAGGCCGATAGAAGTTACATAGGTTTCTAAGCTTTTACTAGTTAGCCTACTAAAACAAAAGTAGAACGTAATATTGTTGTTTAAGACTTTGATTTACAACAAAAGGACCACTGTTTAACAAGTTCAACATAGCGGAAGCTTTGAAGTGGAGTGTTCGGTTCATTCATCTTGTCGCTTGATCGCCATCCTTGACTTCTAATCACCTATGAATCAACAATTAGATTCGTTAGCTCTTGATATTTAAGAATGATAAGGTTTAAAGACTTAACTCCCCATTAACAGAATAGGAAAATAAAAGTGTTCCAGGCTCCACCGTAATTTACGGTACCACCGTAAATTACGGTGAGTGCTGGAAATTTCTGGTTGCACCGTAACACAGGAGAAAACCTCCGTAAATCAAAACCCTCTACCGTAAATTACGGTGACACCGTAATTTACGGTAGCACCTGGGAATTCATGGTTTTGTTTGGTTTGAGCATTTCAACCAAAATTCCAACTTTCGGGTTTCAACATCCTGCATTTTCAATGTAGTAAAGGTCTAATGTTTCTAGTACATCATACTATAACCACTACATACATCAATTATCCTGTTCGGGATATAGATCATGTTTACTTGATTGTTTGACCCGTTTGGCTTGCCTACGGAATTTCCTTCCTTCATGGCAACTACCAACGAGCTAAATTCGTCATTCATGCTAGTATTCAATTACGACAACGCCTTCGCTCCAATTCAATTTAACTAGAAACTTGATAAACAACTACAACGATCTAAATTTACATAATGTAACGAGGCATGTTACATACCTTTCAAAGCGAGCCCTTCAAACGAGCGTCCACACCGGTTTGTCCACTAGATGCCCCGGCTTCTTTTCCTAAAGAGTTCAAGCACTTTATGTTTAGAACTCCATATTTTACTCACATAACGCACGTTCGTGATACTTCGTATTTATGCGTTTAAACTTTACAATTCAGTTTTCTTTTAAAACCTTCTTTGAGGCATTTCAACGAACATCATGGGGGCAGAATTTCTATTTCATTTGTTTTTCATGTTTATAAGTTGCTAACTAGCCAACTTAACTTCAATTAAGCTATCACATGTCATGTAAACATCACATCTTCCTGGAACTATCTTCTATGGTCAAATTTTACTAGATTAACCTCTAAGAACCCTAGAATTCATCATCATCTTGTAAAACCCACAACCCACCTTCAAGGTGTTCATGGAGTTTTCTGAATTTAGTCCTGATTTCACATGTAATTGGTTGAATTTAACTTCTAAACACCGAATTGATTCTAAATTAACCAAATAACACTCATGCAACAACAATTTTCCAGATTTCATAACATCATGAGAAATTCAAGCAAGAAATTAACACAAGTTTTTACATACCTTAGAATCCTTTCGTGATGAGGATCATTAATCTATGTTTAGATTTCGTTTTAGAACAGATTTGGGCTTTCAATTTGAGTTTTTTTTTGTGAGTTTAGGGTTTTGGAATGGGGTGTCGCCCCCTTCTTCTGCTCTGATCGACCAACACTCCAAAATTTGGAGTGTTTGGTTACTAATGGTAATTAGATTTTAGTTTTTGACAATTCCAGCCCCTCAACTTTGTTCCACACTTTATTTAATAGGTTTTAACCTTTTATGAGTTATTTCTAGTCTATCAACTAACTAGGTTAAAGGTTCCTAGTTAGTGAATTCCCGTCTATTAAAAATTTATAACTTTAACATAAAGTTTTATATTTTCGGGGTGTTACAGTTTTTTGTTTTGAACGGCATTAATAAACTAAAATATTCCCTAATTTTACTTGTACAGAGTCAAGTCAGTTTGTTGTGGCATGTTTAATATAGTATAGATAAAACTCACAACAAACTTCCTATTAAACATGCCACAACAAACTAAACAGGATATGTGCATCTTATTTTTAAAAACTTAAAACTCACAACAAACTTCCTAAATAAATGGATGACCAATCTAAAACTAAACTCTAATGGACTACTATAAATACATAGCAAACACTCACAATTCTACATTTCTATTGCTAAACAGATTTAAAGTATGGAGCGAGTTCTGAATTCACTTGATGCGAAAAAACAAGCATGCGATATTGAAAAATCTAAGATCGGTTCTATGATAAGTTTTGTTATATCGCAATAATGAATAATTGTTTTCTTTTATTTACTTTTATGTGAATACTAACTTATTTGATTTTTCAGATTCAACACACCAATTTAAACACCCCAGTTGTCGAACAAGCTTTTGTTAGTTTTTAAGTAATATTTTCGCTTATAATCTTTCATATTAACAAGTTCGTTATGTTATTATTTGGTGTTTTATTGTAGGATGATGGTGATAATAGTGTTGAAATTATTTCTTATGGTGCAATGTTTAGTCCATACAAGTCTAATCTTCAATGTCAATTTAGTAAAGAGGTAATTTTAAAATTTATTTAATCTTTTTAAAAATTTTTTATTCAATATTTGTTTTTTTTATAAAATGTATTTAATCATTTTTTAACTTTTTTTTTCTTGTGTTCGTAAGAAGGAGAGATGGTTGGCATCTCCCCTGACAGGGACGGGAACAACTTTCGAGCTTACCTGTTACTACACATTCGGTTAAGGCTACCCACTTCGGTGGATCTTATAACCCAACTTTTTTATTAAATTTTTGTTTTTTAAGAATCGGAAGTATGAGAATCAAAAGAAAAGATCTAAGAGACTCTCTGAATGGAAATGGGTCGAGGTTATAAATTTAGATGATTATGAGGACGATAAGAAAGAAGATGAATTAGATGATACTGCTGATTCGAGCACAAACAAGAAAAAACGGATCAAAAAAGAAGAGAAATTAGATGAAACATATCAAGTGTTTTTATGTTTTTTCATTTTCAGTTGTTTTTGTTTAATCTAGACTATCCCATGAATAATAAAGTCTATTTTATATTTGAAGTTTATGCTTTATGTTATTTTATTGCACTTATAATTTAAATCTCGATTCAACTAATATACTTTTGTCATTTGTTTAGTATTTTTTATTAACAAACGAATCTTTACATGTTTAAAACAGTTTTTCTATACTTTATTTATTATTAATTTTTATAACAAAACAAAACTTTGATATTTAGTAGATAGAAGATAAACTATGTTTCAAAATTTTAGGAATTGTTTAATACTAATTTATGATATTAGTAGATAGATAGTAAACTATATCCCAAAATTTTAGGAATTATTTAATACTAATTTACGGTATTTATTTAATACTAATTTACGATATTAGTAGATAGATAGTAAACTATATCCCAAAATTTTAGGAATTATTTAACTAATTTACGATATTTAGTAGATAAATAGTAAACTATGTCCCAAAATTTTAGGAATTATAAATCAACTAATTAGGTCCTCCAAGTTAATTAGTATATGGGATGAGGCATCGATGGCGAAACGTCAGGCGATAGAGGCAGTTGATCGAACATTGCAAAACATTATAGGTGTCGCCCCTGCCGCATCGCGCAGCCACCTACTAGTTTTATTTTAGTATATGCCTCTCTCTGGTTTTCTTTTTCCTGTTTTTAGGTTTCATATCGGCACCTACCTAACCCATTCAACGAGAGCTTTCTTTCTTTGTTTCTTTCTTTCTTTCAGCATCATCAATGGCGGCTTCAATGCAACTCATCAACCTGACCCCCTTTCGATTACACTCAACGTCCATCCCCAAACACCACTCACGCCCCTTCACAGTCCGGTGCTCCTCCTCCGCCAAAAGCTACAACATTACTCTCCTTCCCGGCGATGGTATCGGCCCCGAAGTCATCTCTGTCGCCAAAAACGTCCTCAATCTCGCTGGCTCACTCGAAGGTAAATTTATAGATTCAATCGCTATTACAGTTCCTGTAAGTCATCAGTCATTTCATTTTGTAGGGATTGGATTTTTCTTTTTTCTTTTTTATTTTTATTTTACAAACCGCCATGTGACCTTATATAGTTTGGATGTATTTGAGGCAAATACTAAACTGGTTTGATATGATTTGCTAGGGATTGAATTTAAGTTCAAGGAGATGCCGATGGGAGGAGCCGCCTTGGATTTGACGGGAGTTCCGTTACCAGAGGAAACACTCTCCACTGCCAAGCAGTCTGATGCCGTTCTTCTCGGCGCTATTGGCGGGTGAAAATTATTATTATTATGCTACTAGTTTTGAATTTGCACATAATGAAAGGATTGGAGTTTGAAATAATGTAGTATTATTGGATTGATTGTTTTCAAGGTATAAGTGGGATAAAAATGAAAAACATTTGAAGCCCGAGACCGGATTGCTTCAGCTTCGAGCTGGTCTTAAAGTTTTTGCCAATTTGAGGCCGGCATCTGTTCTACCACAGGTATGCCAGTCATAAACATCTATTGATTAGATTTTGTCAACTTAAGGCTCATAGTAAGCCTTGAAGTTGTTACTTGCTCATAACAGTTAGATCTTGTCAAAATACTTGGCACTAGGCCTACGAACCGAACGAACATGACATAGGCATGTTCGTGTTCGTTCATTTAACTTTAACCAAACACGAACATATAATCGAACACATTTTTTTGTTCGTGTTTGTTCATTAAGAAATCGGGCATGTTCGTGTTCGTTTATGTTCGTTCGTTTAAAGCCCAAACGAACAGTTCACGAACACAAACGAACATAAAAAAATATAAATTAACATGATTGAATAAACATAAACGAACACAAATGAACGTAACTAAACAAATATAAACAAACACAATTTAACATTAGTGAACACAAACAAACAAGTCTAGTATATTACAGTTTATCCGAAAACACATCTAAATTTGTAGGCCTGTAAACGAACCGAACGAACACGAACATAGGCATGTTCGTGTTCGTTCATTTAACTTTAACTAAACACGAACACGAACACGAACATATAATCGAACACATTTTTTTGTTCGTGTTCGTTCATTAAGAAATCGGGCATGTTCGTGTTCGTTTATGTTCGTTCGTTTAAGCCTAAACGAACAATTCACGAACATAAACGAACATAAAAAAATTTACTAAACATATTTGAATAAACATAAATTAACGTGATTGAAGAAATAAGTCTAATATATTAAATTTCATCCGAAAACAAATCTAAATAAGGGTTCATAGATATACTAATTAGTTATATTTATATAACTAGTTAGAAAACCTAATATTTATATAAATATAACTATTTAGGTATTTAATAAAATTTTAACGAACATAAACGAACGTAAATAAACAAACGTTCACGAACATAAAAGAATGTTCACGAACATAAATGAACAAACACAAGGTGTGTTCATGTTCGTTCATTTAATTAAACGAACAATTTTTTTTGTTCGTGTTCGTTCATTTATTAAATAAACGAACATAAACGAACTTCCCGCCGAACAAGTTCATGAACAGCTCATGAACGTTCGGTTCGTTTACAGGCCTATAAATTTGGGTTCATAGATGCTAAAATTAAGTAGGTTTTTATATAAATATTAAGTAACGATCTAAGAAAAATTTTAAAATTTCATTTTTTTACTAGAAAACTTAATTACTAATTAGTTATATTTATATAAGTAGTTAGAAAAGCTAATATTCATATGAATATAACTATTTGTGTATTTACTAAAGTTTAAACAAACGTTCACAAACATAAATGAACAAACATAAACGAACGTTCACGAACATTAATGAACGAACACAAGGTGTGTTCATGTTCATTCATTTAATTAAACGAACAAAATTTTTTGTTCGTTTTCATTTGTTTATTAAATAAACGAACATAAACGAACTTCCTGCCGAACAAGTTCACGAACAGTTCATGAACGTTCGGTTCGTTTACAGGCCTACTTGGCACTTAATAACTACTAGAAGCTGCTGGTTCAGTCCCCACTCAACACACTACACTCAAAATGAGAGAATTTGCTACTTTCCGAACATCGCTGATTCGAACAAAGGTGTTATTTGAAGTCGCTATTTTATACATATACTTTCATAACATTGCTTTTTCAATTAACGATTTTCCATCAAAGTCGCTGTTTGATTATAATACTTTCGGAAAGTCGCTGTTTCGAATAAAGATGTTATTTGAAGGTCGCTGTTTTATATTTATACTTTTCTAAGTTTGCTGTTTGAGAATTTAATACTTAGAAGAAGTTAAAGAATTTATAAGTGACTGGTGGTTTTATTATTCGAAGCTCGATTCATTCATAGATCATTTTGTTTTTTGAGGCTATAGTAATAATCGGCAACGTTATTTGTTTGTTTTTTAAGGATATAAATACACAACGTTGTTGTTTATGTGTTGAATGAAAAATCCGATCTTCAATGGGTTGTTTTCAGATGTGTGAAAAACGACAACTTTTGGGTTTATGGGGGGTTTGCGGTAGGGAAACGGCTTCCGACGACCAAAAGGCTTATGTTTTCCCCGTCACTCACCCAAGGTCTATATATCCCGTTAACCGTGCCGGACGACAGGCTACTACGGAGGAGTTACGGTGACCCAAAGTGGCCGTTTTAGTCATTTTTAAACAATGTGTGAAAAACGACAACTTTGGTTTTAATTGGGGGGGGGGGGGTTGCGGTAGGGAACGGCTTCCGACGACCAAAAGGCTTATGTTTTCCCGGTCACTCACCCGGGGTCTAGATATCCCGTTAACCGGGGCGGGCGAAGGGCTACTACTACGGAGTTATGGTGGCCCAAAGTGGCCGTTTTAGACATTTTTAAACATTTTGTGAAAAACGATAAAGAATTTTCTGTATTACGGGGATGTTCTTCAGTCATTTTCAGAACCTCTTTAGATCAAACAGCGAAGTTCATAAAGTTTCTATATGAAACAACGAAGTTAAGAACATATGCAACTGAAACAGCGATGTTCTTTATAAAGTTGCTGTTTCAAACAGTGATGTCTTTGAAGTAGTTTATGAAACAGCGATGTTTATAACATATGCTGTTGAAACAGGGATGTTCTTGTAAAGTTACTGATTTAAACAGCGATGTTTAAGACAAAAAGAATGTTGGCAGTGTTCTTCAGCTTTTGCACAAAGTTGTTTTGAACATCGCTGTTTGATTCAGCGAGGTACCTATGTTTACTCACAATTTCTAAACCCACCTAGAACAGGGCCGGCTCTGAGAATTCATGTACCCTGTTCGAGCTTGAAAAAATGTGCCCTTAGGCCTTAGCTAAATATATAATGTAAACTAATTTTTATACAACCATTAACGCCTAAATAATCGACAATATTTCTAACAAACTAAGTTAACGTCTAAATAATAAAATTTATAAATTGGTATTTAATTAAAAAAAACATTCTTTTTCTAAATCTTTTTTTTGGGTAAAGGGTTACCCCGGTGATTCTGTATATTCACAACCAAATAAAACAAGTAGTGTAGAGAGTCTACACTAGTTCAATCATAGGACATGCCCCATGAAAGTATAACAAGAACAATCCAAAAAACACACCCAAAAACGGAAAAAAAAGTAAAGGAGTAAACTTGACTTTTTGTAAAGTTAAACAAAACATAAGTTAAATTCCAAATCTGTTTTGTAAATAATTATAACTGTAGGGACCATTTGTGTGAATCACGAAAACTTGCAAAAAAAGAGCCGCCTTTCTGATTGTCTTCTCCGGCGGTTTCATTGGAATTCCGGCAACCTCAAAGGTCTTTAATCCACTCGTTTTAACCAACTTTTTTATGATAACACTTATCTCCATCTCTATCTTAACTAACATTCGAGTTTAATCCCTTAAAACGTTGAGAATCATACTCAATCCGATAACCCATAACACCCGAAAAGCCATACTCCGGCCAAAGCTCCAATCGCATCACTCCGAGCATCTTCGGTAAAATGTGCCCTTCGAAATCTCATGCCCTGGCCGGTGGTCCTCTCCGCACACCCTCAGGGCCGCCCCTGACCTAGAATCTCTCTTGTTTACTCTGAACCACCCACATCTGCAAAAAAATTCAACAATACACACCAACTACAAATTTGTTTAGCGGAAGTGGTTTTAGAGATAAATAAGAGAAGAATTGAAAAGAGACATGAGAGTTTGTCAAAGATTAGTTTCACAGATTGAACAAATAAAAAAAAAAACACTCTGATGAGACAAATTTACAATGCTGATTAATCAAATATTTATATGGCAAAAATAACTGCTGTTGTTATTATGATAGCTGACTCTGTGGTTTGATTCACCATTTCAGTTGGTGGATGCTTCAACTTTAAAGAAAGAAGTCGCCGAAGGTGTTGACTTGATGGTTGTGAGGGAACTTACAGGAGGTGAGCCTACAATATATAATCTACTTTAAGGTTTTTTTTTATATAATTGCGTCTAAATGTGTTTTTCTCAATCTCTCTTCACCAATAATCGGCATCGTTTGTGTCTAGAGGACATTTAGTAACTGCAGCTGTTCTTTTTAGTATCTGTTTATTTTAGGGGTGCTAAACAGGTCGTGTTCGTGGGTTAGCGGGTTCAACCCAACTCGAACCCGAAAATTTTACATAAACCCGAACCCGAAAATCGTATTATACATACGAACCCGAACACGACCCGAAGTTTTGTGGGTTGACCCGAACACGACCCATTCAACCCGAATTTTTTTAATTTTTTCTGATTTTAATATATTAAAATTAAAATTTACTTAAAAAACGCAAATTCATATAACACAATTATATTTAAGTTATAAAATCTTATGTTAATATCTCTTTTTAAGTTATAATTATGGCATAAAATAAATATCCATTTAATTTCTAACATAAAATATATTGTAAAAAAATATAATATAATGTAAATGTGTTAAAACGGGTTAACCCGCCAACCTGACCAGGTTGACCCGAACCCGACCGTTAACCTAAACGGGTTCAACCCGAAACTGACCCGAACCCGTTTAGACTAAACCTAAACCCGCGAATTTCGTGTTAGGTTCGTGTCGTGTTTTTGGGTCGTGTCAGAAATTCACATCCCTAGTTTATTTATTATCTACTACTTTACGAGTCAATTTCTCAAATATTGCATTACCAACTAACTATTTGTTAAAGGTATCTATATTTGTTAAAGGTATCTACTTTGGAAAACCAAGGGGATTTGGAACCAATGAAAATGGTGAGGATATTGGGTACAACACCGAGGTTTATGCGGCCTACGAGGTTACTTTTCTCAATCTTGAATATCTACGAGGTTACGACGTTCATTTTAAGTAATTCAAATGAGATTTTCTTTTTATCCTAACCAGGTTGACCGCATTGCTCGCATTGCATTTGAGACGGCTCGTAAACGCAGTAGCAAACTTTGTTCCGTTGACAAAGCAAATGTCCTCGAGGTACCAATATTCTTTTTCTTTTTATTGCTCTCTTCCCTGATTTAGTATTTTAGTTTAATTTTTTTTGGGTACAAATACGCAGGCATCTATGTTTTGGAGGAAAAGAGTAATAGCAATAGCTGAAGAATACCCGGATGTTGAACTCACCCACATGTATGTTGACAACGCAGCCATGCAGCTTGTCCGAAATCCCAAACAGGTAATTTTCTGAAACGGGTCAAAACAGGTTGACCCAATACACATTTTGCCCATTTGACCCAAACATAACCTGGATTGATCTGACCATTAGTCAAAATTGCAGTTTTGGCTGAATTACAAAGTTAACTCATATTATTATCTTCATCTGTTTGCAGTTTGACACAATAGTTACAAACAACATATTCGGTGACATTTTATCAGATGAGGCATCAATGATCACCGGGAGTATTGGGATGCTTCCTTCCGCTAGTCTCGGGGAATCGGTAATCTCATTTAATTGATTTGTACTCTTTTTTCACCTGTTTAACTAATGGGGCCCACAAGCACAACTTCATAGAACCAAAAAAACTATTTATTTGAACATACTGAAGTTAATTTGCCTGAAATGTCATCTTTTTTTTTTTTGTTGTATTTTCTATGTAGGGTCCTGGACTATTTGAACCCATTCATGGTTCTGCTCCTGATATTGCTGGACAGGTATTTATCATTTGAATTTTGTTATATATATATTTTTTGGTTAATTATTGAATATGGAAATATTGTTGTGCAGGATAAAGCAAACCCATTGGCAACCATACTGAGTGCTGCAATGCTTTTGAAATACGGTTTGGGTGAAGTTAAAGCAGCTGAGAGGATTGAGTTGGCTGTGCTCAATACTTTAGATAGAGGATTCCGTACGGGTGACATTTACTCGGATGGAAACGTATGTACTTATTTTCTCAAGGGTATTTATGTCATTATTTAAGGGTCTCCATGCATTCTTTGAAATGGTTTATACATTATAGAAAATATCACTTGATGCAAAAATATGAATGATATTGTGTTTAGGAAAAATTACAAGTTTTGTCCTTTATCTTTATACCACTTTTCAGGCGGTGTCCTTTTTAACGAATGTTGACAGGCGGTGTCCTTTACTAGGTATTTTGTTGCAAGTTTAGTCCTTTACACCCAACCCAATTAAAAAACCCTGTTAATTGTTGGGTGTAAAGGACTAAACTTGCAACAAAATACCTAGGTAAAGGACTAAACTTGCAACAAAATGCCTAGTAAAGGACACCGCCTGTCAACAATTAACAGGGTTTTTTAACTGGGTTGGGTGTAAGGGACTAAATTTGCAACAAAATACCTAGTAAAGGACACCGCCTGTCAACATTCGTTAAAAAGGACACCACCTGAAAAGTGGTATAAAGATAAAGGACAAAACTTGTAATTTTTCCTTGTGTTTATTGATTGTAATTACACTCTCGTGCAGAAATTGGTTGGATGCAAGGAGATGGGTGAACAAGTGTTGAAGTCTGTGGATACAAAGACACCTGCATCAGTTTAATATAGCCAGCCGGTTCTTATCGTTCAAGAAAATTGCAGAGGTTAGCTCGAGAGTACATGAACGAACATCTCTGGTTAGTTTAACGAGCTTTTTAACTTTATTTCAGTTTTGAGATTTTGTTGTATGTAACATGATGATGGGAGCTCTTATGTGTTTATGAATAAATGGGGATTAAGATATTATGTTCCTGTTTTCTTAGTTTGTTTTTCATGCATGGATGATGGATTTATGTTTCTTAATTGTAAATTGAACTAACAGAGGAGTTTTAGGCTTACAAACAATTTATAAAATGTTAAAAACAAACTATATGCTATTTTTAAACCTTTAATTGTTATTTAAACTTTGTTTTAGTTTATAAAATATATATTTTTTATTGGCTTTATAATGATCATCTTTTAAGTGATCTTAAACTCAAACGTAAATTCAAGCTATTCATCATTGCGTTGATGTGTAAAAAAAAAAAAAAAAAAGGTCGGGAGCTTAGAGTTTCCCGGGTTTTCTCAATAAAAGTGATTTTCTTTTTATCTTTAGCCTATATATATATGGGGAAGGATGTATAGAAAACCCGGGAAACTCAAAGCTCCCGATGTTTTTTTTCTTGAAAAAATTTACACATGTTATATACATGTTTTTAAGGGTTTTGGGCAAAAAAAATCAAAAAAACGCTAAGTAGATATTTTTTTAAAAAATAAACAAGTTTTGGTGTAACATATGTTATATTCATCTGACATATTTGTAACATGTGTTATACCAAAACTTATTTATTTTTTTTAAAAATATCTACTCGGCGCTTTTTTGATTTTTTTTGCTCAAAACCCTTAAAAACATGTATATAACATGTGTAAATTTTTTTCAAGAAAAAAAAACATCGGGAGCTTTGAGTTTCCCGGGTTTTCTAAATTAAAGTGGGTTTTTCTATAGATACTTATATATATATATATATATATATATATATATATATATATATATAATTTTAACATTATTTTACTAATTTCGTGAAAATAACGTTAAAAGAGGGGGATGGTTAATCATGCATCATGTGGTGGCGCTGATAGCCGAAAGACAAGGGGGTACATGCACTAATCGGCAGTTGTCTCAATTGCTGAGTGTTATGTGCCTTATGTCCAAGGCTTGATGCAAAACTACTATCGAGCCGAGGGTCTCACTGGAAGCAGCCTCTCTATCCTACAGGGTAGAGGTAAGGCTGTCTACATCTTACCCTCCTCAGACCCTACCTTAGCTTTGCTAGTGGTGGGATTTACTGAGTATGATGATGATGATGATGATGATGATGATGATATATATATATATATATATATATATATATATATATATAGGGGAAGGATAAATCGAAAACCCACTTGAGTTGAGAAAACTCGGAAAACCTTTGTAAAAAAACCATGTAAACTCAAGAAACATTTCTAAAAAAATAGGAAATGTAATATACATATATTTGAACATTTTTAAAAAAGAAAAACAAAAAAACACCAAGTAGTTTTTTTTTAAAAAATGTTACAAAATTTCAGGTTACATAATATATATCTCCAAAAAAAATGTAACATACAAATTTTCAACATTTTTTTTTAAAAAAAATAGTAAGCGTTTTTTACATTTTTTTTCGTAAATAGGTCCGTGTACATTTATATTACATTCCCTATTTTTTTAGAAAAAAATAAAAATGTTACATAGGGTTTATTTGGGTTTTCGATTTATCTTTCCCCTATATATATATATATATATATATATATATATAATGTAAGTATCTATAGAAAACCCACTTTAATTTAGAAAACTCGGGAAACTCAAAGCTCCCGATGTTTTTTTTTTCTTGAAAAAATTTACACATGTTATATACATGTTTTTAAGGGTTTTGGGAAAAAAAAATCAAAAAAGCGCCGAGTAGATATTTTTAAAAAAAATAAACAAGTTTTGGTGTAACACATGTTACAGATATGTCAGATGAATGTAACATGTGTTACACCAAAACTTGTTTATTTTTTTAAAAAATATCTAGTCGGCGCTTTTTTGATTTTTTTTTACCCAAAACCCTTAAAAACATGTATATAACATGTGTAAATTTTTTCAAGAAAAAAAAAAACATCGGGAGCTTTGAGTTTCCCGGGTTTTCTAAATTAAAGTGGGTTTCCTATACATCCTTCCCCTATATAATGTAAGTATATATATATATATATATATATATATATATATATATATATATATATATATAGGGGAAGGTTCTATGTAGAACACAAAATATTGCGAGAACACGCAGAAAACAGTGAATCACCTATTTTTCCAATCCTAAAAACTTAAAAAGTAAATGAAAATTTTGCAAATATAAGATTTATTGTTTCTTACACTAGAATTCAAAAAAAAAAATGGAAAATTTTCACTTTTTCTATAACCTACACATATGTAGGTTATGTGTAGGTTAAATTACCAACATGTATGTAAGCTACGTGTAGGTAAAAAAATATGGTTTTTTTATGTATATATAATACACATATGAATGTAAGAAACATAAAATTTAAAAAAACATGAAACTTAAATCCCAAAATTTAGTGTTTTAGAGTTGTTCTTTTTGTTCTCATAATAGTTAGTGTTCTGTAATGATCCTCATCCTATATATATATATATATATATATATATATATATATATATATATATATATATATATATATATATATATATATATATATATATATATATATATATATGGTTCCAGCGTGAACTACCTCCCAAGAGTGAACTGCGTGAACAAATCTGGACCCTTGATTTCCTTTTTAGTTGTTAAGGGTAGGATTGTAATTATATAAAAAATTAGATTTAAATCATTATTTTAATAATTGAATTAAGTTACATCTTTCCTATTTTAAATTCATTATCCACATTATGTTTTATTTATTAATAAGATAATTATGAAAAAAACAACAAATCACCATATTTCAATTTTAATTTTTATTTCAGATTTCATCACCAGAATTCAAATTTTGATTTTTAAGATCCACGTAACCTTCATATTTCAACGATATACACATGTGTATTTGGATATAAATAGAACAGTACACATGTGTACTCAGCATCATACGTATGTGTAATTAGCTACATAATACATGCATAGAAACAATACATGTAAAACTATTTTATATTTAACAAATTACAAGTTCCATAATGTTTTTCAAACCAAACAAAAAAACATACAATTACAAGTTCCGGTTTCGTAGAAACAATAAACCCAACATAATCGAAAAAACAAAAAACATAATCTTTTACAACTATTCGCCACGTTGTATGCTGAATCATCCTTATCGACCAAGCAAACAAACATATGTGAATCATCCTTATCGACCTCATACGTGTATCATCCTTATCGACCTTCCATCTCCACTTTTCTCGTTACGACATCTCCTATAATAGCACAAAAAAACTCAGCAACTAATATTTTGCATAATTCACAAGTGTACATCAACAACCTTACACATTCAATACACAAAAAATTCGGAGATATCACAAAAACAGACGCTATACACATGTGTATATCGCGTTAAAATTAGAAATGTACATTGCATTAAACATTGTACCAATAATCAGAATACACGTGTGTACAATGGTATAAGAAAAGAAACTAAACTCTAACCCGCTATTGATAACGACGACGATTAACCATTCAACATCAAGATAATCCAAACAAGTTTTTCAACTTTTCGATGTAACGTTAGTCAAGTACCAAAAATACCATATTTTCATCTAGTTCCATATATTAATTTAAAAACGAAACACAATATAAATTTAAATGGAATTTAATCAAATTCCATCAAATTTCAATTCCGTTTAGATTTCAGTTACTTAAAAAAAATTATAAAACAAACGACCCATAAGATAGTTGAGAAAAGACATTTTACTGACCACTATAATAGATATAAAAAATATTTAGATATAAAAAATATGAAATTAATGTGAGAAAAATAATAATTGAAGCATGGTTTGGAATTATCACTTGAAAATTTTAATAACTTATAACGATATTATGTATGCAATCTTACTTCTATTATACCTCACAAAATAGGTATGTTCATAATGACATTGAACTTATATACAACTTTAGTATAAATTTTAAATTCGTTAAAAGTGCCAAAAAATTTAGATGATCAAATCTTGAAATAATTATATTGAACCACAATAAAACAGATGTTAAGAGTTTATGAAATAAAAAAATACATAAATCCAAAAATATATTTTGACATAAAAAATAAGATTATATATATATATATATATATATATATATATTGACATCATTATTTCAACAGAATCATTCATAAACGACCATTCACAATATGCATGACCAGGTTGTACCTATTGCATAAACAGTTGTACATTCAACATCAAGATAATTCACAATATTTTGACATAAAAAATACATAAATCCAATAATCAGAATACACGTGTGTACAATGGTATAAGAAAAGAAATTAAAATCTAACCCACTATTGATAACGACGGCGATTAACCATTCAACATCAAGATAATCCAAACAAGTTTTTCAACTTTTCGATGCAATTTTAGTCAAGTACCAAAAATACCATATTTTCATCTAGTTCCATATATTAATTTAAAAACGAAACACAATATAAATTTAAATGGAATTTAATCAAATTCCATCAACTTTCAATTCCTTTTAGATTTCAGTTACTTAAAAATTTATAAAACAAACGACCCATAAAATAGTTGAGAAAAGACATTTTACTAACCACTATAATAGATATAAAAAATATTTAGATATAAAAAATATGAAATTAATGTGAGAAAAATAATAATTGAAGCATGGTTTGGAATTATCACTTGAAAATTTTAATAACTTATAACGATATTATGTATGCAATCTTACTTCTATTATACCTCACAAAATAGGTATGTTCATAATGACATTGAACTTATATACGAATTTAGTATAAATTTTAAATTCGTTAAAAGTGCAAAAAATTTAGATGATCAAATCTTGAAATAATTATATTGAACCACAATAAAACAGATGTTAAGAGTTTATGAAATAAAAAAAATACATAAATCCAAAAATATATTTGGACATAAAAATGTGAACAGAGCAAACGTTAATCATTTTATGACAAGAAAGTTTCACACGAATTCATCATTCATCAGTGTTTGTATTTGACATTTATTCATGTATAATATGCATAACATCTATCACACAAAAACATCATGGTTCAATCATGGTGATGTACCAACCGTAGGGATGCACAGAATTTACACTTGAATCATCTGTACTTCTTTGACCCCTAGAAAAAATCCGAGATGACGGGGGTTGCCCGAATCGAACCAAAACAGAATATGCATACTACGAACCGAACAAGCATAACCACTTCCACTTTCGCCACTTGCCGTCGCTTGCCGTTCGCCGTCGAGACCCGCCGCCGCTGCCGACATCGCTACTCCTTCTCCGTTAGGAATTGATATAAAATTGAAAGAAATTATTGAATAAAATTGAATAATAGAGATTTAAAACTGAAACTTGCTATAATTTAGGAATTGATATATTCGAGAACATATGGAAACTATTCAATTTCCCTGGTTTGAATTCTATGATGGTGTAATTACACATGTACCCTTATTCATTTAATTAAAGAGTCACAATTAATCAATTAATTACCATCATGCCATTCAATTGAATAATCAAGATCATAAAAATCAAGGGCCCAGATCAGTTCACGCAGTTCACGCTGAAGAAATTGTTCACGTTTGAACCTAATCATATATATATATATATATATAACATTAGTTTATGTTTTTATGTATAAATATATAAGTTTAGGGACTAAATATAACCTAGTAAAGATATAGGGGGTTAAATGTTAAATATTTAAACATAATAAACCCTAATTCCCATCAGTTCATCCCGTACGCGGCCTCTCCCTCCTTCACCTTCCAGACGCACAGTAAAATACAAACCCTAGCCCCAATTTTGACCGTTCATTGCATTGATCTTTGTTCGAAATAAGGTAAAAATGCGTTCCACATGATTGATTTGGTTCAATTTGACCTAATTTTGGGCGATTTTGGGCCAATTTTGACTTTGACCGCCTAGATTGGCCAATTTAGCCAAATCCAGGCGGCAGACCTCCAATGACCGACTAATCGCCGCCTAGGCGCCGCCTAAAAACGATTTCTACAACATTGATTTTCCTATTAGAGTACTCTCTTTGCTCATAAACTAAAACTTTTAAATCGGTCTCCACTATGTATATCATATTAAATCCACCTCATCAAATGTGACACAACTGAAACATACAACAGAGGTGGTGAAATGATAAGACAAATGGGTTGGATAACAGGTCAAGCATGTATTTTCTTGTGTAGTTAACCCAAAACAACTACCATAAGGGCCTTTTTGCATGCGTACCCAAAACAATCTTTCCATGAGCACCTTTTTATAGGTGAAATTAAAGAAGAAATGAGACTAAATTTGTTTGCTTTTTTTATGCACTTAACCCAAAAATTACCAAAAGGGCTACATTCTACATATGTACCAACCTTATAATTATGAAGCCAAAAATCTTGCAAGTTAAGGGGATGGAAGCTAATGCCTTGAGTTCTCAGATTCTCCTTCAAGCATACTTCCATAACTAATCTGGAATGACTGATCAATCTACAGAAATAGTTTCCATTATTGGTGCCACTTTAATATGAAGGGGCAATTATGTCACTGTATCATTAAGCATTATATGCTTATCTCTAAGTAACCAAAACTCAATGAAGTACACAGTTGGGATAACAGTTCCCTGTGGTAGGTCCAATATTCATGTATGCAACTTAAGTCAAGAAATCCAAAATATTGCAATGTGTAGATATAAAAATATCGCATAGTGGTTTTAAAGGTTTTAGGGGGGAATGGAGAGGGGGTTTGATGTCATTCAAAAGATAGAGTAGATGAAGAAACGACATCATGGATTCAATATTTATACCACGTGAAAAATCAAAATCAGCGATGGAGATACGGCATCATGGATTCTATGGCAACTTAATCAAGTTAAACTACATAGAAACATAAACGAAATAACAAAATTACTAAAAACTAACAAACTAACTTCATGAATAATCAAAATCTATATTCAGTTTCACCCTAAATTAACAAAGAAGATACCGAATCAGTACCTTGGGGCCATTGAGGGGGTGTTTGGCCTAGCTTTTTTTATCTAAGCTTATAGGTTTTTAGCTTATTTTTACAAAATAAGCACTAATGGGTGTTTGGTTTAGCTTTTTAAGTTTATGCTTATTAGCTTATATAAGCTAATTCCAAGAAGCTTATGGGAACATGGTTTTTTAGCTTATTTGAATAAGCTTGTTTGAAGAAGATGGTTTTTTTACTCATTACACACAATGATATTATACCCCTTCCCATAATACAAAATAACTTAACAAACAACTAAAGATTAATTATTAATTATCAACTTGTAGAATATAAGCTAATCCAAACACTTAATAATAGCTTATCAAATGAAAGAAAATAAGCATAAGCTACTTTAAAATATAAAAATATAAGCATAAGCCCAAAAATTAAAAGCGAGGCCAAACACCCCCTGAGTAAGAGGTGAAGGGAAAAAAGGTTTTGGTTCTTCAGGCAACACATAGTTCAATCTTTCGTCTTTGTCACCGCTGCAACAGAAGTCTAATCCGAACATCGTTTAAACAATTTGAACCCTAACAGATAATCCTAGAGCTTCTCAATAAATAGATAAATGAAGAATAAAGAAAAACTATTGAGCCAAACCAAAATTAGGGTTTTCTGAGTATAAACTTACATTAATTAGATGCCATTCAGCTCAGAGAGGTAATGGATGTTTTAGTTAGGGTTTGTGAGGAAAATAGGAAAGGAAAGCTAGGGTAAATAGGGCATTTAAACAATAGTCTCGGGATATTAAAACGGGCACCACGTATTGACCCATATTTACTGATTGACCATTGAGCGGGAAAAAGAGACTAAGTAGCCTCATCAAGTATCAAGTGACAACAGTACCAAAAAGAGTTGTTTTATTATAACTAGTGGTAAGACCCGTGTGCAAACACGGGTGGTTTTTAGAAAACCATGCATAACACATTTTAATAGAAAGTAAAAAATAATTAGTGTAGACTTACAAAATTGATATAAACTAATGGTCAACAGGAGTTCCATTATGTTGATAACCAAGACAACTGTTGTCTATCATCTGTTAAAAACCTCTGTTCCTTTTCAACAGACGTTTGCTAACAACTGTCATCCATTATCTCCAACAGAGGTTGCTACATTGATAGATGCTAAGTATCAGATGTTAGTTAACCCATGTTAAAAGGGTTAGTCAACAGATGTTAAGAGAATAATGTTATGAACGATGAATTTAGTGCTCTCATTAAAAATGAGACTTGGGAACTTGTTACTAAAACACCAGATATAAACATTTTTCACAACATGTGTTCCCCCAACAGAGGTTGCTACCTTGACAGATGTTAATTATAAGATGTTAGTCAACACATGTTAAAAGGGTTAGTCAACAGACATTAAGAGGATATGGCAACAAACGTTAAAAGGTCAAACAGATGTTAGCAGGTTGTTGAGCTCACAAACAATGTAATTTTAGCTCATTTTACCATAAGATTGTAATGAATGATCATGTGTGTTTTTAAATTCATAACTTATTAGGTTTGTACTTTACAGATTGCATAAACAATCATACATAAATAAATACTCGACAACAACTTACATGATTTACACTTATGTAACATCTAAAAACACAGGTAGCCTTTAGAAAAATTCCGTACAAAAATTTATTAAAAACACAAATCACTATACATTGTTCTTTACAAATTGCGGGAGTATTCGTAAATTCATAATTGCTCTTTTTCAACAATCCACATAATACACTAATATAACATTTAATAAAAACATCACACCTAATAAATTTATAAAGCATTATAATACATGTTACATGTTTTTCGATATAAAAAACATCATCCAAAATTTATAATAAATATGATTAAGTAGAAGATACACAATTAAATGTTTCAAAGTTATCAACCATGACATAACAACATGTCATCACAGGTTTTGTAAAACTTCTTTGTAAACTACATTAGTAGTGGTTGTACAAACTCGTTTTTCTTTATCACAAATCAAAATTTTCAACCCCTTCCTACTTTTTACCCTAGATACAGCAACATAGAGTTGGCCATGACTAAATACTGGACTTGGAAGATACAAACCAACACGTTCCAATGATTGTCCTTGACTTTTATTTATTATCATAGCAAAACACAGTGAAAGTGAGAATTGTCTTCGAGAAATCTTCACTGGTATTCGTTTATCAGAAGGTGTCAACTTCAGTCTTGAAATCAAAGTATGCTGACCAATTTTATTAGTCCCTGTGATAATTTTTGCTTCAATCACAACTTTTCCGAGTTTCGTGATTTGTAAACGTGTACCGTTACACAATTGCCTGATTGATGTTTCTGAGTAACATCACTAGAGCACCAAGTTTCAATACTAATTTATGGTTAGGTAAACTAGAAAAACGAAGATTGTTTAACACATCAGGAGGAAACAATGCCATGTTAATCTCTGATTCTTCCTCAGATTGACATAAACTATCTGAACTAAAATAAGTCTTCTCTTCACCAGGCAGATTCTCTAACAACTCTTTATTTATTGAATCCGCTACTTCATTAGTTGGAGCAACAATAGCTCTTTGTTAGAAATATGTTAAATCCCACAAAAACTTATTCATGTCCGGATATGTAAATGAAATGAGAGAAGAAATAAGATTGACTTGATCATGAATAAGTAAATCATCTGGAATTTCAATATCTACCTCACCATCATTTTCTTCACCAAGGAGACCATTACCAATCTTTAAAATCCATTCTGCAAATTCATTTATTTCTTTCAAATCTGCTTCCTGACATCCAACTCTTAATCTCATATTCTCAGTTAGCTTTAGTACTTGACAGTATCGCCATATATAAAAAGAATTCAAAGAAGCATTGACTATCATGGTTCTGGTACCTTTAGGAATGACAGGAAGAATTTGTCTAAAATCACCACCAAATAGAATGACATTTCCTCCAAAAGGCTTGCATTTCATGTTCGATTGACTGGAACGTGATATGTCTCTCATTGTTCTATTGAGAGCCTGGAAACAATGCTTGTGAGTCATAGGTGCTTCATCCCAAATAATCAAAGTTGCTCTTTTAATTAAATCACCTAATTCAGTATTAGGCTCTATCGAACATATTGAATCCTCGTTAATGTTGATTGGAATTACAAAACTTGAATGAGCAGTTCTACCACCATCCAGCAAAAGTGAAGCAATTCCACTGGATGCAACATTCAATACAACTTCACCTTTCGATCGTAATGCAGTTGCAAATGTCTTCCAAAGAAACGTCTTTCCAGTTCCACCGTAACCATACACAAAAAGACACCTCCATCACCCTTTTCAATCACTTTCATAACAATTTTATATATTCTTTCCTGTTCGGCAGTTAAACACTT
Organism: Helianthus annuus; assembly: GCF_002127325.2. Classification (NCBI taxonomy): domain Eukaryota; kingdom Viridiplantae; phylum Streptophyta; class Magnoliopsida; order Asterales; family Asteraceae; genus Helianthus; species Helianthus annuus. The sequence goes on along the minus strand of NC_035438.2, from coordinate 109,799,645 downwards.
TACATAACCATCATGTTCCCTTTGTAGAGCTACTCTATCATACAATAGTTCTTTCATTATCAATCGATTGTTCGACGATGAAACATAATTGTCCGGAACACTTGGCATGTCATCAAAGCTTTTCACTGTACTCCCATTGATAAGTAGCAACTTTTCAATTTCAGATAAACAAATGTTTTCAACTTCTTCTTGTTGAAGAACCAAATCTAAAACAAATGTTGAAAAAAGTATTAGTTTTTCCCGATAACGGAGCTATTGCATAATATTAATGTAGTTGTATATAACTTTAATAAAGTAATCACATTACCTGCAATACCAGTTATCTTTCGTTGCTGATACAGAATGTCTTCACATAACAGGGACTTCGTTTCCGACCAAAAAACACCAGGACGATATATGGAATTTAACAACAACAACATTACAAAAAAAGTCCTCAAGAAATCTCTGGTTGACCATGTGCTAGCTTCTTTGATGGCATTAACATATTCCTTATCATCATCCAACAGTCCTCGTGCAAAACATGCATCTTTGAAGGTTTCAAAAACCTGTCCATCAACTGTTTTTATATCTTCAAAACAGGTTGGTCCCCTAATATGATTCAGTAAAATCCTTAGGTAATAACAATCACCAAGTGATGGTGGGACATAATGTATCCTCCTGACTGATCCATACGGATTTTTGTTAAAATTCAGAAATCGTAATGAAATCATACAAACTCAATAAATAATAAATAATGATTAAATTAGCAAGAATAATAAATAAAATAGGAATTATACAAACTCATTTTTGTAAAATAAATTAGGAATTACTCACCAACATTTTTGTTTACCCAAAATTACTTTTTACGCATGATACAGGAAATTATGTGTGACAAGATAAGGATGACGACACGTAGGAGATGCCTAAGAAAAATAAATTGGATTTTATTTTATGACTTTGAATTTTGTAAAATGACCATTTTATCCCTAAACTAAATGAGTTTTTTTTTTTGACTGGGGTAGTTTTTTGGACTGAAATGGAATGTTTCGAGAACGTCAGGGAATATGGTTGTAAACTAACCGAATGAACACGAACGGGGCTATGTTCGTGTTTGTTCAATAAGGAAATGCAGATGTTCGTGAATTGTTCGCGAATACATGCCGAACAGAAGTTTATGTTCTTGTTTGTTTGTAAAGAGATTTCAGTTGTTCGCGAACAATTCGTAAACACTGGTCATGAACACAAACGAATGAAAGCGAACACAAATATTTCAAAGTAACACTAAACTTAAAATTAAAAAAAAGAACCATTAATCCTTAAACAATAAACACAAGTATTCAAATACAACCATTAAATGATAAATCAAGAATTCAAGACACAAGAAGTTACGGTTGTCCAAAAAGCTCACGGCTCTAGTTTGCTCGAAGCACGCTCGGATTTAGCTTGGCAAACGCTCGATTGATATGACTCAGGTTGAGAAACTGATCCAAGCCGGCTCGGTTCGGTTAGAAAGTGAACCTAGCTCGGCTCACTTCGTAACGAGCCAAATTGGCTCGGCTTGGCTCACTTGTTAGTTCGCCTAGGCTTGGCTTGAATTATTTTACTTTTAATATAGGTTATTTTAATTTACATATAAAATATTATAGAAAAGTGTTGATTATTTGCAGGTATTTAGGAGAGCAGTTAGATATTTATAACATATTTGGGAGTTGATTAGAATATTAATGAAGTTATATTGCATTTGGTTGAGATTTAAAACTTATTTACACTTGACTGAACTTGATTTTGGCTTGTAATATAGTATGTTGAACTTATTTTAGATAAGACTTTTTGAAGATTGAATGATATCTTACACTATTGACTTTTAAAAGCTATATATGATTATTTATTTTTAAATTCGAGCTTAACGAGCCGAGCCGGCTCGGTTAAAACCAAGCTGAGCTCGAGCTAAGGTTTTCAGCTTGATTTCAAATCCGAGCTGACTCGGCCCGGATTAGCTCGTGAACAACGCTAAAAGAAGACTAATATAAGCACCATACGATAAATTAAGTATAGCTAAATTAAGACATAATTATCTAAAGTTACTTAGATATATCCCATATAACATGTCTTTAATGTTCAACTTCTTCATATGTATAGATAAAGGATTGCACTTTACTATCCTATATATTGTCAATCAAAGCTCCTTATCTTATTTTTGAAGATACAAATGTAATAGGCATATGATAGGGTTCGAACTCTAATGATAAAAAATTAAATAGTTAACATGATTGTGAAGATCTTCAACTTTGTCAAAACTTTAAAGCCCCATTGATGCAAAAGAATTGGTCCAACACACCCCTTATTCTTTGCAATATTTCTTGTGGCCCATGTAATAATATTGAACTCCCGGCCCAAAATTGATCAATACTCTTGGGGCACTAATAAACTTTTAAGACCCAGCCCACATATGATCACAAAAATTAAATTCCATCTTGAGACTTGCACGTGAAAGTTGTACGCTCGAGTAGTCCAATTTGCGAAGCCCTTAAAAATATCGATTCCAAACAAGCATGTAAATGCAAAAGGAGGCCATACAAACGGTGGCCTAATCATATGGTCTAAATATAATGAAAGACCCAAGAAAATGCAATCATGGCCCAAATAAAGATGGATTATAGAAATCATCATCTCATAATTAGGTGGGTTCCAAGAACAAACCTTCCAAACATTAGGAATATTGTGGACTAGGATGAGGTATCAATTGTGGAGCTCATTTATGTGAACGGTCATGGATGGCTTGAAAACACTAGTCGCACAAACTGCTGATGTGTATGAGGGCCAATGAGAAAAAGAATAATTCAATCAACAATTCCTTTGCCGTCATACAACATGATTTTGCAATCATCAATGGGCCCAAGGAATAAAATACTCTTATTTTACAATCATTGGGCTCGCCACCCCAAGCCCATGCACATTTGCAAACCCTAGCTAACAAACAAGTTTGCAGCCGTCATCACCATTCTCAACAGCCAACACCACCTGTGAAACGTCAACCACCACCCCTAAATGACCGTCAACAACCATTCACCATCATCACCGCCATCTCAAGTTACAAAGAACCAGAAGAGTCCAGCCGACATCGATGTATACTAGCTGACACTACCATTAGCACCCCACAATTTTGCAACTTGCCATCATCATCTTCATAACCTTGATCAGAACCAAACAATACCATCGATAAAACCCACTAACGCCACCATGCTCCGCCACCTCATGATAACACCCTTTTCTGTCACCTTGTTGCTGTTATAATCGGCTCTCTCTGGTTTGAACCAAAACAAACAAACCGCAACATCTCTCGCGTGCAAGAACTAGATATAACAAAGCATGATACATAAGCAGTGACGACCGGTGACCACCAAGAGAAACCCCGATACATTTCCGTTATTCTTGTCTCTCTGCGCTTTCTCTCTCTTCTGTGTCTCTTTCATGACGTCACTGGTTTGAAACACAACACACCATAAATTCCAGCAACCGATGCGGTCAGGTGAAGTCACTCCAATCTCCGACCACATAACGGATCGTAATGAAGAAACACCGCAACTAGATCCAACTCCAACCCCAATCCAATATTCATTTCATTTTTGATGAAAACCATAGCCTTCACGCACCAAGAAAAACAATCTTCATTCTTTATCACCTCCTCCAAAAAAAAAAAACTCAGATCTGAATAAGTCGCTAGAACATCAAAAACAACTAAAAAAACACTTCAGATCTGCCATATTTTAACGTCTCCGGCGGTTTCCCGGTGAAGATCCGACCAAACCGAAAACTGAAACGAGCCAACGAGGCTCTGATACCAAATGATAGTCCCGTAACGATCCAATTTCAGTTTCGATTCGGTAAAAAAAATGGAGACGGGTGATTCGAGCAAAAAACAATTGATAATAAACAAGAAAGATAGAAACTTTAATGATTGTAACATAGAAAGTTTCATTGATTGGATAAGAATAATACAAAGGATAATGATCCACCCCGGGTGAGCTCCCCCGGGGTGGTGGCTCACCAATGCCCCCTAACAAATGAGGTGTAGTTCCCTATTTATACACCCTAGAGCCTTGTCCTCCAAGCAAGCCGCCTCTTGCTTGAAAAACCTGCTAAAATCACTAAAATATCCCACTAGTACAAATAAAAGCGTCACATAATGTAAACAATAAAGTCGCAAATTAAAGACGCCTTAATTGATAACATCATTCTCCAATTTGACCCAACATGTTTTAATATAATTATTAACTAATGTTTAGGGGAAAAGTAAAACTTAAGAGGGAAAATAAATACTAAAAACATTAAAAACTTTTAACAAA